>NC_057716.1:79709581-79732651 GCF_004010195.1 Chiloscyllium plagiosum | reverse complement strand
TTTCCCTGGAGCGTCGGAGGCTGAGGGGTGACCTTATAGAGGTTTACAAAATTATGATGGGCATGGATAGGGTAAATAGGCAAAGTCTTTTCCCTGGGGTCGGGGAGTCCAGAATTAGAGGGCATAGGTTTAGGGTGAGAGGGGATAGATATAAAAAAGACCTACGAGGCAACTTTTTCACACAGAGGATGGTACGTGTATGGAATGAGCTGCCAGAGGAAGTGCTGAAGGCTGGTAGAATTGCAACATTTAAGAGGCATTTGGATGGGTATATGAATAGGAAGGGTTTAGAGGGATATGGGCCGGGTGCTGGCAGGTGGGACTAGATTGGGTTGGGATATCTGGTCGGCATGCTCGGGTTGGACCGAATGGTCTGTCTCCATGCTGTACATCCCTATGACGCGATGAGAGGCTGGATAAGTTTGGATCAGTAATTATTGGAATTTTGAAGAATGAGAGGTGACAACATTAAAACATTCAAGGTTCTTTGAGGGCTTTATAGGGTAGGTATGGAAAGTGTTTTTTAACGCCTTGTGGGTGACTCTAACACAAAAGAGCATAGTTTCTGTAACCGGAATGTTTTTCCATTCTTTGAAATGAAGACGGAAGTCAACCTTGGATCATTTTCATCTGGCATTACCTTCCTATCAACTACTAACTCTCATTGTCATTCTGTGGAGAACCAACTTTCATTTTACTTTGGATTTTCCTTCTTAAATACCTGCTGGAACTCTTGCTTCTTGTTTTTACAGTCCTTGCTATGTTTCACTCATACTCTGATTTCTTCCTCCTGATTAAACTTTTCATTATTCTCTGCCATTTTTAATGTTTTGATCAAACGTCCAACCCGTGCAGTTCTATGCGCTTGTCTGATATTTGACATTTTCCTCAATTTTTCAGTGAACAGATAGCGAGTCTTCCTTTTAGAATGTTTATTTGCAGTAAGAATTTGTTTATTCTGAGCATTCTGAAATATCCCCTTAAATGTCTGCTAATGTGTCTCTTTTAGTCCAACTATGTGTCGGATTTGTGGAAACTTAGCAAAATATAAACAACTGTCCGAGAGTCTTGCTTCCTGAATCTAGATGTGTTAGAAATTCAAGGAATGCTTCCATGTCAATCAACGCCCAGAAAATCAATTGGGTGAAGACTTTATAATCAGTTGGCCTTGAAGTCTGGAAGAACAGGATGAGCAGATGGCAAACATGAAGAATGTGACCAACTGGCAAAAGGTGCAATAGAGGCTGAGAGAGAGAGACTGATGGAATAAGAAATGTGAACTGAATACAGACAAAAATGAGTTGGAGAGAGAAAAAAAATCGACAAACCAAATTAGTATTTATGAATACACAACTGAGACAGAAAATATTCCATATGGATTTACTAAAGAACTGTCTGAATATAAGGCCAAGACTGAAAAATCCATATGTATTTAATAAAAATACAGTTCTTTAAACAAGAGAGAGGGACAAGAAAAATCCATGTGGCTTTAATAAATGAATAGTTCTGAATATAGAGCTGGCATAGAACATTTAAATGGATAGTATTATCATCAGACTTCCATATCAGTATGCAAGAAGCTTAGGCAGAAAGGTGAGAGTAGTGAATCTCTGCTTTAAAGGACAATGCAGCAATAGCTGCCAGTAACTATTTCTATGCCTCCCACATAATGATAATAATGGATGAAAAGTATAACTGTCCTTCACAGGAATTATTTACATAAAAATGATTTGCATCTTTACGTGATTCAAAGAGGAGAACTGACAGTTCATAACTTTTTTGCAGAATTGCGAGCAGATGGTTGTATTATGAAAATGACCGAAGAAAATTAGGCATAATTATTATTCAAAGGGAAGGGCAGGTTACCTTAAAATAAAAGTGATTTTGTGTTAAACCTATCTCCATGTAGAAAGGTCTCCAGCATCCACAAGATAAATGACAAGTCAGTTTCATTTTACCAATGTTGGTTAAGAGATAAATATTGGCCTCACGTGCTCTTTGACTAGCGCAATGGGATCTTTTATTAAAGATACAACTTAAAGCTTTAAATTGAACCTTTTCTGCCAATGGAAATGTTTCTAAGACATCAATAATTATCAATTAGCATTATCTTTGAATTTTACAAGTCACTTGGCTTCACTTTATGGGCTGCATCAAATGTCATTTGGAAAGTTTGTTAGTATTCAAGGAAATTCTGAGAGATATTTCCTCCACTGCTTTTGTTAAACTTCACTTTTGCTTTAATGGCCCACACAGAACATTATTCCAACTGTAATAGGAGGAAAGCATTGGTAATCAAGACCCACTATTCCACAAGTTGCCTCAATGTTTTGATTCAAATCAACAAAATTGCCAATTATTTCTGTTTAACACCGCCGAGTAGAATCAAAGATACTTTTATCAAGTTCTTTAATGTACTCAAAAGTATTTAAAATAAAAGTCATATCTAAAAACAAGTGGCAAACAATTAACATCTGAGCTATAAACTAAAGGTTTTCCAGTAATTAAGGGTAATAACTCAATCTCTTACCTTAACTTTAGCTTAACTTTTATTTTTCAAAATCACTGCCATGTAATTTGCATATGGGTCAGAGGCCACATTAAACTATTGATTTGATTTAATTTATTATTGTCACGTGTACTTAGGTATAGTGAAGAGCTTTGTTTTGCGTGCAGTACAGGCAGATCATACCATACAAAGTGCATTAGGGGAACAGAATACAATGAAGAGTACAATGTTATGGTTGTGAGAAGGTGCACTGACAGCAAGATCAATATTAAATTTAACATTTGAGAGGTCCATTCAGAAGTCTAATAACAGCAGGAAAGAAACTGTTCTGGAATCCATTTGTAGGTGTATACAAATTCTTATATCTTCTGCCCAATGAAAAAGGGTGGAAGATAGTATAACTAGGTGGGAGGGGTCTTTGGTCATGTTGGTTGTTTTCCTGAGGCAGTAGGAAGTATATATGGAGTCTGATGAACTAGGTTGTGCTCACAACTCTCTGCTGTTTCTTGTGGTCATGGGAAAAATAGTTGCCAAACTATGCTGTAATGCATCCAGATAGAATGGTGCATCTATAAAAATTGGTAAGAGTCCTTATGGATATCATGAATTTTATTAGTCTTTTGAGGAAGTATAGACATTGTTGTGCTTTCTTGACCATTGCCTTAACATCGATGAGCCAGGACAGATTGTTGATGCCAAGAATTTGATGGTCTTGACCATCTCCATCTCAGCACCATTGATGAAGACAGGGTCATGGCCTTGACTCTATTTCCTGAAGTTAATGATAAGCTCCTTCATGTTGTTGGAGAGATTTTTGTTTTCACATCCCCATGCTGCTATGCACTCAACCTCTTTCCTGTACTTTGGCTCATAATCGTTTGAGATCCATGCTATGACGCTGGTGTCATCAGCAAACTTGTAAATAGAGTTGGGTGGGAATTTGGCAACAAAATGATGTGTGTATAATGGGTATAGTAGGGGGCTGAGTATGTAGCCTTGCAGGATATGTAGCCTTGACTTTGCTTCTTGATTAAAAACCCTGTTTAATTCAGAAATTTCCAAATGTGTTTCATTATGTCACAGGCAATGAAAACAAATACAATAAAAAAACACAAATTTGACTTAGGTGCATTCATTCTCATTAAGCAAACTTTGAAAAGTGTCTTAATCTCTGAACAGATTTCAACATCTTTACACTCTTAATAGTACATCAGTAATGATATTATCTTTTCCAACAACATGAACAATCTTAATATATTGAACTGAGTTGGTTTCAAATAAAAGTACTTTACTGGCTTCTCTATGCTCATTTCATCTTGTTGCAACTAGGTTACTCGGCAATCATCGACACAAGACTCCAAAGTCTCTTCCCGATCCAGTTTTTTTTAATAGTCACGACCAATAAACTATATCTCCTATCTCTCAAAGCTTTGCTCTTTCCAAAAATAATTTGACTTTCTATAATGAGATGATATTTCACAATATGCATTAAACTGCTGATCTTATTGTTTAAGTACAAAAAAAGATTGTCAGACCAGAAAGTATCTAAACAGTTCAATATTTCTTTCTCATTTGCACATTGTCCATTGATATAATGCATAGTCTCAACAACATGTCATATGGAATTTCACTCTGGTTCATTGCTCATGTGATAAAATATTACACATCAGTAAATAAGGACAATATTTTTTTTAAAAAACTATCTCTGAAATCAAGCTTTAATTAAAATATGTGTAAGGTTTATTCCAATTCTAATAGATGAATTAGCCTAACTGAGAACATATCCTCAATAATACTTTAGCCCCTGTTGGACATTCTTAGATAAAAGGACACAGATGGGTTTAGGAGCTGGATTTGTCCGGTATTGAAGGAGTAATAGCCTTTTCCTTGAGCACATCCAACAGTAATGCTCCAACAAGGGATGATTTTCATTATTCACGAGACTGTTCACTTTCGTCAGTTTTGTTTTGAGAGCTGAATTTGTAAAATAACTTACGCCCTTGAAACCATGTTCTCAATTCCTTTTTGAACATTAGGCTGTTATAACCTGTTACTTAATCAGGTTACATATGTGCATTGTGATTGAAACTGCACACATACATGAGTAGATTATGATAATTTTCTAAATCCCATCCTTATTTACTATTTTCTTTTAACATGGAGCGCTATGGGTCAATTCTCCATCATAATGCACAAAGACAACATATTGTGAAAATAAATTGCAGTGTAATGCAATACAGGCTGATGCAAAAGTTGTTTGCTGCTGTCAACAGCAATTTGTGCTTATATAGCATTTGAAATACAATTAACATCTCGAGCTGGTTTTATAAGAGTGTTACAATGGGGCACCAAGCCACATAAAGAAGATATGAGACAAGATGATGAAAAGTTTTAATTTTAAATCTTGTGCAGGTGCTGCATAGGGCACCATTTATTGACTTAATAGCCTTCGAGAAGGGAGTCATGAGGCATCTCTTGAAGAACCGCAGTCCATGTGGACAAATTGGATTATAGGAGTAGAATTCTGGGACTTTGTCACAGTGACAGTGAAGGAATAGCCAATTCCAAGTCAGGATGATTGTGAAGTTCTGAGGGGCACCTCCTGCTCTTGGACTTCTCATGTGTTTGTTCCATTCAGCCTTCTGGGTGGTAATTTTTATGGGCTTTGAAAGTGCCATCAAAAAATACTGTGTGAGTTGCTGCAGTGCATCTTCTACATGGCATGCATTTTTGTCACAGTACATTAGTAGTGGAGGCAATGAATGCTTCAGGTGGTGGACTTGTATTGTGAATTACTTATACCTTAAGGAGTGTTTTTTTTTCAAATACTGCCAATTATTGTCCACTTTAATAACATACAATGTGTCATCTCTTGACTTGTGGGGCAATCTGAAACAGCAGTGATAGAAACCATTTGGAACACATGTAGTCTGCCAGGAAACATTTTTTGTATATAGTCTTATCTTCAAATAAAGAACCCACCCATTGTTTCAACAATCATTAGGTTTGATTGATAAATTTACATCTAAAAAGAACTGCTTTGTGCAGTTGAGCTTTATGTGTATTGTTGGAGTTGCACTCAAGAATCTTGATGGCGCAGAATCTGGAAATAGTAATGTCATGGAATATCATTGCAAATTGTTAGACTTATTTTTGTTGAAAATGGTCTTTGCTTGGCACTTGTATGTTCCAAATATTTTTTGCCACTGATCAGCCTAAACCTGAACTTTGCCCAAGACCTGGCTACATGTGGACAGGGATTCTTTCAATAATTGAGGAGTCATGAATGATGCTGAATATTGTAAATCATAGTGAACAGTCCCACTTCTGACAATATGTTCAAGGAAAGGTCATTGAAGTCGCTGAAGATGGACACTACCCTGATGAGTTCTTCCAGGTGTGCTCTGGGACAGAAATGATTGACTTTCAATAATCACAACCAATTTTCTTTGTTTTAGGTGTGATTCAAACCAGTGCAAAAGTACGTTTAAGAGGTATTAATTGAGGAAAGCAAGCTAGAGAGGAGAGAGATTTACAAAATGAATTCCAGAGCTGAAGGTCTATGCAGTTGAAGGTTTAGCCATTTATGGTAATGCAATTAAAAGTGATTAAAGACAAGAGGATAGAGTTAGGTGAACATAGATAACCTGAAGGGTTGTATGCTGGAGGAGATCACAGAGATAGGAAGAGTGAAGAGCTGGAGGGATTTGAAACCAAGCTGTTCCTGTCTCCTCCTGCTTTTCTCAGGAGTGGCTTTTGTGTGGTGACAGCAACTCTTTGGCAGCAGAAAGAAGCTGATGAAGCTTATTATGTGGCAGTCAGAAGCAAACTTCCAGGGCACATATAATTTTGGTGGGATCGCATGGACCCTTAGCTACTCAGAGGAGTTCAGAACAGCTTGAAAATAAGCTGTGATTGTAGATTTAGTGCAGTGAATGACAAGCCTGAAGGAAAAGGCTCATCAATGCAAGAACTAGATCTGGGGACTGCTTACATGCCGAGTATCTGGGTACAGTTACAGCTGTTGCTTTCCTCAGCTTTTTCTTGCAGCATTTTCATTGGGGCTCTGAGCCTCTTGGCTCAGCAACAGCCAACAGTACAAACAGTGTGGAGGCTGCTGGCTCACTGATTTGTTCCTGCTTCTCATCAACTGCTTGTTGATCCTAATTGGGCAGAAGCATAGTGACAGTCTGCTGACTGGTTACCTTGTAAAACTTAATCCAGAAAGTGTGCTGCTGTTGATCTGGCATTATGGACCTGCAGAGGAAATTAACTGTTGAAAATAGTCTGTGCCCGGAATATTTCAGTCCTTCAACATGAAATTGTCACCAGGTCCAACTTCTATTTTGACAGTTTGTTCAAAGCTCCAGGAAAACAGGGTAGCAAGCTCAAATTGCTGCCTCATTAACATGGCACGTGTACCGGCCAATGAAATTATTAAGAGAGAGATGAAGCAAGAAGCTGCTCACATTAAGTAAGAAGGGCAACTGACTGGAAAAGGCTTCCTCAGTGAGACTGGCTGCAGATCTCAAATAGGTCAATACTCTCACCTTATATCATCAAATAAGCCCAGTTTTGATACTTTATGCTTTAGACGCCACCCCTATATAAAAAGTTTCATTGCCCACACCAGCAATTGATCAATGTTTGAACTTTAACCATGGACCTCCTGCTAAATGCTGCAGAGTTTGTACGTGCTATTGGCCTTTTTCAGGTTTTTTGTGCATGGTATCTATATCTGCAGTTAACCATTGAGTGTGTGGTTATGGTTATACATGTTGCACTAGATCCTTTACAAGAGTTTGTGTCATCACTAATGGTATCCCATTGGGATTGTAATGCAATAGCCGTGTTGATTTGATCTCAGTTATTTCTTTAACTTGGAAAAGATGGGACTCCAAATGGGCCAGGTATTCAAACAGTTCCATGATCTCCTGTCTGTTCTCTCAAAGACAAGTAGACTACTCTGAATACATGTGTAAGCATTCACAGGGAATTAAACATTGGTGAGGATGAGGTCAAATATGGTTGGTCCTTCCCCATCTGTCACAGAAGCAGTCTACCAGCTGTTCTTTAGTACTTGGATGGCTCTGTCAGTAGTGGTGCTGCCAAGCCACTCTTTATGTTGCACTACAAAATCTCTAGCCAGAGTAAACTTTGCACCCATGCCACCCTTAGTGATTCCTCCAAATGGAGTTGTAAGATTCATTGGCTGTGAAGGGGATCAGAACATTTCCTTAACTGCGTTTGACCTGAAGCCATTATGCTTCATGGGGTCCAGACTCTGCATTGAACTCTCAGTCCCACTCCTAGACAGTGTATACCATGGTATCACCACCTCTCCTGGTTCTGTCCTGGTAATTTTACAGGATACATACGCAGATGGAGATGTTGTTATTTGTGACATTGTCAACTTACTCTCAAACTTTATTAACTGCTCCCCTGAGAATGGTGGAGCAGTAGGTAGAAAGTTTTTCTAATAGAGTTGAAGGCTTATAGCTGTTTTCATCAAAGTGTTTTGGGCTAGATGTTGTGGTTGGAAGAAATCTGATCAACTTGAGTTTAATCAAATATGCATATCCACGTTGGTAGATGCATCTGTCTATAACAATACCAGTAGAAGTGACCATGGGACAGTCCTTAGAGAGATGATATGCTGCCTTCGTAAAGGATACCTTCCAAAGTGCTGTGACACATGCTAAATGCAAAACTTCAAACAGATGAGGAAACTCAACACTGGGCATTCGGGATGTTCTGTGAGCCATCAGCAGCAACAGAAAAGTACCCAATCTGCAACTTCATAAACCAGCATACCCCCCACTCTATCATTTCCATCAAGTCAGGTGATCAACATTGCTTCAATGAAAAATACAGGAAGGCATGCCAGGAGTAGAACATGGCATACCAAAGGTTGTGGTGGCATAACACTTGCATACTTACTATCATAAGCATCAAGTGATCACAAGGTCTAATTAATTCTACAACTAATGGATCAAATCTAAGCACTACAGTCCCTTCATGAATGGTGGTGAACAATGAAACAACTCACTATTGAAGTAGGGTCCACAAATATGCATATCCACGTTGGTAGAGGAGCTTAGCCAAGCAGAGCAAAAGGTAAAATTCAAGCACTTATAAAAATCAGAAGTATCAAGTCAATGACCCATTTTGGCCTCATCCAGAGATCTTCAGCATTGCATGATGTCAGTCTTCAGCCAATTCAGCTCACTCCACATTACATCAAAAACAGCTGAAGGCATTAGATACTGTAAAGATTGTGGACCCTGATGACATTTCTGCAAAGATATTGAAGGCATGTGCTCCAGAACTTCTGGTGCCCCATGTCAATCTGTTCCAGTACAGTTATAACACTGGTATCTCCCAAATAATGTGGAACATTTCACACTTACATCCCACAGACAAGAAATAAGATAAATCCAATCCAGCCAATTACCCACCAGTTTACTCTGAATTATCAGCAAAGTCATGGAAGACGTCACCAAGCCATCAAGCACCATTCGCTTAGAAATAGCCTGCTCACTGTTGCTCAAGTTATTTTCCACCAGAGCCACTCAGCTCTTGATATCATTATAACCTTTGTTCATACATGAACAAAAGAACTGAACTACAGAGATGAGGTGAGAGTGACTGCCCTTGATATCAAGGCCACTGTGTGACATCAAGAAGGCTTAGCAAAACTGGAGTCAGTGAGAATTGGGGAAAACTCTCTTTGCTGGTTGGAGTCATACGTGGTACAAAGGAAGATGGTTGTGGTTGTTGGAGGTCAGTCATCTCAACTCCAAGACATCTCTGCAAGAGTTTCTTAAGGTAGCTTCCTATGCCAAGCCATCTTCAGCTACTTCATCAATGATCTTCCTTCCATCATAAGATCAGAAGTAGGGATATTTGCTGAAGATTGCCTAATGTTCAGCACTATTCAGACATTGAAGCAGTTCACATCCAAATACAACTAGACATGGACAATATCCAGTTTCATGCAAGTGGCAAGTAACATTGGTGTCAAACAATTGCAAGGCAATGACCATCTCCAGCATGAGAGAATCTATGTTTTGCTCCTTGTCATTCAAAAACATTGTCATCACTGAATTCCCCACATCAACATCCTGTGGGTTACCACAAACGAGAAACAGTAGTAGGTTAATCAAATCAACACAATAGTCACAAAGGCAGGTCAGAGACCAGGAATCCTCCCAACTTATCAAAGCTTTCTATCATCTACTAGGTACAAGTTAGGTGTGTGATAGATACTTCACACTTGCATGGATGAAAGCAGCTCCAACAGCACTGAAGACGCTTGATCCCATTCAGAACATAATTGTCCACATAATTGTCACCACATCTACAAACATCAATTCCTTCCACCACTGTGCAAGAATTTTTTTTTTCAGGTTTGTGTAGTGTTATAGAGTCATAGAGTCACAGAGATATACAGCAAGAAAACAAACCTTTTTTCCAACCAGTCCATGCTGACCATAATCCCAAACTAAATGAGTCCCACATACCTGTACTTGGCCTATAACCCTAAAAAAAATCTTATTCATGTACTCATCTAAATGTCTTTTACATGTTGTGACTGTACCTGCATTCATCGCTTCCTGTGGAAGTTCATTTCACACATGAACCACTCTGTGTAAAAAAGGTGCTCATCATGTCTGTTTTAAATCTTCCTCCTCTCACTTTAAAAATATGTCCCCTCTTCTTGAAATTCCCCACCCTACAAAAAAGACACCTGCTGTGCATCAGATTTATACCCCTCATGATTTTATAAATGTCTGCAACGTCACCTCTCAACCCTTGTAATATTTGGTTACCTTGAAATATTTGCTAATATGGATTCAAATATTCAGTTTTTGGCAGACTTGTTACTTTGTGGATGTAATGACTAGCACCAATGATTGTTCAGTTGAATCATTCATCAATGAACTTGTCAAAAATCTCCTGTGTTATCTTCTACATCATCATTGTCCTTCTCTACAATACGATCAATGTCTTTTCCCTGAATAGGTTCAAACACTTCACCCAAAGATGGATGTAAGCAGTGTCATGCTGTACTTCATGCAACATGATCAAACAAGCTGAGCTCTAATCATACATCATGAGGAAATTCTCACCAGCTCCTAGCTGCTTGTTGAAGTACAATTTAACTTTATCACACGTTGCAGTGCAGTTCAGTGACTAAGCTTTGGTTCTTAGGAGGATTGTTGACTTAAACATGCTAGGAATAATCCTGGCAGAAGAAAGCCATACTTCCAATTGCATGCCAGATGGGATGAATGGGGAAGTGCCTCAATGTATGGGTATTAAGGCTGCTGGAGAAAGTAGATAAATATGTGCTTGAAGAGCTGTGATGATTAACTACAATTTGCACATCTAAAGAATTGTTTATTTGTGATTTATGAAGGTATTGGGGTTATGGGAAGGATGATCGGGGTGCAGTGAATTGTATTTCAGTCTTGAGAGAAACCTACAATCTTTATTAACCCTGGAACCTAATCCTGTTGTTTTCAGTTGTTCATGAGTAAATAAAGAAGTGCCAAAGATGACAAATTATTGTCATCTTACAAGTTATTGTCATCTTACATCTTATTACAAACATGAAGTGCAGATGTTAATATAATTTTAATAATGTCAGCTTTAGCTTTGTAAGATGGTTGCTTTCTTTAAAGACCTGACACAACTCGATGATAATAAGAAGGAAATGCATTTTTGAAGTTTAAGAGATGATGTCATTGAAATAGACAAGATCTTTGAAGGGTTTTGAAGAGGTAGACTCAGAACAATTTTTTCCTTTGTTTTGGGAGTCCAGTTTCAGGATAAGTGATCGGGGCATTTGGGACTGAGGTCAGGAGAACTTTCCTCATTTAGAGAGTTGTGAATCTTCAGTGTTCTTTATCACAGAGGATTGTGGATGCCCTGTTGAAACTGACAATCTGCATTGCTCCTATTTAATGATGGAGCTTATTTGAGGGGCTTTGTGGTCTATTCCTCAACCAATTGCCTCGGTGTTTTTCTCTGTTTGCTATCCCTGCAGTTACCACTCTGCTGCTTCTCAAGCAGTTACTCTTATAATCCCTCATCCCCTTGCCAGAAAGACCTCCAAGAAGAAAAAAGTAATTTAGTAGAAGACCTTTATTAGATCAGAATGCGTCTGCAAGAATTTTAAAATTACCTAGGTTATACTATGTATGTGAAACTAAATCTCTGAAGCATTTTAATACCTTATTTATGAGCAGCTGAAGATCTTTCTAAATTCCCAACTTGTACTGACCATGGTTTGTGAGCAGAATATTCAACTGAAAGTAACAATGTAAACTGATTCGTAAACAACATTGAGAGTGGTAATATTGCTACTTGCCACTATTATGCATTCACGATCGAGCCCCTTACCTGTTTCCACTGCAACCTAATTAGATAAGGTTGTGAAATCAAATCAGAATGAACAGTAAATCATTTCAATTCCACTCCATTTTTTTTCTGTTACTACAACATTCCTAGGCATTAAACAGTGTCGCAATAACGTGAAAGTCTTCCCCAATGCATTAAATAGAATTCAATCATGTTATCCAAATGACACCAACAAACATTCACACACAGCAAATTTGTCTTATCCAATCTGACCAACTCATCAACATAATCTGTCAAGTTGTTTGTTGTGTATGATCAATCAGATGCTTCAAAGTCAACAGTGAAGCAATAATGCAATAACTCTTAACATCGCTGACAACATTTTATTGTAACTTGCATGATACAGTAGATTAATAGTCAAACCAAGTCATTAATAATCTATTTATTTTATCAGTGAATCATTCAATTATTATAAAAGCTTTCTTCCATTTATTAAAAATTATTACAGCATAGAAGTTCCTATTAAGCATTTATTCCACTTCACTTCGAAGAATGGTTCCAGAAGGTGGTGCATTGTCTTAACAAGTATTCTAATTGTACTCCATCATTGACTGTTTGTTTTTGCCCCCAAGGTTCTATTTACAGTGACTTCATCACATACTTCGCATTTATTGTCATTCACGTAAACATATGACAAAGGGCACGTAAACATATGACAAAGAATGTCTCCTGTGTATATAAAACACATTAACTAGTACATTGAATTTCCAAGGATTTTTGAGAGGGAAGCAAAATTGTTGAAGAACATTGCTGTGATGTTTATGGTTTATGAACTAAAACAGCAATAGAACAGTTATTTTCAACGTTTCTGTCCAGAGAGAGTGCATCAGCTAGGTTTCCTCTTGTTCAGGACCCTGTGATTCTGCTAAGGAGTACAAATAGGTCATGGGAGACAGGACGAAGCATGGTATGATACTAAAATTAAACTGGCAACACAAGTATTCTTGATTCACTTGAAGAGTTAATAGAGAATTGTTTCACTCATAAATAGACTTTAAAGGTGAGGAAAAAAGGATAAAAAATGGTAAATTAAATTGATTCTGGGATGAAAACTTAACATGGTGGTGTGAGTTTACTTCAGAAGTGTGCTTCATCTGATGCATCAATGTTTATGCTATCTCCTGTATTATAAGAAACTAGATTATAAGAATGTGCTATCTTCTGTATTATAAGAAATAGACATTATCACATAATTACAGCTATTACTTACTGTAGTGATTAGAACCAGCTTGACTTCATTGACTATGCTGTCATTGATTGGGATTGTTAACCTGGGCTAGATAGGAAAGCCCTGGCTGACCAAGAGACTGGTTCACTGGTCACATGGATGGTTTTTTCCTGGAGGTAATAAAAAAAACACAATCAGCAGATGAGTATCTCCTCAGTTCAGGCGACTCACTCTGGGCTGGCTCAGCACAGCCTGTGTGCTCTGCACAAGCAAATAAAGAGTGACCAAGTGACTGGATACTGGTCACTGTGCAGTTATTTCAGTGGTAAGGGGAGAAAACAGAACATGCCTGAAGGACATTCTCTTGTGTGGGAGATTAGAAATGTAGTTTCTGCAGGTGGTGGTGGTTAGAGATGTTGTTTTTGCAGATGGGTGAGGGGGTATTGTGGGGGGAGGGGAAGAGGAACATTACACAAACGGTCGTGGGATTCTTGCAGCATTCTTAAGGCTAAGATTTTAACGAATATAGAGGTTTTTGTTTAAGAAATAGTTTTAAACTAAGAAATAACTTTAAAGTGTTGTAGTTGACCACAAAAGAAGCAGTAGGGGCATTTCACAATAAAGCTTATAGTATGATAAGAGAAACTGGATAAAAGAACAAGCTGTAACAAACAAGAAACAAAGAATGCAGACATACAAGGACAGCAGGATGGCCAGATAAGAAAATAACTAGAGAAAAAAAAACAAGTGAGGTTATCGGCTTATGATAGGATGGGAAAAGGGAGGCGTGATTCCGCAAATTGCAAACTGAATAAGAATGCTTACATGTTTTGTTTTCGCACACATTTCTGCTTGATTGCAGAAGTGTCCAGTACTTGCAAGACTGTAATAAATTGTTCTTGTTTCCAAGGCTTTGTCTCAGGCTGATTTGTGAGTGAGTTCTGTTTCTTGCATTTTGCAATATTCATCTTGGAGTGGAGGTAAACATTTCTGTCATCATGCCTTTATTTGGGAAGCTTGACATATTTGATCTTGCTGTCAAAGAGCAGGCCCAGTATATGGAAAGAGTGTGTTATTTTCTTCCATGCAAATGACATTGGGGCAGATGAAAAGCAATGAGTAATCCTTCTGACTGCTTACAGAGCCACAGCATTCTCAGTTATAAGGGGCTTAACAATCCCAAACTTCCAACAATTGACAGAGTTGGTCAAGGAGTGTTATGACCCCAAACCTTCTCTAATTCTGAGACGCTACAGTTCTATTCAGCTGTTAAAGAACAGGGGTAATCAGTATCAGGATGTTTGACAACATTGAGACATCTGGCAGAGGCATGTGATTTTGGGTTAACCCTGAATGAGATGCTGAGAGACCACTGGAATGCAGCATGAATTACATAACCATACACCAGTGCTACTAGCTGAAACCCAGCTGAACTTCAAACAAGCACTACAACTGGCTTTCTCGTTAGAGAATGCAGCAAGTGGAGCATGGGAGGTACTGGGCATCGCGATGGAAGTGGGCACCTTCACCTGTCCGACTGGGTTGGGGAATACCGCTTGACTGTAAGCAATTGCAGAGCCACATGCAGGACATATCCTGAGCAGAGGGACCCTAGGCCAGTTCACAGCAGAACTCCACAACCAAACCGAGTCTCAGTCAAGTGACTAAAGTGTTCTTTGGGATCTGGGCTGGCAAGCCATTGTCGTTGCTGCTGGTTTGTGGACTCGAGAGAGCAAAGGAGTCCTCCAAGACCTGACTTGAGTAAGAAAACTCATAAGCCGGTACTCATGAGAGTGCAAAGCCTGGGAAGTCCCCCTACGTGTTGGTTGGAACAATTAAATTGCTTAGTGACATCCAAATCTGAACAGATTAAAATTAATGCTTGGTTAAATGGTCAGCCAAATCCCCATGGAGGTCAATGCTGTTGCAGTTGTGTCCGTGGTTACAGAATCGGTCTTTAACAAGATTCGCTCGGGACTCCAACACCTAAATTTGCACAAGACCTCAGCCAGACTGTGAACATACACTGGGGAGCCATTACAGATTAAGGGTACAACCTCGATTCCAGTCTCCTATGAGAAGTAGATGGTGCAGTTACCACTGGTGGTAGTAAAAAGTCTCAGGCCCAAGCCTATTCAGGCAGATTTGGCTGAGAAAGATTCACCTGGATTTATTCTACATTTTTCAATTAGAAAATGGCTGCCTTAGTGAAGTCCTAATGAAATACCCAGGGGTATTTCAGAAAGGGCTTGTGACTATGAAAGTGGCCAAAGCCACTTTACATGTTGACAAGGAGACAATACTGAGATTTTGTCAGGCCCACCCAGCGCCATTTGCCTTGTGGGCAAAAGTAGAGGCAGACATCAGGAAACTGAAGAGTGAAGGAATCATCAAGCCAGTGCAGAATGGACGGCAAAATATAAAAGCAAATTACTGCGGATGCTGGAATCTGAAACCAAAAGAGAAAATGCTAGAAAATCTCAGCAGATCTGGCAGCATCTGTAAGGAGAGCAAAGAGCTAACGTTTCGAGTCTAACTGACCCTTTGTCAAAGCTGGAAGAGAGGTGGCAGTGGGTTAAACACTGGATAAAAGCATCCACAGTAATTTGCTTTTATCTCGCATAGAGGAGTTGTACACAAAGTTGGCGGGGAGGCTATCCTTTACAAAGCTGGATATGAGTCACACCTGCTTGCAATTGTGACTGGATGTGGAGTCCCAGGATGTTACAATTAATACGCATAAGGGTTTATATCAATATATAAGATTGCCCTTTGGGGTATCATCAGCCTGTGCTCTTTTCCAGCAGACCATGGAGGGCATTTTACAAGGGCTACCGCAGGTTGCCATTTATCTTTATGATGAACTAATAATAGGGAAGACCAATAAACAGCACTTGGCGAACTTGGACATAGTCCTTAAATGTTTTGCCCAGGTGGGAATGTGCCTTAGATGGGAAAATGTGTGTTCCAGGCACCCCAAGTGACCTACTTGGGTTACAGAAACAAGTTACACCCATTAGAAGATAAAATGAAGGCAATCAAAGGAGTCCCGGCTCTCATGTCTTACTGGAGCTTAGGTCTTTCCTCGGGTTTGTGAATTATTATGGAAAATTCATAAGTAATCTGGCTTCCATCTTGGTCCCCTTACACCTGCTAAGGAAAAATGGTCAGCCTTGGAAATGGTCAAGTAGCTGAGAAATAGCCTTTCGGGAAGTGGAAAAGCAGCTCTCCTCATCTATGGTGATGGCCCACCATGATCCGAAGTGAGAGATTGTGCTGTGACATGTGATGCTTCCCCATATGATATTGGGGTAGTGCTGGCTCACCAGTGGCCCAATGGAAAGGAATGCCCAATGGCATATGCTTCCTGGATTTTGGCCAAATGCAAACATGCCCACACAGAGAAGGACAGTTGGGCAGACATCTTTGATGTGAGGAAATTCCACCAGTACTTTTACGGACAGGAGTTTGTCATAGTAACAGATCACAAACCCCTTCTCGGGCTACTGAAGGAAGACAAGGCCGTGCCACCCATAGCTTCTGGTAGGATTCAGTTGTGAGCCTTTATTCCCAGCACGTACAAGTTAGACCACTGCCCCGGAAGCTAAGTGGCTAATGCAGATGCATTGAGTTGCTTTTCACTGGCAGTAACTCCATCAGTGATGCCTCCCCAGGAAGAGTCCATTTTGGTTTTGCACTTGCTGGACACACTTCTAGTCACCACTGACAATATCTTACAGTGAACACAAAATGGTCTGGTCCTAGCAAATCTGAAATAGTTGGTGGTAATGGAGAAAACAGAAGGACCATCACAGCCTGGATTGAAGATCTTTCTGGCCCCAGCAAGACCAGATCACCATAGAGGACTATGGGGAGCAAGGGTGATTGCCCTGAGTAAAGGTTGTCACCAGATACTGGCTGTACTCTACTAGGTTCATCCAGAAGTTTCCAAAATGAAGATACTAGCAAGAAGCTATGTCTAATGGCCAGGGTTGGATGCTGACATACTTGCATTGGTGTGGCATTGTCCAGGGTGCCAACAAGGACAGAAAATTACCATCAGCAGTGCTCCCACCTTCACAGTAATGGCCAGGTAAACCCTGGACTTGGTTCCATGTCGATTATGCCGGTCTTTTCATGGGCTCAAATTTGCTGGTCATTGTAGATGCCCAGTCAAAGTGGCTGGATGTGCATAACGTTTGTTCAGCAAACTTAGGGAAGATGACTGGGGAGCTGTGAACATTGTTCGCAATACACGGACTTCTGGAAGTATTGATCATGGACAAGGGGATGCCATTTACCAGCAGGGAATTCAAATATTTCCTGAAGTTGGCACATAAGGACAGCTCCATACCATCCATCGTTCAATAGTCTAGCAGAAAAAGCAGTCTAACCAATGAAGGCAGGTTTAAAGAAGCAGCCTGCAGAGTCGGTTGAGACCAAACTTTCCTGGTTCCTGTTCAATTATAGGAGTACCCGACACGCAGCAACAGGGATAGCTCCAACAGAGTTGGTGAACGAGGGAAGACTCCACACCAGGTTAAACGTAATATTCCCAGACCAGGGGGAGCAGGATGAAATGGCAGCAGGAACACCAAAGCCAAACACATGCCGCCTCTAAGCGAGAGAGACAATTTAATTCAGGGGACGAGGTTTGGTGTCAGAACTGTGGAAATGGTCCTGTCTGGGTACAAGGTGAGGTCGACGCGAGATCAGGTCCTGTCACTTATCAAGTTCAGATAGGTGATACAGTTCAGAACAAATAGGTGGATCACCTGAAAGCTTTTAGCTCACAGACGGGCCAAGGAGCAACACATACCCCTCAGAACAGCCAGAAGCTAGTGTTGATCAAATCTCAGAGTGTGAGATGGATGTAGCCTCAATACTGTTACCACCAGAAGAAGAGGAGAAAACTTTCCCAAGATTGTTTGGACACAAGGGGCAGGCTACCGTCTGGTGCACACCACTGTTTTAGTGTCAAAATCAGAGGAACTGGACTTGGGTCGAAAATGTCACAGGAAAACCTCAAGGCAAAGACCAGGCCTACATCCTCAAATTTAGCGGGAGAGGGATGTAGTGATTGGAATCAGGTGACACCCATTGACTATAAGGTTGTTGGTTGGGGTTGTTAGGTAAAAAGGACGGGGTTGTTAGCCTGTGCCAATCAGGAAAGCCCTGGCTGAGCAATGTCACAAGAGATTAGAATTTCTTCAGTTGAGGACTGACTCTGAGTTGGCTTGATACAGCCAGTCTACTGCTACTGGTTAAAGTTCTCTTGGTCTGAGATGTCGCCTTCCTTTTGTTTTCTGTTTTTGGATTTTTGGTTTGTTTCTCCTTAAAAAAATAAGTAGAATCAGGAGATGAGAATCTCCTCAGTTCTGGTGACTGACTCTGACTTGGCTAGCCTCAGCCAGTGTACTGCGCACAAATAAATAAAAAGTAATTGATGACAGGATATCAGCCTTTGTGCAATTATCTCAAGTAAAAACATTACATTTGATTCTATGTGAACATCTGGATTGATGTTCAGCTGTTAGACTACAATTTCCTTAAAATAAAGTACCGTGCTTCAAATTATTTGAGCGATATGATGAATGAAGTTTTTATCCCTCAAGTCACATGTTATGATGCATAATGATGTCATGAGCTTGTCTCTTAAAGGTGTACTGACATACTGACCGAGAGGTATAGTACAATGTTTTCAAAGGACTTGGGGTCTTTTAATGCCAAATTAATATCTTTGGGCTCACCAATGACAGACATATTCTTGCCAAATGAAGATAATGCCCTGTGATAAGTAATTAATCTCTATTCCGCAAGTTTCAAGTTGGTAGCCTGATTATGCTCTGTACCTGTTGGTGGATGCACTGGTAACAACATAAAATATAAGTTGCCACCTTGACAAAATAAATCCATTTGAATTACTTTCTCACCATTAAATTCAAAATGTCCTTATCCATCAGCACACTGTAGCTGTAAAGACAAGAAGCAATGTGCTAACTTTATTTTAAAAGGCCAATGGAATGATGAGTGGTAGATGAAGCTTAATTTAGATAAATGTGAGGTGTTGCATTTTGGTAAAGCAAACAAGTGTAGGACTTACACACTTAATGATAGAACTCTGGAGATTGTAGCTGAAAGAAAGAGACCATGGGGCACAGGTGCACATTTCCTTGAAAGTGGAGTTGGAGGTGGAGAGAGTAATGAAGAAAACATACTTGCCGTCATTGGTCAGAACACTGAGTATAGGAGTTGGGATGTCATGTTGCAGCTGTACAAGACATGGGTGAGCCACTTTTAGAATATTGTATGCAATTTTGGAGATGATAGTTGTTAAAGTTGAGATGGTGCAGAAAAGATTTATAAGGATGTTGCTAGGATTGGAGGGTTTGAGTTATAGGGAGATGCTGAATAGGTTGGGGCTTTTTTCCCTGGAGCATCGAAGGCTGAGGGGTGACTTTATAAAGGTTGATAAAATCATGAGGGACATGGATAGGTTGAAGATTCAAGGTCTTTTTCCTCGATTGAAGGTGTCCAAAACTAGAGGGCATAGGTTTAAGATGAGAGGGGAAATATTTAAAAAGGACTCAAGGGTTAACTTTTCTTGTGGAGCATTGTGCATCATGGAACGCCAGAGGAAGTGATGGACACAGATACAATTACAACATTAAAAAGGCCTCATGATGAGTATATGAATAGGAAGGGTTCAAAAGGATATGGGCAAAATGCGGGAAAATGGGACGAGGTCAGATTGGGATTTGTGGTTGGCATGGACAAGTTGGACTGAGGGGTCTGTTTTCACACCTTTTAACTCTACGAGTCTATGCTTCTATAACCCCCCTGTAAACTCTACCATCAAGAATAATGTCCCAAGACAAATTTCCCTGATACTGGCTTCAACTGAAAGCAGCAATCACATATATGTGCAGAAAGAAAACACACTGTGGGGATTTGATCATGAAACCTTCAAGGTGTAATAATTGATGAAAGCACTGAGATCTACACATTAATAAACCCCTCAATCGAAACCTTAACATTGTGTCAAGGGACCATCTGGGCAAATTCAGTTCATGGTTAGTAATGAATGATGCCCAAAACATATCTTACCAAACTACTTTAAATTATGGTTTAAATTTGATATGTTTTACTCTATTAACCTCTAATGATGATACGTACTCCCTTTAATGTTTTGTTGTCAAATTGTCAAACATACTTCCAACTATTTGCAATTCTTGGAAGTATAAATGGAAGTACTTAAAACATTAACATCGAGTGTGCAAAAGATGAGTAGTTAAGTTCATTGGACCAATTACCAAAAGATGTTCTGTTATGTCACAGAAATTCAGCATGTGCTGCTCACTGATTAAACATTTATTACTGAGATCGATAGCTGAGATTGATGGAAATTAGTGAGATTGATTTAGAATTAGACTCCCTTAGTTAGCTGACAAGTTAACATCTTTATGCAGTTTGTTTATTGAACAAATTGAATTAGGTTAAATATTATATGCATGTTTGCAATATTTCTGGCTTTAAAACCACTTAATGAGCTGGTTGGAATGAATTAGTTGCTTTGCTTTGCTTTAGGGAAAATTATGATCACAATTTTACTCAAAGTGATGAACTTTGCCTATCAAAAGCTGTCCATTTGTCTTGAATATGTTTGCTCTTAAGTAATTGCATCTTTCACATTTGAGCTGTATTTGGACTGATTATACAAGAGCAGGAGTAGTCATAGAGTCCTAGAGATGTACAGCATGGAAACAGACCCTTCGGTCCAACTTGTCCATGCCGACCAGATATCCCAACTCAATCTAGTCCCACCTGCCAGCACCTGGCCCATATCCCTCCAAACCCTTCCTATTCATATACCCATTCAGAAGCCTTTTAAATTTTCAAATTGTACTAGTCTCCATCACTTCTTCTAGCAGCCCATTCCACACACGCACCACCCTCTCTGTGAAAAAGTTGCCCCTCAGATCTATTTTATATCTTTCCCCTCTTACTCTAAACCTATGCCCTCTACTTCTGGACTCCCCCACCCCAGTGAAGAGACCTTGTCTATTTACCCTATCCATGCCCCTCATGATTTTATAAACCACTAAAAGGTCACCCCTCAGCCTCCGATGCTCCAGGGAAAACAGCTCAGCCTCTCCCTATAGCTCAAATCCTCCAACGCTGACAACATCCTTGTAAATCTTATCTGAACCCTTTCAAATTTCACAACATCCTTCCCATAGGATGGAAATCAGAATTGCACGCAATATTCCAACAGTGGCCTAACCAATGTCCTGTACAGCGCAACATGACCTCCCAACTCCTGTACTCAATACTCTGACCAATAAAGGAAAGCATACCAATCTGTCACTTCTCAGCCCATTGGCCCATCTGATCAAGATCCCATTGTAATCCTTCATCGCTGTCCACTACACTTCCAATTTTGGTGTCATCTTCAAAATTACTAACTATATCTCCAATGTTCATATCCAAATCATTTATATAAATGATGAGAAGTCCTTTGAGCCTGTTCACCATTTAATAAGATTATGTACTTTCAAATTTACATTCCTGCATATCCCTGATAATCTTTTACCCCACTGATTAATTGGAATTTTTCAACTGTTGCCTTAAAGATTTTCAAGGACTCTGCTTCCACAAGAAGATAGCTCCAAAGATTAATGAACATCTGTGAGAGAAAAATAACATCACCTTACCTCTGTTTTAAATGGTAACATGGTGCTTTTTAAAAAAAAGACCCATAATTATAGAATTCCTACAGTGTGGAAAAAGGCCATTCAGCCCACCAAGTCCACACCAACATTCGAATGAGCATGCCAACCACTCACGTCTTTCCCATAGCTAACCCACATACTCCTGGACCCCACAGCATGGCCAATCGACCTCACATACACTTCATCTTTGGACTGTGGGAGCAAATCTGCACAGATATGGGAGAATATGCAAACTCCAGAGACAGCTACCTGAGTCTGGAATTGAGCCCAGGCCCTTAGCGCTGTAACATAGCAGGGCTAAGCACTGAGCCACCGCGCCATCCTAATTCTAGAGTCTTCAATGGGAGAAAACATGCACCCTGTTTAAAGCACTCAGTAGTGTATGTTTCAAATGAGGAGAAAGTGAGGACTGCAGATGCTGGAGATCAGATTTGAGAGTGTGGTGTGGGAAAAGCCCAGCAGGTCTGGCAGCATCCGAGGAGCAAGCAGGAGCATTAACGTTTCAGGCATAAGCCGTTCATTAGGAATGAATCTTTTGGGCCAAGGGGGCTGAGAGATAAATGGGAGGGGATGGGGCTGAGGGCAAGGTAGCTCAAAGTGCAACAGGTAGATGAAAGTTGGGGGGAAGGTGATAGGCCAGAGTGGAGGGTGGAGCAGGTAGGTGGGAAGGAAGATGGACAGGTAGGACAGGTCAAGAGAGTGGTGCCAAGTTGGAGCGTTGGAGCTGGGATAAGGTGAGATGAGGGGAATTGAGGAAACTAGTGAAATCCACATTAATGCTATGGTTGGAGGGTCCCTAAGGTGGAAGATGAGGCATTCTTCCTCCAGGCAGCAGGTGGTAAGGGTTTGGTGATGGAAAAGGCCCAGGACCTGCATGTCCTTGGAGGAGTAGGAGGGAGGAGTTAAAGTTTTCATCCACTGGATGGTGAGGTTACTTTGGGCATGTGTCCCAGAGATGTTCCCTGAAGTGTTCCACAAATAGGCGTCCTGTATCCCCAATATAGAGGAGACCACGTTGGGAGCAATGTTTTACAGTAAATGACGTGTGTAAAAGTGCAGGTAAATCTCTGATGGATGTGGAAGGCTCATTTCGGGCCTGGGACAGAGGTGAGGGAGGGAGGTGTGGGTGCAGGTTTTGTAATTCTCGGGGGGGCAGGGGAAGGTGCTGGGAGGGGAGGGTGGGTTGTTGAGGGGTGAGGACCAGACAAAAGTGTTGGTTTTTAGAGAACACAGAG
>NC_057716.1:79696292-79709538 GCF_004010195.1 Chiloscyllium plagiosum | reverse complement strand
AATAAGGGATAGCATTTTTACAGGAGACAGGGTGGGAGGAGATGTAGTCCAGATAGCTGTGGGAGTTGGTAGGTTTGTAGTAGATATCTGTGTTGAGTCGGTGACTGTCAGTGGAGATGGAGAGGTCCAGGAATGGGAGGGAAGTGTCTGAGATAATGCAGGTGAACGTAAGGTCAGGGTCGAATGAGTTAGTGAAGTTGATGAACTGTTCAACCCCTTTGTGGGAGCACAAGGTGGTGCTGATACACTCATTGCTGTAATGGAGAAAAAGATCGGGAATGGTGCCCGTGTAGCAGCGGAAGATATACTGTTCCGACAAAGAGACAGGCAGAGCTGGGGCCTTATTGGTCTGGAGGAAGTGGGAGGATTCAAAGGAGAGATTGTTGAGGGTGAGGACCAGTTCAGTCAATCGAATGAATATGTCAGTGGAAGGGTACTGGTGGGGACGACGGAAGAGAAAGAAATGGAGGGCTTAAAGGCATTCGACATGGCGGATGGAGGTGTATAGGGACTAGATGTCGACTGTGTAGATGAGGCATTGGAGGCTAGGGAAAAGAATATCATGGAGGAGGTGGAAGATGTGGTTGGTTTCCTGATTGTAGACAAGGGATTCCTGGACCGGGGGGATACGACTGTGTCAAAGTATGTGGACATGTGTTTGGTGGAGCAGGAGCAGGCCGAAACAATCGGTCAGCCGGAGCAGTCATGTTTGTGAAGTTTAGGTAAGAGGTAGAACCGGGCGGTGTGGGGTTCCTGGACTATGAGGTTGAAGGCTGTGGGGGGGGAGATCCCCTGAGGTGATGAGGTTGTGTGTGGTCTGGGAGATGATGGTTTGGTGATGGGAGGTGAGGACATGGTCAAGGGGGCGATAGGAGGAGGTGTCCATGAGTGGGTACCTGGCTTCAGCAGTGTAGAGGTTGGTGCATCAAATTACATTGCACCCCCCCTCCGACCCTTGTCTGCTAGTTTGATGGTGAGGTTGGGATTGGAGCAGAGGGAGTAGAGGGTTGTACGTTGTGAGGGTGAGAGTTTGGAG
The DNA here is from genome assembly GCF_004010195.1 of Chiloscyllium plagiosum. Taxonomy (NCBI): domain Eukaryota; kingdom Metazoa; phylum Chordata; class Chondrichthyes; order Orectolobiformes; family Hemiscylliidae; genus Chiloscyllium; species Chiloscyllium plagiosum. Next base: position 79,708,502 of record NC_057716.1, on the reverse strand, counting down.
TTGGGGAGGGATGGTAGACAGGTTGAGGCAGTCAATGCCCTGGCGGCAGTTGGAAATAAAGAGGCTGGGTAACAGACTGGCACAGGGTGTCCAGGTGGATGGAGTGTGTTGAAGGTGGGCAAAGGGGTCCTCGATGGGTGTGTGGGAGTCCTGGTGGAAAAAGTAAGTTCAGAGGCAGAGGCGGTGGAAGAGGCGTTTGATGTCACAATGCGTGTTGAATTATTTTTTCTGGGAGTGTAGGGGGATGAAGGTGAGGCTTTTGCTGAGGACTGATTGTTCATCCTCAGTGAGGGGGAGGTCTGGGGAAATAGTGAAAATACGATGGGCCTGATGGAGCTGGGAGTGGGATGGAGACTCTAACTGGAGTGGGTGTGGTAGTGAGACCGAGGGTGATGTCACTTTTGGAAGTGCTGCCCACCCGTGGATGTCGGGGTAGGAAGGGGGTGGGGCAGAGATGGTGCCTTTGGGATCTGTGGGTGCAGAAGTGGCTTCGAAGAGACAGGCATAACTGAGGCCCATGCGTCTTCATCGGGTACTTGGAACAGTCCATCTACTGCAGCTACACCAGCACCATTCCCTACCTTTGCCTCCATTATGTCAATGACTGTATCGGTGCCACCTCATGCTCCCACAAGGAGGTTGAACAGTTCATCAACATCAATAACACCTTTCACCCTGACCTCAAATTCACCATCTCGGACATCTCCATCTCCATCTCTGGTGGCCGACTAACCACGGACATCTACTATAAATCCACCGACTTCCATAGCTACCTGGAGTACACCTCCTCCCATCTTGCCCCCTGTAAAAATGTTATCCCTTATTCCCAATTCCTCCGCCTTTGCAGCACCTATTCTCAAGATGACCAATTCCACCTTCAAACATCCTATATAGTCTCCTTGTTCAAAGACCGCAGTTTACCCCCAACATGGTTGACAATGTCCTCCAGTACATCTCCTTCACTTCCCACGCCTGCGTCCATGAACCCCAGCCCTCCAAACACAACAAGGACAGAAACTCCCTGGTCCTCACCTTCCACCCCACCAACCTCCGTATATATCACATCATCCTCCACCACTCCTGCCACTTACAAAGGCCCCACCACAAGGAACCTTCCCACCCCATCAGTGTTTCAGAGAGACCATTCCCTCTGTGACTCCCTTATCAGATCCAGGCCTGCCCACCAGACCACACCCCACTCCCGGCACCTTCCCCTGCCACCACAAGAAATGCAAAACCTGTGCCCACACCCTCACCTCTATCCAAGACCCCAAAGGATCCATTCACATCTGACAGAAATTTACCTGTACTTCCACAAATGTCATCTACGGTATGCGTTGTGGATCATTTCAGAGAACACCTCTGGGACACCTGCACCAACCAACCTCACCACTCTGTAGCTGAACACTTTAACTCTTCCTCCCACTGCACCAAGGGCATGCAGGTCCTGGGCCTCCTCCATCATCAAACCAAAACCACCCAACGTCTGGAGGTAGAACACCTCATCTTCAGCCTTTGGGACCTGCAATCACATGGGATTAATGTGAATTTCATCAGTTTCATTTCCCCTCCCCCCACCTTATCCCAGTCAGAAGCATTGAGCTCAACACCGCCCTCTTGACCTGTACATTGTTCTTCCCATCTATCAGCTCCACCCTCTTTTCTGACATATCACCTTCTCTCCCACTTTCATCTACCTATCACATTCTCAGCTATCTTCCCCCCAGCACCACCATTAGCATTTATCTCTCAGCCCCCAGCCCACAATCTACATGCCAGCATGTTATCTCCTAAATAATAAACTTTCATTTTTGATGTAGCACTTTCTTAAATGTCTTGTCAAAATCTAAATACAGTATATTCACTAGTTTCCCTTGATTGTCAAAGATTGGTTAAACACGCTTTATATTTAAAAGACAATTTGATTAGAAGTCGTCAGTAGTTCATCGTAAATACCAGTGCAAAATAATTGTTAAAGTCATCAACCACTTCTTCTGACTTCACATATAAATTCCATGGCTTTGTGCATGGGAGATCATGCATCACAAATTTGTTAGAGTTCTTTGATGAAGTGATCAGGAAGGTTGATGAGAGCAGGTTAGTAAACATAGTCTATGTGGATTTCACTAAGGCCTTTGATAAGATTTCATATGGTAGGCTGCTCTGGAAGGTTAGTCACATGGAATCCAGGGGGAGCTGGCAAATTGGATGTATAATTGGCTTGATAGTAGGAAGCAGAGGGTAATAGTGGAAGGATGCTTGTCAGACTGGAGGCCTGAGACTAGTGGAATGCATCAGGGCTTGGTGCTGGGTGCATTGCTGTTTGGTATCTATTTCTATGATTTGGATGAGAATCTACAAGACATGATTTGCAGATGACACTAAAATAGGCAGTAGACAGTGAGGAAGATTATCAGAAATTGCAGCAAAATCTTGATCAGCTGGGGAGATGGGCTGAGAAATGGCAAATAGAGTTTAATATAGATAAGTGTGAGGTCTTGCATTTTGGAAAGTCAGATCAAGATAGGAGTTTGATGGTGAATGGTAGGGCACTAAGGAGTGTAATGGAACAGAAGGGCCTTGGAGTTCAGGTAAACAGCTCTCTGAAAGTGGAGTCACAGGTAGACAGGGCAGTGAAGAAGGCTTTTGGCACACTGGCCTTCATCAGTCAGGGCATTGAGTATAGACGTTGGGAAGTTATGTTGCAGTTGTACAGAACACTGGTGAGGATATATTTGGAGTATTGTGTTCAGTTTTGCTCACCTTGCGATAAGGAGGATGTTATTAAACTAGAGAGAATATTAAGACATTTACAAGGATGTCGTCAGGACTCAAGGGTCTGATTTATAGGAAAGGGTTGGACATTTTTCTTTAGTGTAGGAGACTGAGGGAGGATCTCATAAAAGTGTATAAGATCATGAAAAGTATAGATAGCATGAATGTACTCAGTCTTTTCTCAGGGGTTTGAGAATCGAAGACTAAAGGGCATCAGTTTAAGGTTAGAGGGGAAAGAATAAAAGGGAATCTGAGGGACAACTTTTTCGCACAGACTTTGGTATGCATGTGGAATGAGGTGGGTACACTAACAACATTTAAAACCATTTGGACAAATGAACAATTAGGAAGGATTAGAAGGATATGGGCCAAGTGCAGGAAAATGGGGTTAGCATTGATGGATATTTTGGTCGGCTTGGACCAGTTTGTGGCAGAGTGCCTGTCTCCATCCTGTAGGACTCTATGACTCTAAAATAATGTTGGCGTTGTCTTAAACCTCTAAAAGAGCCCTGCTGTAATTTTTATCATGAAAGTTTCTAAAATTTTCCTAAAGTCAGATGTTAAGTGAAATAGCCTACATTTGTAGGTTTCTGTCTCTTTAGCTTTGATCTCTCTCAATCTAATGGGACCCAATTTAGAGAGTGTTTAAAAATTAAAACCATGTATTAAATACCTCACCAGCCACTTCTTTAAGTCTTTAGAATGAAATTCATCAGGATCCAAACGCTTTTCAACTCCAACAATTTACTTAGTACCACTCCATTTCCTGCTTTTTATAAACTGGATTTTTAAAATCTGCTACCGGCATTTCCATAATAATGTTTTAATTTAAGTTTAGTACTATCTTTAACCTTCTAATTAACTATAGCTTGGGGTCTGTCCCTTAAAATGTTTCTTACTCAGTGGAATATATTTTCTCTTTACCTTTTACCAATTTTACCTTTATGCAGTTGCACCCCAAGCACCTCTGTAATTCAGTGCTCCCAAGGATGCTGACATTTACTGTGTGCTTTTCTCTTGCATTTAACCTCCCAAAATAAGTCAGCTCACACTTCTCTGAATTAAACTCCAACCACGATTCCTCCACTCAACTTTCCAACTGATCTATATCATAGAACATAAAGCATAGAACAGTACAGCACAATACAGGCCCTTCGACCCTCGATATTGTGTCGACCTGTTATCCTACTCTGAGATCAAACTAACTTACATACCCTTCATTTTACTATCAATCACTTGCCTACCCAAGAGTCACTTAAATGTACCTAATATATCTGAGTCGACTACTACCACTGGCAGTGCATTCCACATACCCACCATTGTCTGTGTAAAGAACTGACCTCTGACATCTCCCCTAAACCGTGCTCACCTTAAAGTTATGCCCATCATGATAGCCATTTCTGCCCTGGGAAAAAGTCTCTGATTATTTATTCCATGCCTCTCAGCCTGCTGTACCCTTTGACTACCTTCTTCATTATTCACAACTCCATCAATTTTGTGTTGTCTATGAACTTACTAGTCAGACCATTTACATTTTCATCCAAACCATTCATATACATTCCAAACAACAGAGGTCCCAACACTGATTCTTGCAGAACACCACTGCTCACTTACCTCCTGTCCAAAAACAACCCTCTATGATTTCTATGATCAAGGAAATGTATCCAACTTATCAACTCACCGTGGATCCTATGTGACTTAATCTTCTGGACCAATGTAATTTGCAGGACCTTGTCAAATGCCTTTGCAAAATCCTTTTAGACAATATCTACTGCCCTACCTTCGTCGATCATCTTCGTTGCTTCATCAAAAAACTGAATCAAATTTGTGAGACATTATATTCCCTCCACAAAGCTATGCTGACTATCATAACAAGTCTATTCCTCTCCAAATGCAAGAAAATCCTGTCCCTAATGTTCTTCTCCAATAATTTCCCTACCACAGACATAAGGCTCAATGGCTTAAATTTCTCGGATTATTTCTGTTGACTTTCTTAAAAAAAAGAATGATACTGGATATTCGCCTATCTTCTGGGACCTCACCTGCGGTGAAAGAGCTGACAAAAATCTCTGTCAAGGCCCCAGGAATCTCTTTCCTTCTCTCATTCAGTACCTTAGGTTAGATCCCATTAGGCCCTGGGGATGTATCCATCTTAGTTTATTTCAAGATACCCAACACCTGCTCCCTCTTAATATTGACATACCCTAAAATAACAATAGACAGCTTCCACATGTTACCAACATCCATGCCCTTCTTTTTGGTAAAAAACAATGCAAAGTAATCATTAAAATCATTATTCACTTCCTGTGGTGTCACATATAAATTCTCTCATTTGTCCTTGATGGACCTATCTGTTTCTTAGGCTACCCTCTTCCTCCTTATATAAATATAAACTTCCTTGGGAATAACATTAATCCTACTTACCAATGACATTTCATGGCCTCTTTCAGACCTCCTAATTCCTTGTTTCTTAATTAATTACTTTATATTCCTTAAGAGCTTTGTCTGATTTCAGAGTCTCAAATCTTGCATTTGCTTCCTTTCTCTATTTGACTAAACTTTCAATATCTCTTGTCATCCAGCATTTGTGAATCTTGTTATCCTTATCTTTCGTCCTCACAGGAACAGGCTAGTCTTAAACTCTGATCAACTGGCCTTTAAGACATTCTGACATGTTGATTTAACCTCAAACAGCAACCCCCGTTATTTTTAAATCTTTCCATGATCTGCCTACATATCTGATCTTTAATCTCATGCTGGCTATTGTGAGGCCTTTATTGTAACCCCATCATAGCCATGGCACTTTTTTTAAATTCCTGAGTTCCAACAATATGGCCTCAATGGATGACCCCTCCAAGCCGTCCTCTCTTACTGTAGCTGTGACATTCTCTTGAATTAGTAATGCAACTCCTCTACCCCTTTTATGCCCCTCTCTATCACACCTGAGATATCTAAACCCGAGAATATTGAGCTGTCAACCTGCATGGCTCCATGAAGGGGAAACATTATCTGATGTTTTCTTTGAGAACTCTTTGAGAAGGTAACATGCGGATGCAATATATTTGGATTTTCAGAAAGCATTTGATAAGATTGAACACATGTGGCTACTTGCTAAACTAATAGCCCATGCTATTGCTATTATCATAGATGGAGAATTGGTGAACTAGTGGAAGACAGAGTTACGATCAGGGGCATTTTCAGAATGGCTAAATGTAACAAGTGAAGGGTCACTAGGATCAGCGCTGAAGCCATAATTTATTGCCATTATATATTATTGGCTTGGATGAGAAAAGTTATCAAGTTTACAGGTCACACAAAAAAAGATGGAAAGGCAAATGGTCAAAATGACTCATTGTTAACCACAGATGAGGTTCCAGAAGACTGGAGAGTAGCAAATGTTGTGCCATTATACAAGAATGGTTGCAAAGAAAAACCAGGGAACTATCGACCAGTAAACTAAACATCTCTGGTGGGCAAATTCCTTGAGAAGGATATGAGAGATAAGGTATACATGCATTTTGAAAGGCATGGTTTGATGAGGAATACTCAGCATGACTTTGTGTGTGGGAGATCACGCTTCACAACATTGATAAAGTGACCAGGAAGGTTGATGAGGGCAGTGCGGTAGATGAAGTCTATACGGATTTCAGAAAAGCCTTTGATACGGTTCCACATGGTAGGCTGCTCTGGAAGGTTAATCACATGGAATCCGGGGGGTGCTGGCAAATTGGATGCACAGTTGGCTTGATAGTAGGAAGCAGAGGGTAATAGTGGAAGGATGCTTGTTGGACTGGAAGCCTGTGATTAGTGGAGTGCCTCAGGGCTCGGTGCTGGGCCCAATTACTGTTTTAAGATTAGACTAGATTCCCTACAGTGTGGAAACATGCCCTTCGGCCCAACCAGTCCACACTGACCTTCCGAAGAGTAACCCACCCAGACCCATTTCCCTCTGACTAATGCACCTAACATTACGGGCAATTTAGCATGGCCAATTCACCTAACCTGCACATCTTTGGACTGTGGGAGGAAACCAGAGCACCCGGAGGAAACCCATGCAGACACGGGGAGAATGTGCAAACTCCACACAGACAGTTGCCCAAGGCTGGAATCGATCCTGGGACCCTGGTGCTGTGAGACAGCAGTGCTAACCACTGAGCCATTGTGCCGCTCAATAGATTAGATTCCCTACAGTATGGAAACAGGCCGTTCAGCCCAACAAGTCCACAACGACCCTCTGAAGACTAAACCACCCAGACCCATTCCCTTTTTTTTCCTGCCCATCCATCCCTCATTTCTCCCTTATCCCTTCCTCCCATCCCTTCCCCCATCCCCATAGTCCCTTTTCCATTTAGTTATCTAGATGAATGATTTGGATGAGAATGTATAAGGCACGATTAGTAAGTTTGCAGTTGACACTAAAATAGGTGGAAGCGTGGACAATGAGGGAGGTTATCAGAAATTGTAGCAGGACCTTGATCGGCTCGTGAAGAGGGCTGAGAAATGGCAAATGGAGTTAATATAGACAAGTGTGAGGACTTGCTTTTTGGAAAGTCAAGTCAAGATAGGAGTTGCATGGTGAATAGTAGGGCTTTAAAGAGTGTAGTGGAACTGAGGAACTTGAAGTTAAGGTGCACAGTTCTCTGAAAGTGGAGTCATAGGTAGATATGGCAGTGAAGAAGGCTTTTGGCACAGTGACCTTCATCAATCAGGATATTGAGTATAGAAGTTGAGAAGTTATGTTGCAGTTGTACAAGATGTTGGCGAGGCCACAATTGGAGTAATTTCTTCAGTTTTGGTCACCTTGCGATAGGAAGGATGTTATTAAACTGGAGAGAGTGTTGAGAAATTTACAGGGATGTTGCCAGGGCTCAAGGATCTGAGTTATAGGAAGAGGACTATTTTCTTTAGATCATAGAAGACTGAGGGGAGGATCTTATACATGTGTATAAGATCATGAGAGCCATGGATAGTGTGAATGCACTCAATCTTTTTCCCAGGGTTCAGGAATCAAGGACTACAGGGCATCAGTTTAAAGTTGGGGTGGGGGTGGGGGGCGGGGGGGGAAGAATAAGAAGGAACTCGAGGGGCAACTTTTTTACACAGAGGATGATATGCAAAGGGAATGAGATGCTAGTGGAAGTGGATGAGATGGGTACTTAACAACATTTAAAAGGCATTTGGACAAATACTTGGATAGGAAAGGTTTAGAAGGGCATGGGCCAAGTGCAGAGAAATGTGGTTAGCGTGGATGGACGTTTCAGTCACATGGACTAGTTTGGCCAAAGGGCCTTTCTCTGTGCCATAGGACTCCATGACTTTAAAAATCTGTAGAGGGATACAGATAGGTTAAGTGAATGGGCAAAAACTTGGCAGATGGTGAGAAAATGTGGGATTATGTATTTTGTAGGAAGAAAAGAGAAGTTGAATATAATGTAAATGGAAAAAGCTTGCAGAGGAATTAGATGTCCTTGAGTACATAAAGTCAGCATGCAACTTCAGCAGGTCATAGGGAAGGGAAATGGAATGTCAGCCTTCATTTCAAATGGAATGGAGTATATAAAATAGAGCAGGCTCTTTAAATCTATAAAAGCTTTGTGGTTCTGTTCGCCAAGCTGTTCGCCGAGCTGGAACAGAACCACAACAACGAGCACCCGAGCTACAAATCTTCGCACAAACTTTGAATCTATAAAAGCTATTAGTCTGACCTCATATTGTGAATACTTTTGGACCCTGTATCTAAGGAAAGATGTACTGGCATTGAAGACAGTACAAAGAAGGCTCGCTTGGCTGATCCTGAGTGTGATGGAACTGTCGTTTAAGGACAGTTTGAGTCAGTTGGGTGTACACTCTGTCGGGTTTTGAAGCATGGGATGCAACCCTCTTGAAACACACAAGGTTCAATGAGTCTTGACAGTGTTACAACACAAAGTAAACTCCACTGCTAATTTACACCAGCCACACAGAAAAGCTCACCTTGCGCCATAATCTTTACCATTTCGAATGGTAAACAACTATCTCTACATACCACTATTCAAAGAAAAAAATAACAATTTTATTATTTAAATCCCAAAGAGAACATGAAACAATAACTATTTACAACTTCTTTCTCTTAAACCTATCTTTTTCCTCCCCTTTACAATACTGATAAAAAAAAACCCTGATTAAGATTTACAAAACATTTCAAAATCAGCAAACTGTGTCAATTATCCTTTGTAGATTTTCCTCTGTAGATTCTCCTTGGTTATATTTTCTTCAGTCTTCTGTTGCACAAATTTCTTATGAACAGCCTTTCAGAGAGCTATTCTGCTCTTTGCTGTTCTGCCTCTAACTGTTCAAAATGTCCAATTTTATACCCCAAAACATTGGATCATTTCATTGGTTTGATGTCAGCCAAAACAGTGAAATTCAAATTCAGTTGAATTTTGTTCTCTGGGGCATAATTTAAACCGATTGGCCAAATTTGTTTTGTATCGTGGCAACACAGTACCAGCTATTTGTGTCAACCAAATGCTACATTTTTAAATCTTTCAGCACACGCTGTGTCTTTCTAAGTCTGTGCCAGCTTCCACTCTCTTTGAAAGGTATAGCACACACCTACACCTTCATAACTACAGGGTTGATGTCAAAAGATTATTTCCCCTTGAGGAGAGGCTAGGATGAGAGTGCGTAATCTCAGGATCCAGGGTTGCCCATTTAAGATAGAAATGAGAAGAAGCTTCTTCTCTCAGACTGTGAATCTGTGGAATCCTTTACACAGAGAATTGTAGATGTTGGGTCATTCAGTACATGGAAGGCTGAGATGGGCAAGTTTTTACTTCGTCAGGGAATCAAACATTCTGGGGAAAAGGCAGGAAAAGTAGTATTGAGGATATTCAAAATCAGCCATTATTTAGTTGAGTGACTGGGTAGGCTTAATGGGCAGGTAAAAGTGGGTCCTGCAGATGCTGGAGATTAGAGGCAAGATTAGAGTAGTGTTGGAAAAGCACAGCAGATCAGGCAGAATCTGAGGAGCGGGAAAATTGACGTTTCAGGCAAAAGCCCTTCATCAGGAAAATTGGCCTACTTCTGTGCCTTCATCTTACAGTCTGCTGCTCTAATATTATTCATCTTAATACTATACCTTTTAATAATATTCATTATATTCATGATTATTCATTAACCAATTGAAGAGCCACAGGAATGGAGAATATTTAAGCCTTGGTTCATTTTTTCATAAGAATGTCTTTTTGGTAATGTTGTATGAATCATTGTTAACTTGTTGAAATAAGTATAAAAACAATTATCTAGATATTTACTTATTCATCTTTATGTACTCATTTGTATGATATGTAGTGCAATCTTTGAACACTTTGTCGAGTCATTGGGAAAGAGCCCAAGGTGAAACAACAGATACTGTACGTTTGGCAGAGTACTCAATTTGTATTTGTTTACAGTAGAGAATCACAAATAAAAACAGAGCATTTTTAAATGTGCAGAAAATTATGCGGAAACAGATGTGAGAAGCTTTGTTTAATCCTATGCGTTAAATACAACCCCAGAGGGATTTATGCCTGAAATTCTCCAAATATCTACAACAGCATACAGGCAGTCCACAAAATATCAGCACTTTGGAACTCACTTTGGCACTCTTCTGACATGCCATTTTAGCAGCTGCCTTTAAGGCTGTATTGACAGAACTTCCCCAGTGTAGGTAAGAGTCTAATCACGGTCAGATGTAATTTAGTTTCAAACAGAATTTTGAACAGCCATGCTTTCAGTGTTGGCCCTGCAAAGAAGGTGTGGCACCATATTGGAGCTGGCTGAGAAGAAGTCTGAAAAAAGGATATTTCTTTAATCTCTTAACAGTTTTCCACTGTGTGAGAAGAAATAGGAAGGCTTCCACATCTGACTGATCACATTCTGTTCACCATGATTCCCTGAGGCAATAATGTAAAAGTAAGGGAGTGTTTCCAAGTGTCCCTGGCATCACTTCGCTGCTGTGTGCACCTTATGTCCATCTCTAGACCCCCAAGTCATTTTTAATTGGGCGGCACGGTGGTTACCACTGCTGCCTCAGTGCAGAGATCCGGGTTCAATTCCCACCTCAGGCAACTGTCTGTGTGGAGTTTGCACATTCTCCCTGCGTCTGCGTGGGTTTCCTCCAGGTGCTCTGGTTCCTCCCACAGTCTAAAAATGTGCAGGTTAGGTAAATTGGCCATGCTAAATTGCCCATAGTGTTAGGTGAAGGGGTAAATGTTGGGGAATGGGTCTGGGTGGGTTGTTCTTCGGAGGGTCGTGTGGACTTGTTGGGCTGAAGGGCCTGTTTCCACACTGTAAGTAATCTAATAAAATCCACCCTGCAAGTATGGATATGAAGCATAGGATTTAAAATGGTCCAACCCTCAAGCCAGCAAAGCAGGATGAACCCACGAGTCCCTTTTGGCTTCTTGGTTTGAAGAAGAAACAGAGTATAAAGTCCCAGGGGACTCAACTTATATTCTATAAACTAAAATATTTATTGCCCCAAAGAGCAGGAACTCAAAGATACACTTCCTCTGACTGAATCCTGTTTAACATTGGCTATTAATAGGCATAGACCCTGTGAATGCTATATAGGTTTAACAACATAATCTTTGGGGGGATAACAGATTGCTGATGTCATGCATCAAAATAGCATTAGACACAGGGTGACAAATTGTTCAGTTCTCCAACTGTACACTTCTCGCATTCATCAGAATCAATAAATAAACTAATACAACCTGGTGCTCTTATCTAATGATTGAAAAGGCATGAGAACAAAACCAACGCCATCCAGGTTTTTGCAGATTGCATAGTTGTTAAATGCAAGTTTTAAACCACATGAAAATTAAAAGCTATGCTTTTTTCTTTAATTTTGAAATAAGACCATAAGACCATAAGACATAGGAGTGGAAGTAAGGCCATTTGGCCCATCGAGTCTTTAATTCCTTGTGACATCAAGAATTTATCAATCTCTGCCTTGAAGACATTTAGCGTCTCGGCCTCCACTGCACTCCGCGGCAATGAATTCCACAGGCCCACCACTCTCTGGTTGAAGAAATGTCTCCGCATTTCTGTTCTGAATTTACCCCCTCTAATTCTAAGGCTGTGTCCACGGGTCCTAGTCTCCTCGCCTAACAGAAACAATTTCCTAGCGTCCACCCTTTCCAAGCCATGTATTATCTTGTAAGTTTCTATTAGATCTCCCCTTAATCTTCTAAACTCCAATGAATACAATCCCAGGATCCTCAGCCGTTCCTCGTATGTTAGACCTACCATTCCAGGGATCATCCGTGTGAATCACCGCTGGACACGCTCCAGTGCCAGTACGTCCATCCTGAGGTGTGGGGACCAAAACTGGACACAATACTCCAAATGGGGCCTAACCAGAGCTTTATAAAGTCTCAGTAGCACAACAGTACTTTTATATTCCAACCC
>NC_057716.1:79686571-79693226 GCF_004010195.1 Chiloscyllium plagiosum | reverse complement strand
TATTGGAAGTCATAAGATGTCCTAAGTTATCCTTCCTTTTTGCTGCATTCCCAGTCTGCCTCAAGTTTAAATCCGCCCGCACACATACTATCCTGCTGCTTATCTTTCCATTTAACTCCATACTCCCTGTCGCTTTTACTTTCCCTTCCCCTCAACTTAGAAGTTTAAAGTCCTACTGACCACCCTATTTATCCTCTTCGCTAGAACATTGGTACCAGATCGGTTCAGGTGGAGACCGTCCCAAAGGTACAGATCCCCCCCGTTCCAAAACTGATGCCAATGCCCCGGGAAGTGGAATCCCTCTTTCCGACACAAATCCCTTAGTCACGTGTTTACTTCCCTAATTTTCTTATCCCTATGCCAATTGGCACGTGGCTCGGGCAGTAATCCGGAGATTATGACCCTTGGGGACCTGTACTTCAATTTCCTTCCTAGTGCTTGATAATCCCCAAACAGGTCCACCACTCTAGCTTTGCCTATGTTGTTAGTCCCAATGTGGACCACAACAACTGGATCCTCCCCCTCCCGCTCCAATATCCTTTCAAGCCGGTTGGAGATGTCCTGCACCCTGGCACCGGGCAGACTACACACCATGCGAGACTCCCGATCCGGCTTGCAAAGGATACCATCTGTCCCCCTAATTATAGAATCCCCTATAACAACTACTTGCCTTTTTGCTCCCCCCTCTTGAATGGCCTTCTGCACCATGGTGCCATGGTCAGCTGGCTCATCCTGTCCACAGCCCTTTTCCTCATCCGTACAGGGAGCAAGAATCTCATACCTGTTGGACAAGGTGATATGCCAAAATGCAGGACGTCCTTGCCCACAATGGAGCTATTGGTTGATTTTGGCACGAAGATCATCAACATTAAAGAGGATTGGCGAACTGTATAATTTACATGTGAAATAACAAATCAATCATTAATGTCAGGGAAAAAAAAGTGACTTTTCTCACCCTCCCAAAAATCTCTGGGATTTGTATGAAGAATATATTTATTGGGGTTAGGCAGAATTGTCCTGCTTACCTTACCTTGGACCATTGTTTCAAAGTAACACTATTGACATAATTACACTATTTACAAGAACATTTGAAACAAAGTGCAATCAGTAAAAGAGAAGGAATTAACTGTGTATTTCGCTAAGTGCCTTGTGGATAGAAAGCCTGGTTTTCAGTTACTCCCACACATTCACTAGCCAACAGGAAAGTGACCCTTCCAAATTAGCATCCTTTCTGCTCTCCCTCAGTCAGTTGGTTGACTGGCTTTGACTTGTTATCTTTACACATTACTGGAATGGGGCCATTATTGGGCCAAGTTGCTGGTTGGGTTTGAGGCATGGGGCTTTTGTTTATAAATCTGTGAGGTGTAATATCTTATTTTTAGATTGCATAGCTGCCACAATAGGATCTGAGACTTGACAGAGTAGATGCAGAAAGGTATTTCCCCTTGAGGAGAGTCTAGGATGAGAGAGCATAATCCCAGAATAAGAAGTTGCCCATTTTAGATGGAGATGAGGAGGAGCTTCTTCTCTCAGAGGGCTGTGAATCTGTGGGATGCTTTACCACAAAGGACTGTAGAGGTTGGGTCATTAAATATATTGAAGGCTGAGATAGATAGATATTTACTTCGTTAGGGGATTATGGGGAAAAGGCAGAAGGCGTTCGACAAGGTTCCCCATGGGAGACTAGCTAGCAAGGTTAGATCTCATGGAATACAGGGAGAACTAGCTATTTGGATACAGAACTGGCTCAGAGGTAGAAGACAGAGGATGGTGGTGGAGGGTTGTTTTTCAGAATGGAGGTCTGTGACCAGTAGAGTGCCACAATGATTGGTGCTGGGTCCACTACTTTTCATCATTTATATAAATGATTTGGATGTGAGCATAAGAGGTTTTTTTTAGTAAATTTGCAGATGACACCAAAATTGGAGGTGTAGTGGACAACGAAGAAGGTTACCTCAGATTACAACAGGATCTTGATCAGATGGGCCAATGGGCTGAGAAGTGGCAGATGGAGTTTAATTTAGATAAATGTGAGGTGCTGCATTTTGGGAAAACAAATCTTAGCAGGACTTATACACTTAATGGTAAGGTCCTAGGGAGTGTTGCTGAACAAAGAGACCTTGGAGTGCAGGTTCATAGCTCCTTGAAAGTGGAGTCGCAGGTAGATAGGATAGTGAAGAAGGCATTTGGTATGCATTCCTTTATTGGTCAGAGTATTGAGTACAGGAGTTGGGAGGTCATGTTGCAGCTATACAAGACATTGATTAGGCCACTGTTGGAATATTGCGTGCAATTCTGGTCTCCTTCCTATCGGAAAAATGTTGTGAAACTTGAAAGGGTTCAGAAAAGATTTAGAAGGATGTTGCCAAGGTTGGAGGATTTGAGCTATAGGGAGAGGTTGAGAATTGTTTTCCCTGGAGCGTCGGAGACTGAGGGATGACCTTATAGAGGTTTACACAGTCATGAGGGCCATGGTTAGGGTAAATAGACAAGGTCTTTTCCCTGGGGTTGGGAGTCCAGAACTAGAGAGCATTGGTTTAGGGTGAGAGGGGAAAAATATAAAAGAGTCCAAACGGGCAACTTTTTCACACAGAGGGTGGTACATGTATGGAATGAGCTGCCAGAGGAAGTGGTGGAGGCTGGTACATTTGCAACATTTAAAAGACATTTGGATGGGTATCTGAATAGGAAGGCTTTGGAGGGATATGGGCCGGGTACTGGCAGGTGGGACTAGATTGGGTTGGGATATCTGGTCAGCAGTCAGCATGGACGGGTTGGACCGAAGGGTCTGTTTCCGTGCTGTACATCTCTATGACTCTATTATCAAAATCAGCCATTATCTAATTGAATGGCAGGGCAGACTTAATTGGCAATCTGGCCTACCTTCATCTGACTTGATCTTCCACACAACAATAGTGATTTACTGGCTAAGAGACAAAATGGGAAATCCAGATCTTGTCTTCCACAAATGGTTTTATAGATCCTGTCATTACGACACCTGTGAAAGAATATTTTCCTTGCTTCCCTCTCGAAGGAGAAATTACTCATCCACATGTGTCTCGATTTCAAGAACGAGGATTGGGAGGATTGCATTGCATGTGTGTGAGATTGCCAATGTAATGCTGCTTTAGGATATTATCAACAAATAAAAATTGCCTAAATGGCCTAAATCATTTTCCATTTCTTCACAAGAATCATACAATGTGTCATACTGATGTGATGTATGACACTTTGATCTTTTATTCTAAACTCTGTGTCCTATGATTCTACCCTACTAGCTGCCTGGTGAAGGAAAGAGCTCCGAAAGCCCATACTTCCAAATAAACCTGTTGGACTCCACATCATAATTTCTACAGATGCATCCTACCCACTAAATCTTTTATTTGAACATGTTGCTCCTCTGCCTTCCAATTTCCTCAGTTGGTGGCTGCCATCCCTGTCCATTCATGACGTCTTGTTTTGCTAATGTTAGTCCTTCAGTTCCCTTCAGGGGATACTATTGAGTGGGCTTTCACCTTGATGACTCTTTTCCCTTTGCTTCTTCAAATACATACCGTAGTAATGGGGCGGGTGGGATAGGCTTTTCATGAGATGGAACAAACCCTCCAGCTTCATACAAAGGCAAATGTTCTGTAAGACTGCTACAATATACATACTGTCAGAGTTTATGACTGATCTGGACGGACATATTCTGGGTGGCTAACTGCATATGCTATGACTGCCAATTTTGCTGCCTGTGCACTCCTAGCCCTAGGTTATGCTGTATCCTCCATGTATATCTTGCACCCAGTTCTCCTCACACATCCTGTACTGATGAGAAATCATCTACGAAAAATGTCAAATAGAGCTCTTCCTTTGTGTCTTTGATTTTGGGCGTTGCTCTATCCAATCTATCTCTACCCTCCCCGCTCTCCCGCCAATTCCCTTTAGTTTTGACACACTCTAGGGATCATTTGCTATCATAATGTGACACTCATGTTTTTCTCCTTGATACACTAAGTTCTCAGCTACTGGTGGTTTTTACCCCATTTACGATTATTTTTCTCCCGTGTATAACCGTGTCCATCTGGCGATTGTGTTTGGCTCATCAAGCCACCCTTAATCCTTCCATTAGCAGTAATTGTACAGGGATGTCTTTTGTTAATATTGTAAGCGGGTTAAGCTTCACTACCTAGGTGAAGTATTGCACTGCCCAAAGAAATGGCTAACAAGTGTTTTTCACTTGCTCTGTACACCCTTATTCTATTGGTGAACACAGCCATGATATATATACCACTGGTCTTAGTTTCCCATTTGTCTTCTGTAGTAGAATTGCCGAGAGGGTGGTATCAGTAGTGGCTATCTCCAATGCGAATGGCTCATTTGGATTTAACGTTTTTAAAGCAGGCATAGCAGCCAGTGCTTGCTTCAGTGCTATAACGTCTTGGTTATGTTCTGGTTTCTATTGCCAAGCCATGTTCTTTTTCAATAACTCCTTTCAAGGGGCAAATCCATCAATGTGACCCCGACAGTAACCCACTAAGCCCAGAAAGCCCTTTTAGATCTTGGGAACAGGAAGGTTTCTAACCATTTCTAACCTTTATTTATCAATTTCTCTTTTCCCAGGTGTCAGGATCATTCCCAAGTAAGTAACTTGCTGTTTCATCATCTGCACCTATTCAGGGTTTCTTATTAGCCCCAATGAATGTAGTAAATGTAGCAAATGTAACAGTTGATAATGTTCCTCTTCAGCCACAGTCTGCAGAAGTGAATCATACTGCAGCAAGCCTTCCCTTAGTCACTGATGAACTATAGATGGGTAATTATGAAATCCTCTGTGGTATGGCAGTCCATGCATTGATGACCTTGAAAGGTAAAAGTAAACTTACTGACACTCTCTTTCCAATGGGATAGACTAATGTTACTTAAGTCCAAAACTATAAACCATTATGCACTCTCACGCTGTTTAACCACTATTTCTAGACTAGTCGCTACCATAGGGGCTGTAAAAGATGTTACATTATTCAATTCATGATCATCTATTGTTAGCCATCAGCTACAGTCTGGTATCCTTATTGGTCAAATGGGTGAGGTATCAATCGAGGCTATCCACCTCAGTACTCCTGTTATACCAAACTCTGTACTTTTTTTCCTACACCTTTCTTCGCTTGTTTTGGGAACCCATATTGTTTCTATGGTTTGGGGTCTGGACCCTGTATGCACAGACTCCCACTCATCTTGCCACAGCCATGCATCTGCTTCCTGAGTTCTGTTCTGGAATTTTCTGCACCTCCTGATTGTTGCACATCTCTGCTTTTATCCACATTTCTTCCATTGTGCATTTTCTGTCCTGATTTCTCCTACCAGGACCTGCAGGTGGCATATGTTATCCATACCCATAGGCATCTGCCAAATCATGCAATTGACCGAGTCGAAAGGAAGTCCTGTTTTGGCCTATGTAATCACTCCCTAATATATGTTCTTGTCCCCGGGTATTTTGATCAAAGCGACTGAATGATTGACTACTATGTCTCCTACTCTAACTTGCAATGGTACACTCACATATCCAACTTGTGAATGTCCCATTAATCCACTTAAGGTAATTTTACTTTGTATCTTCCAATTTACTGTATTTAAGTTAGTGGTATTGACTGTGGTTCAGGATCCTCTGGTGTCCCATAGGAAAATAATAGGGTGGCCTCCAACCCGATCATTCACTGACGGTCTTCCCATCTCATCCCACCTCGCATCACACAGCCATGTCCTGTGGCCTGAGACTGCCATTGAGACTCAGCGTACATCCCCAAGGATGGGGGTATCTCTATCACATTATGTTGCTGGCTCGAATTATTTGACCCCTGCAAGGGCAAACCCTGACTTCCTCCTTGTCCCAGTCTCTCTCATCTCGTGTTTGAGCAGTCCCTTGCAACACATCCCACTTGGCCATAGTTGTAACATTTAGATATCCCACCTTGAGTTGTCCCCGTTCCCGGTACTGTTCCTTTCCCTCTGCTTGATAGGGTGGGTCCCTTCCCTCATGTTTCCCTCAGAGATTCCCTTTGCTTCACTATCCAGGGTTAGAACAACTTAATTAACCCCAGACTCTAGTTACTTCTGTCCTTTGCCAATCAGTTTTACTCAAGTAACTATAATTCAAAAGTACTTCACTCGTTGTAAAATATTTGGAGTCATTCCATCTAAAAATACTATCTAAATACAAGCCTTTATTTTTGTATATATTGGATACTTTATTGGTATTCAAAGTTAGTAGATGCTTTCAGATTAGATACTTTGTATAGCAACTGCTACTTTGTTTTCAATTCTATAATATTGCAAATTGAAACCAGAATCAGACAGATTGAGACTCTCTCAATATATTTTTGCCTAAGAACTAAGATGATACAGAAAAAAACTCTCCATGTCTACTGTCTGCAACCATTTACAAAAACAAAATTATAGTGTGTCAACATCTTGTGTTATAACTATTTCATAAGCTACGCATTTAACAGAAATGTACAGAATTACATACGGTAAGTGGAGCTTACCTGAACTAAACAAGTGGCTTGTGGAGCTATTGTTCCCAAAGCACATTTGCAACTGGGATTTCATGATGTGATTCCTGGAACTGTTATACACTAATTGATAGAGATTAATTGCTATGATTAATCAACAACTC
>NC_057716.1:79684895-79686071 GCF_004010195.1 Chiloscyllium plagiosum | reverse complement strand
CATTCCAGGATTCGACACCATCGCTCCGATCCAGGAATCGAGACGTTCACTCCGTTCTGGGAATTGACACATTCACTCGCTCCACTCCAGGAATCGACACGTTCACTCTGCTGTACTTCGGGAGTCGACAAATTTGCTCAGCTCCACACCGGGAATTGATACATTGACTCGCTCCACTTCGGGAATTGACTCATTCGCTCGGAAATCAACACAATCGGTCTGCTCAAATCCGGGAATCGACACGTACACTCGCTCCACTCCGGGAATTGACACATTCACTCCGCTCCACTCCGGGAATGGACGCATTCACTTTGCTCCACTCCGGGAATAGACGCGTTCACTCCAATCCACTCCAAGATTCAACATGTTCGCAGCACTCCGGGAATCGACATGTCCGACACGCTCCACTCCGGGAATCAACACGTTCACTCACTCCACTCCGGGAATCGACATGTTCGCTCCACTCCACTCCAGGAATCTATACGTTCACTCGCTCCACTCCGGGAATCGACATGTTCACTCCGCGCCATTGCGGGAATCGACACATTTACTCTGCTCCACTCCGGGAATCAACACATTTGCTCTGATCCGGGAATTGACACATTCACTCCACTCCACTCCAGGATTCAACACGTTCGCTCCACTCCGGGAATTGGCACATTCGTTCTGATCTGGCAATTGACGTGTTCACTCCACTCCACTCTGGGATTTTACACGTTCACTCTGCTCCACTCCGGGATGTGACACGATCGCTCCATTCCGGGAATTAACACGTTCACTCTGCTCCACACCGGGAATCGACACATTCACTCCGCTCCAACTCTGGAATTACCACGTTCACTCGCTTCACTCTGAGAATCGACACATTCACTCCGCTCCTCTCCGGGAATTGTCACGTTCACTCCGCTCCACTCCGGGAATCGACATGTTGGCAGTGCACCATTCCTGGAATCAATACGTTCGCACCACTCCACTCCAGGAATCAACACGTTCACTTGCTCCACTCCGAGAATCGACACGTTCGCTCCACTCTGGGAACTGACACATTCACTACGCTCCACTCTGGAAATCGACACGTTCACTCGCTCCACTCTTGGAATCGACACATTCGCTCTGATCCGGGATGCGACACAATCGGTCTGCTCAAATCCGGGAATTGACACATTTGCTTCGCCC
>NC_057716.1:79668071-79679215 GCF_004010195.1 Chiloscyllium plagiosum | reverse complement strand
GCTCCACTCTGGGATTCAACAAGTTCATAGCATTCCGGGGAATCAACACGTTCACTGCGCTCCATTCTGGGAATGGGCACGTTCACTCGCTCCACTCCGGGAATTAACACGTTCGCTCCGCTCCACTCTGGGAATCGACACATCCGCTCCGCTCCTTTCCGGGAATCAACACATTCACTCTGCCCCATTTCCGGAATTACCACGTTCGCTTCGCTCCACTCTGAGAATCGACACATTCACGCGCTCTACTCCGGGAATCAACACATTCACTCCGCTCCACTCTGGGAATTGACACATTCACTCGTTCCACTCCGGGAATCGGCACGTTCACTCCGCTCCTCTCCGGGAATTGACACGTTCACTCTGCTCCACTCCGGGAATAGATATGTTCGCAACGCGCCATTCCGGGAAACAATACGATCGCTCCTCTCCACTGCAGGAATCGACACGTTCACTCGCTCCACTGCAGGAATCGACACGTTCGCTCCACTCCGGGAATTGACACATTCACTACGCTCCACTCCAGGAATCTCCACGTTCACTCGCTCCACTCTGGGAATCGACACATTCGCTTTGATCCGGGATGCGACACAATCGGTCTGCTCAAATCCGGGAATTGACACATTTGCTTCGCCCCGGGAATTGATACGTTCAATTCATTCCACTCTGGGAATCGACTCATTCACTCGCTCCACTCTGGGATTCGACACGTTCACTCGCTCCACTCTGGGAATCAGCACGTTTGCTCCACTCCACTCTGGGAATCCACACGTTCACTCCGCTCCACTCGGGAATTAACACGTTCACTCGCTCCACTCCGGGAAGTGACGCGTTCACTAAGTTCTGGGAATTGACACATTCGCTCTGCACCACTCCAGGGTTCGAAATGTTCACTCGGTCCACTCTGGGAACGGACGAGTTCATTCCGCTCCACTCTGGGATTCAACAAGGTCACAGCATTCCGGGAATCAACACGTTCACTCCGCTCCATTCTGGGAATGGGCACGTTCACTCGCTCCACTCCAGGAATTAACACGTTCGCTCCGCTCCACTCTGGGAGTCGACACATCCGCTCCGCTCCATTCCGGGAATCAACACATTCACTCCGCTCCATTTCCGGAATTTCCACGTTCGCTTCGCTCCACGCTGAGAATCGACACGTTCACGCGCTCCACTCAGGGAATCGACACATTCACTTGTCACACTCCGGGAATTGACACTTTCACTCCGCTCCACTCCGGGAATTGACACATTCACTCGTTCCACTCCGGGAATCGACACATTCACTCGTTCCACTCCGGGAATCGGCACGTTCACTCCGCTCCTCTCGGGAATTGACACGCTCACTCCGCTCCTCTCCGAGAATTGACATGTTCGCAACGCGCGATTCCGGGAAACAATATGTTCGCTACTCTCCACTCCAGGAATCGACACGTTCACTCGCTCCACTCCAGGAATCGACATGTTCGCTCCACTCTGGGAATTGACACATTCACTACGCTCCACTCCAGGAATCTACACGTTCACTCAACTCCACTCCAGGAATCTCCACGTTCACTCGCTCCACTCTGGAATCGACACATTCGCTCTGATCTGGGATGCGACACAATCGGTCTGCTCAAATCCGGGAATTGACACATTTGCTTCGCCCCGGGAATTGATACGTTCAATTCATTCCACTCTGGGAATCGACTCATTCACTCGCTCCACTGTGGAATTCGACACATTCACTCGCTCCACTCCGGGAATCGACACATTCACTCGCTCCACTCCGGGAGTTGACACGTTCACTCACTCCACTCCGGGAATTGACACTTTCACTCGTTCCAATCTGGGAATCGGCACGTTCACTCCGCTCCTCTCCGGGAATAGACACGTTCACTCCGCTCCACTCTGGGAATCGGCATGTTCACAACGCGCCATTCCGGGAATCAATACGTTCGCTCCACTCTACTCCAGGATTCGATACGTTCACTTGTTCCACTCCGGGAATTGACACGTTCACTCGCTCCACTCCAGGAATCGACACGTTCACTCGCTCCACTCCATGAATCGACACGTTCACTCACTTCACTCCGCGAATCGACACGTCCATTCACTCCACTCTGGGAAACAGCAAGTTCACTCGTTCCACTCCGGGAATTGACACAGTCACTCCAGTCCACTCCGAGAACACCGGGAATCGACACATTCACTCCGCTCCACTTCCGGAATTACCACGTTCGCTTCGCTCCACTCTGAGAATCGACATGTTCACTCGCTCCACTCCGAGAATCGACACATTCGCTCCACTCCGGGAATTGACACATTCACTACACTCCACTCCGGGAATCTATACGTTCACTCCACTCCTCTCTGGGAATCTACACGTTCACTTGCTCCATTCTGGGAATCGACACATTCGCTCCACTCCACTCCGGGAATTAACACGTTCACTCTGCTCCACACCGGGAATCGACACATTCACTCCGCTCCACTTCCGGAATTACCACGTTCGCTTCGCTCCACTCTGAGAATCGACACCTTCACTCGCTCCACTCCAGGAATCGACACATTCACTCGTTCCACTCCGGGAATCGGCACGTTCACTCCGCTCCTCTCCGGGAATTAACACGTTCACTCCACTCCACTCCGGGAATCGACATGTTCGCAACGCGCCATTCCGGGAATCAATATGTTCGCTCCTCTCCACTCCAGGAATTCGTCACGTTCACTCGCTCCACTCCGGGAATTGACACATTCGCTCCGATCCGGGATGCGACACAATCGGTCTGCTCAAATCTGGGAATTGACACATTTGCTTCGCCCCGGGAATTGATACGTTCAATTCATTCCACTCTAGGAATCGACTCATTCACTCGCTCCACTCTGGGATTCGACACATTCACTCGCTCCACTCCG
This sequence comes from Chiloscyllium plagiosum, assembly GCF_004010195.1. Classification (NCBI taxonomy): domain Eukaryota; kingdom Metazoa; phylum Chordata; class Chondrichthyes; order Orectolobiformes; family Hemiscylliidae; genus Chiloscyllium; species Chiloscyllium plagiosum. The sequence continues at coordinate 79,676,314 of NC_057716.1, read as the reverse complement.
GGAATCCACACGTTCACTCCGCTCCACTCCGGGAATTAACACATTCACTCGCTCCACTCCGGGAAGTGACGTGTTCACTAAGTTCTGGGAATTGACACATTCGCTCAGCACCACTCCAGTGTTCGAAATGTTCACTCGGTCCACTCTGGGAATGGACGTGTTCACTCCGCTCCACTCTGGGATTCAACAATTTCACAGCATTCCGGGAATCAACCCGTTCACTCCGCTCCATTCTGGGATTCACTAGTTCCACTCCGGGAATTGACACGTTCACTCACTCCACTCCGGGAATTGACACTTTCACTCGTTCCATTCTGGGAATCGGCACGTTCACTCCGCTCCTCTCCGGGAATTGACACGTTCACTTCGCTCCTCTCCGAGAATTGACACGTTCACTCCGCTCCATTCCGGGAATCGACACATTCACTCGTTCCACTCTGGGAATTGACACGTTCACTCACTCCACTCCGGGAATTGACACTTTCACTCGTTCCATTCTGGGAATCAGCACGTTCACTCCGCTCCTCTCCGGGAATTGACACGTTCACTCCGCTCCACTCTGGGAATCGACATGTTCACAACGCGCCATTCCAGGAATCAATACGTTCACTCCACTCCACTCCAGGATTCGACACGTTCAATCAGCTCCATTTCCGGAATTACCACGTTCGCTTCGCTCCACTCTGAGAATCGACACGTTCACTCAATCCACGCTGGGAATTGACACATTCACTCGCTCCACTCCGGGAATCGACACATTCACTAGTTCCACTCCGGGAATTGACACGTTCACTCACTCCACTCCGGGAATTGACAGTTTCATTCGTTCCACTCTGGGAATCGGCACGTTCACTCCACTCCTCTCCGAGAATTGACACGTTCTCTCCGCTCCACTCCGGGAATCGACATGTTCACAACGCGCCATTCCTGGAAATCAATACGTTCGCTCCACTCCACTCCAGGATTCGACACGTTCACTTGCTCCACTCCGGCAATCGACACGTTCACTCATTCCACTCTGCGAAACAGCACGTTCACTCGTTCCACTCCGGAAATTGACACAGTCACTCCACTTCACTCCGAGAATCGACGGGTTCTCTCCAGTCCATTCCGGGAATCGACACGTTCGCTCGCTCCACTCCGGCAATTGGCATGTTCGCAACGCGCCATTCCGGGAATCAATATGTTCGCTCCTCTCCACTCCATGAATCGACACGTTCGCTCGCTCCGCTCCGGCAATTGACATGTTCGCAACGCGCCATTCCGGGAATCAATATGTTCGCTACTCTCCACTCCATGAATCGACACGTTCACTCGCTCCACTTCAGGAATCAACACGTTCGCTCCACTCCGGGAATTGACACATTCACTATGCTCCACTCCAGGAATCTACACGTTCACCCGCTCCACTCTGGGAATCGACACATTCGCTCTGATCCGGGATGCGACACAATCGGTCTGCTCAAATCCGGGAATTGACACATTTGCTTCGCCCCGGGAATTGATACGTTCAATTCATTCCACTCTGGGAATCGACTCATTCACTCACTCCACTCTGGGATTCGACACATTCACTCGCTCCACTCTGGGAATCGGCACGTTCGCTCCACTCCGGGAATCCACACGTTCACTCGCTCCACTCCGGGAATTGACGCGTTCACTAAGTTCTGGGAATTGACACATTCGCTCTGCTCCACTCCAGGGTTCGAAATGTTCACTCTGGGAATGGACGCGTCCACTCCGCTCCACTCCGGGATTCAACACGTTCACAGCATTCCGGGAATCAACACTTTCACTCCGCTCCATTCTGGGAATGGGCACGTTCACTCGCTCCACTCCGGGAATCAACACATTCACTCTGCTCCACTCCGGGAATCGACACATTCACTCCGCTCCACTTCCAGAATTACCACGTTCGCTTCGCTCCACTCTGAGAATCGACAAGTTCACTCGCTCCACTCCGGGAATCAATACGTTCACTCTGCTCCATTCTGGGAATCGGCACGTTCACTCGCTCCACTCCGGGAATTAACACGTTCGCTCCGCTACACTCTGGGAATCGACACATCCGCTCCGCTCCATTCCGGGAATTAACACGTTCACTCTGCTCCACACCGGAAATCAACACATTCACTCCGCTCCACTTCCGGAATTACCACGTTCGCTTCACTCCACTCTGAGAATCGACACGTTCACTCGCTCCACTCCGGGAATCGACACATTCACTCGTTCCACTCCGGGAATCGGCACGTTCACTCCGCTCCTCTCCGGGAATCGACACGTTCACTTCGCTCCTCTCCGGGAATTGACACGTTCACTCCGCTCCACTCCGGGAATCGACATGTTCACAACGCGCCATTCCGGGAATCAATACGTTCGCTCCACTCCACTCCAGGATTCAACACGTTCACTTGCTCCACTCTGGCAATTGACACGTTCACTCGCTCCCCTCCAGGGTTCAACACGTTCACTTGCTCCACTCCATGAATCGACACGTTCACTCACTTCACACCGCGAATCGACACGTCCACTCACTCCACTCTGGGAAACAGCACGTTCACTCGTTCCACTCCGGGGATTGACACAGTCACTCCACTCCACTCCGAGAATCAACGGGTTCTCTCCAGTCCATTCCAGGAATAGACACGTTCGCTCGCTCCACTCCGGCATTCGACATGTTCACTCCGCTCCATTGCGGGAATCGACACATTTACTCTGCTCCACTCCGGGAATCGACACATTTGCTCCACTCCGAGAATCGACACATTCGCGCCACTCCGGGAATTGACACATTCACTACACTCCACTCCGGGAATCTATTCGTTCACTCCACTCCGGGAATTGGCACATTCGTTCTGAACTGGCAAATGACTCGCTCACTCCACTCCACTCCGGGATTTGACACCTTCAATCCGCTCCACTCCGCGAGTTAACATGTTCACTCCCTCCGCTCCGGAAATCGACATGTCCACTCGCTCTACTCCGGGAATCAACACATTCACTTGCTCCACTCCGTGAATTGACACGTTCACTCGCTCCACTCTGGCAATCGACATGTCCACTCGCTCCACTCCAGGAATTAACACGTTCTCTCTGCTCCACACCGGGAATCGACACCTTCACTCCGCTCAACTTCTGGAATTACCACGTTCGCTTCGCTCCACTCTGGGAATCGACACGTTCACTCGCTCCACTCCGGGAATCAACACATTTACTTGTTACACTCTGGGAATCGACACATTCACTCTGCTCCACTTCCGGAATTACCACGTTCGCTTTGCTCCACTCTGAGAATCGACACATTCACTCGCTTCACTCCGGGAATCGACACATTCACTTGCTCCACTCCGGGAATCGGCACGTTCACTCCACTCCTCTCCGGGAATTGACACGTACACTCCGCTCCACTCCGGGAATTGACATGTTCACAACGCGCCATTCCGGGAATCAATGCGTTCGCTCCACTCCACTCCAGGATTCCACACGTTCACTCGCTCCCCTCCAGGATTCAACACGTTCACTCGCTACACTCCAGGAATCGACACGTTCACTCGCTTCACTCTGGGAATTGACACATCCACTCACTCCACTCTGGGAAACAGCACGTTCACTCGTTCCACTCCGGGGATTGACACAGTCACTCCACTCCACTCCGAGAATCAACGGGTTCTCTCCAGTCCATTCCAGGAATAGACACGTTCGCTCGCTCCACTCCGGCATTCGACATGTTCACTCCGCTCCATTGCGGGAATCGACACATTTACTCTGCTCCACTCCGGGAATCGACACATTTGCTCCACTCCGAGAATCGACACATTCGCGCCACTCCGGGAATTGACACATTCACTACACTCCACTCCGGGAATTGGCACATTCGTTCTGAACTGGCAAATGACTCGCTCACTCCACTCTACTCCGGGATTTGACACCTTCAATCCGCTCCACTCCGCGAGTTAACATGTTCACTCCCTCCGCTCCGGAAATCGACATGTCCACTCGCTCTACTCCGGGAATCAACACATTCACTTGCTCCACTCCGTGAATTGACACGTTCACTCGCTCCACTCTGGCAATCGACATGTCCACTCGCTCCACTCCAGGAATTAACACGTTCTCTCTGCTCCACACCGGGAATCGACACCTTCACTCCGCTCAACTTCTGGAATTACCACGTTCGCTTCGCTCCACTCTGGGAATCGACACGTTCACTCGCTCCACTCCGGGAATCAACACATTTACTTGTTACACTCTGGGAATCGACACGTTCACTCTGCTCCACTTCCGGAATTATCACGTTCGCTTTGCTCCACTCTGAGAATCGACACATTCACTTGCTTCACTCCGGGAATCGACACATTCACTTGCTCCACTCCGGGAATCGGCACGTTCACTCCACTCCTCTCCGGGAATTGACACGTACACTCCGCTCCACTCCGGGAATTGACATGTTCACAACGCGCCATTCCGGGAATCAATGCGTTCGCTCCACTCCACTCCAGGATTCCACACGTTCACTCGCTCCCCTCCAGGATTCAACACGTTCACTCGCTACACTCCAGGAATCGACACGTTCACTCGCTTCACTCTGGGAATTGACACATCCACTCCGCTCCACTCCGAGAATCGACGGGTTCTCTCCAGTCCATTCCGGGAATCGACACGTCCACTCACTCCGGGAATCGACACGTTCACTCACTCCACTCTGGGAAACAGCACGTTCACTCGCCCCACTCCGGGAATTGACACAGTCACTCCGCTCCACTCCGAGAATCGACGGGTTCTCTCCAGTCCATTCCGGGAATCGACACATTCACTCCGCTCCACTGCAGGATTCAACACATTCGCTCCACTCCGGGAATTGGCACATTCGCTCTGATCTGGCAATTGACGCGTTCACTCGCCCCACTCCGGGATTCGACACGTTCAGTATGCTCCACTCCGTGATTTGACACGTTTGCTCCACTCCGGGAATTAACACGTTCACTCTGCTCCACACCGGGAATCGACACATTCACTCCGCTCCACTTCCGGAATCTATACGTTCGCTTCGCTCCACTCTGAGAATCGACACGTTCACTCGCTCCACTCTGGGAAGTGACACTTTCACTCGTTCCACTCCGGGAATCGGCACGTTCACTCCGCTCCTCTCCGGGAATTGACACGTTCACTCCGCTCCACTCCAGGAATCGACATGTTCGCAATGCGCCATTCCGGGAATCAATATGTTCGCTCCTCTCCACTCCAGGACTCGACACGATCACTTGCTGCATTCCAGGAATCGACACGTTCACTTGCTCCACTCCGAGAATTGACATGTTCACTCCGCTCCACTCTGGGAATTGAAACGTTCACTCCGCTCCACTCCGGGAATCGACATGTTCGCAATGCGCCGTTCCAGGAATCAATACGCTCGCTCCTCTCCACTCCAGGATTCGACACGTTCACTCCTCTCTGGGAATTGACACATTCACTCCGCTCCACTCCGGGAATCTACACGTTCACTCCACTCCACTCCGGGAATTGACACGTTCACTCGCTCCACTCCGGGAATCGGCACATTCGCTCTGATCTGGGATGCGACACAATCGATCTGCTCAAATCCGGGAATTGACACATTTGCTTCGCCCTGGGAATTGATACGTTCAAATCATTCCACTTTGGGATTCGACACATTCACTCGCTCCACTCTGGGAATCGACACATTCGCTCCACTCCACTCCGGGAATCCACACGTTCACTCCGCTCCACTCCAGGAATTAACACATTCACTCACTCCACTCCGAGAATCGACGGGTTCGCTCAACTCCATTCCGGGAATCGACACATTTACTCTGCTCCACTCCAGGATTTAACAGATTCGCTCTACTCCGGGAATTGGCACATTCGCTCTGATCTGGCAATTGACGCATTCACTCCACTCCACTCCGGGATTTGACACGTTCGCTCCACTCCGGGAATTAACACGTTCACTCTGCTCCACACCGGGAATCGACACATTCACTCCGCTCCACTTCCAGAGTTACCACGTTCGCTTTGCTGCACTCTGAGAATCGACACGTTCACTCGCTCCACTCCGGGAATCGACACATTCACTCGTTCCACTCTGGGAATCGGCACGTTCACTCCACTCCTCTCCGGAATTGACACGTTCACTCCGTTCCACTCCGGGAATCGACATGTTGGCAATGCGCCATTCCGGGAATCAATGCGTTTGCACCACTCCACTCCAGGAATCGACACGTTCACTCGCTCCACTCCAAGAATCGACACGTTCGCTCCACTCGGGGAATTGACACATTGACTCCGCTCCACTCCGGGAATCTACACGTTCACTCGCTCCACTCCGGGAAACGACACATTATCTCTGATCTGGGATGTGACACAATCGGTCTGCTCAAATCCGGGAATTGACACATTTGCTTTGCCCCGTGAATTGATACGTTCAATTCATTCCACTCTGGGAATCGACACATTCACTCGCTCCAATCTGGGATTCGACACGTTCACTGGCTCCGCTCCGAGAATCGACACGTTCGCTTCACTCCGGGAATTGTCAAATTCACTCCGCTCCACTCTGAGAATCGACACATTCGGTTAACTCCGAGAATCGACACACTCGCTCTGCTCCATTCCAGGATTCAACACCATCTCTCTGTTCCGGGATCGACACATTCGATCGCCTCCAGGAATCGGGACGTTTGCTCTGTTCGGGAATTGACACGTTCACTCCGCTTCATTCTGGGAATCGGCACGTTCGCAATGCGCCTTTCTGGGAATCAATACGTTCGCTCTGATCCGGGAATCAACACGTTCGCTCCGCTCCACTCCAGGATTCGACTCGTTCACTTGCTCCACTCCGGCAATTGACACGTTCACTCGCTCCCCTCCAGGATTCAACACGTTCACTCGCTCCACTCCATGAATCGACACGTTCACTCACTTCACACCGTGAATCGACACGTCCACTCACTCCACTCTGGGAAACAGCACGTTCACTCGTTCCACTCCGGGAATTGACACAGTCACTCCGCTCCACTCCGAGAATCGACGGGTTCTCTCCAGTCCATTCCGGGAATCGACACGTTTGCTCGCTCCACTCCGGCAATCGACATGTTCACTCCACTCCATTGCGGGAATTAACACATTTACGCTGCTCCACTCCAGGAATCGACACATTTGCTCTGATCTGGGAATTGACACATGCACTCTGCTCCACTCCAGAATTCAACACGTTCGCTCCACTCTGGGAATTGGCATATTCGTTCTGATCCGGGAATCGACACGCTCACTCCACCCGACTTCGGGATTCGACACGTTCACTCTGCTCCACTCCGGGATTCGACACGTTCACTCTCCTCCACTCCGGGATTCGACACGTTCGCTCCACTCCGGGAATTAACATGTTCGCTCCACTCCACTCGTGAATCGACACATCCGCTCCGCTCCATTCCGGGAATTAACACGTTCACTCAGCTCCACACTGGGAATCGACACATTCACTCCGCTCCACTTCCGGAATTACCACGTTTGCTTCGCTCCACTCTGAGAATCCACACGTTCACATGCTCCACTCCGGAAATCGACACATTCACTTGTTACACTCCGGGAATTGGCACGTTCACTCCGCTCCACTCTGCGAATCGACACATTCACTCGCTCCACTCTGGGAATCGGCACGTTCACTCCGCTCCTCTCCGGGAATTGACACGTTCACTCCGTTCCACTCCGGGAATCGACATGTTGGCAATGCGACATTCCGGGAATCAATACGTTTGCACCACTCCACTCCAGGATTCAACACGTTCACTCGCTCCACTCCAGGAATCGACACGTTCACTCGTTCCACTCCAGGAATCGGCACATTCACTCCGCTCCTGTCCGGGAATTGACACGTTCACTCCGCTCCACTCCGCTTCACTCGCTCCAATCTGGGATTCGACACGTTCACTCGCTCCGCTCCGAGAATCGACACGTTCGCTCCATTCTGGGAATTGACAAATTCACTCCGCTCCACTCTGAGAATCGACACATCCGGTCCACTCCGGGAATTGACACACTTGCTCCGCTCCATTCCAGGATTCGACAACATCGCTCCACTCTGGGAATCGACACGTTTGCAACGCGCCATTCTGGGAATCAATACGTTTGCTCTCATCCGGGAATCAACATGTTCGCTTCACTCCACTCCAGGATTCGACACATTCACTTGCTCCACTCCGGCAATTGACACGTTCACTCGCTCC
>NC_057716.1:79666212-79667571 GCF_004010195.1 Chiloscyllium plagiosum | reverse complement strand
ATCTACCCTGGGAATCTCTATATTCACTCGCTCCACTCCGGGGATCGACACGTTCACTCGTTCCACTCCGGGAATCGACACATTCACTCTGCTCCACTCCATCGACACGTTCACTTGGATCTACCCTGGGAATCTCTATATTCACTCGCTCCACTCCGGGGATCGACACGTTCACTCGCTCCACTCCGGGATCGACACGTTCACTCTGCTCCACTCCAGAAATCGACGCATTTGCTTGGATCCACTCTGGGAATCTCCATATTCACTCGTTCCACTCCAGGAATTGATACATTCACTCGCTCCACTCCGGGAATCGACACATTCACTCTGCTCCACTCCGGGAATCGACACGTTCACTTGCACCACTCCAGGAATTGATACATTCACTCGCTGCACTCCGGAAATCGACTTGTTCACTCATTCCACTCCAGGAATTGACACGTTCACACCAGTCCAGGAATCGACACCTTCGCTCCCCTCCATTCCGGGACTCTGCCTGATCTCTCCCCTCCATTCTGGGACTCGGCCTGATCTCTCCCCTCCACTCTGGGACTCGGCCTGATCTCTCCACCCCACTCTGGGACTCTGCCTGATCTCTCCACCCCACTCTGGGACTTGGCCTGATCTCTCCACCCCACTCTGGGACTCCGCCTGATCTCTCCACCCCACTCTGGGACTCGGCCTGATCTCTCCACTCCACTCTGGGACTCGGCCTGATCTCTCCACCCCACTCTGGGACTCGGCCTGATCTCTCCACCCCACTCTGGGACTCGGCCTGATCTCTCCACTCCACTCTGGGACTCGGCTGGATTGCTCTGCTTTGCCATGGGAGCCAGCTCATTTGCTCCGGTCCCCTGCAGGACTCAGCAGCCAGGAATCATTCACTGCTGTTTCCAACTCTTCTGTAACCCCCAACAGCTTCGAGCTGCTGAAGCTAAAAAAATGCGAGAAAGCCTGGTCTGTGAGAGTTGGCCAATCCCATTCCGGCTGTAAGAAAAATGGACAGCCTCCTAACCTATTTATTTAAGCTGTCTTCAGTCAGCGGGTTGGTACCTTTGCCTTTAAACCTCTCTTAAAAAGAACAACAGGGCACAATAACCTTTTAAAGTGGCAGCATCATTGGAATGGGCAGATAATTTGGTAAATTTTGGCCCACGACACTGACATGTCGCCAAAAATGCGTAAGGTTCAGTCCGATGTCTTTGGACGAGAATCCTTCTTTCAGGGCCGCACATATTCAACTCCATGAGACAAACGTTCATCCACAGCAGACACCTCCTCCTACTGCCCCCTTGACCATGACCCCACTTCCCACCACCAAACCATCATCTCCCAGACCATCCATAACCTCATCACCTC
>NC_057716.1:79614830-79664448 GCF_004010195.1 Chiloscyllium plagiosum | reverse complement strand
ATGCAGGTCCTTGGCCTCCTCCATCGCCAGACCATGGTAACACGATGCTGGAGGAAGAGCGCCTCATCTTCTGTCTAGGAACACTCCAACCACAAGGGATGAATGCAGATTTCTCCAGCTTTCTCATTTCCCCTCATTCCACCTTATCCCAGTCCCAACCCTCGGACTCAGCACCGCCTTCTTGACCTGCACTCTTCTTCCTGACCTCTCCGCCGCCACCCCCTCTCCGGCCTATCACCCTCACCTTAACCTCCTTCCACCTATTGCATTCCCAATGCCCCTCCCCCAAGACCCTCCTCCCTACCTTTTATCTTAGCCTGCTTGGCACATCCGCCTCATTCCTGAAGAAGGGCTTATGCCCCGAAACATCGATTCGCCTGCTCCTTGGATGCTGCCTGACCTGCTGCGCTTTTCCAGCAACACATTTTTCAGCTTTCATCCACAGGACCCATCACAATCGGTATTAGGAAACAACTAAACAACTAAAATATCAAAATATAATTTCAACAGTACTCAGGTAAATAGTGCATTGATCTGATGCACATCATAGGAACAAACTAATACATCATCTTATAAAGTTTGTGCTCTGCTGGGCGGCAATGTTCTGTATCCATGCCAGACATGGAGAATGTCAGCAGTCATCTCAGTTTCACCACATTGTCCGTATATATGACAGGGCTTTCAAAAGCAAGGCTCTGATTTCCATTGGGACAAGTGATTACCAAAATGGTGGACAAAAGTCTTCAAGGATGTTTTCAAAGCCTCCTTTGCAAGAAATACAGTCTTCCTACAGAGTCATCAGAATCTCCTTTCCAAAGCTGGAAAGAGAAATAGCTGTGAAGGTGTCAGCCATCGCAAACACTTCCAGGTGATAGTCAAGCACAAACAGTTGAAGGAATGACCCAAGGATCCAATCTTTCTCAATGCCACCAGTCTCCTGTATGGCTGGGTACATTGTACTCGCGTTGGTACAGCATCTTTAATTACCTCAGGACTCACATCTCCAGCGTGAAATGCTTTTTGAAATATTTGACAGGCAGGTCCAAAGAAGTGCAGGTTGCCCATGCTGAAAAAAACCCCACTGTCTCAAGCAGCTGCCTAAGGTACTCTCCTGCTCCAGGCCCTCACAACTTGTTGTCCAGTGAAGAAGGAAGGCCCTTGTTCTGTTGTACTCTTACTTTTCTGATAGTAGCCAGAATATGCCCAGTAACACTTTCTCTTCACCTCCCACACTATGTCAAAGTCTACCCTTTGTCTTTCTAATCTACTTGCTACCCTTTGGTGTAATCATTTGCAGACATGATATAAACTTCCAAATGTATCTGACGATACCAGCCTCTATCTTTCTTCCACCCCTTGATTCTGGTTTTAAAACTGCTTCTCTGAGATGAGTAGCATTTTATTTGACTTTCAGAAGACCAAAGTCATAGCTTTTAGTTCACTTCACATGAAATAACACCAACTAAGTCTAAACCTGGTAATTATCATTTGAAATGATCTGTGAAATAGTTGATTTACTCTCCACAATTATTTTACACAGATACAATTGATAAAAAAAACCTGATTAAAAATGTTTACAGAGACCAGTAATATATAATGTGTAACTCATCAATGCTCTGCTTCCAGCACCTTCCAAACCTACCGTCTGTGTCCCCTAGACAGACATGGACAGCAGATGTATGAGAACACCACAACTTCAAGTTGCCCTCCAAGCCACACATCATCCTGACTCAATCATGTCACTGTTCTTCCAAGCTTTGCAGTCAAAATCTTGGCAATCTCTTTCTAACAGCACTGTCCCTGTACCCAAAGTCTGCAACAGTTCAACAAGTTAGCTCAGGCAATTAGGGATGACCAATTAATATTGGTTGTGACAGTAACGCCCACGTACTATGAACAGATTTAAAAAAAAAATTCCTTCTTATATATCATGAGACAAGATTCTTCACACAGAGGGTGGTACGTGTATGGAATGAACTGCCAGAGGATGTGGTAGAGGCTGGTACAATTGCAACATTTAAGAGGCATTTGGATGGGTATATGAATAGGAAGGTTTGGAGGGATATAGGCTGGGTGCTGGCAGGTGGGACTAGATTTGGTTGGGATATCTGGTCGGCATGGACGAGTTGGACAGAAGGGTCTGTTTCCATGCTGTATATCTCTATGACTCTATGACATGGAGTTTTCATCAGTTTATCATATACAGGAATAAAAGGTTGAAAGAATTGGAAACTTACTTAATCTTCATGTTCTCTCAGCTTGGAAGCATCAAAGAAGGTCAGCTGTTTTTTCACAATTATCGCATTAAACATCACAAATTAGCTGCATAATTCACTTCCTGACTCATTAGCCAGAGCTGAAAAGAAATTGAAGGATGTCTGTGGTAATAGTGGATTAGCACATTGGGAGGTCACATGACAGCAATCAATTTGAACTCGCTGCAAGAAGTGACAGCAGGCAAGGAACTCAAGATCATATAGACATTGACAACTGAGCATACAACACACTAAAAAAGGATAGTTAATGGGTATACATTAAAAATACACCTCACTATACCTACAGTCTTTTCATTGCTCTCTCCCTCTCATTTACTTTTACTCTTCTGTTAATTTTTCTATTAATCTTTAGCACATCATTTTTCTCATGTTAATCTCATGTAATTACCAGCATGATAAAAAATATACAGTTATAGGATGGATTTATTAATTTAGAGAGAACTCAGAAAAGATTTTCTAGCATGTTGCCAGTAATGGAGGGTTTGAGATATAAAAATAGATTGGAAGACCATGATGATTTTCATTGGAGCGTAGGAAGTTGAGGAGTGACCTTATTAAGATTTATAGAATCAGGAGGGGCATAGGTAGGGTGAATGACAAGGCTCTTTTTCTGAGAGTGGGCAGTTCAAAATAATGAGGGCATATTTTTAAGGTGAGAAGAGAAAGATTTAACAAGGACAAAGGAGCAACTTTTTTCCACATTCCTGTGTGGAATGAACTACGAGAGAAAGTAGTGAATGCAACTACAGTTACAATGTTTAAAAGGCATTTGAATAAGTTCATGGATATGAAAGGTTTGGAGGGATATGGACCATGTGTAAGTGAAACTACTTTATTTTGGAAACATGATCAGCATGAAAGGATTAGATAGGGTCGACAGTGAAAGACTTTTTCCTAGGATGATGACGTCAGCTTGTACGAGGGGGTATAACTACAAATTAAGGGGTGATAGATTTAAGAAAGATATCAGAGGCAGGTTCTTTACGCAGAGAGTGGTAAGGGCGTGGAATGCATTACCTGCTAATGAAGTTAACTCAGCCACATTAGGGAGATTTAAACAAAACTTGGATAAGAACATGGATGATTTTGGGATAGTATAGGGGGACAAGCTGAGAATAGTTCACAGGTCGGTGCAACATAGAGGGCCGAAGGGCCCATTCTGCGTTGTATTGTTCTATGTTCTATGTTCTATGTTTTCATGTTATGTGACTCTATGTTTCTGTGACCTTCTCGAGTTGAAGCTTGATGAACCACATTTGCCTTCTTTTTGGAATAATGTTGTAATCTTCAATTAATTCCCTATCTGAACTATAATTGAATGATACAATTCAAAATGATTCATCAGTAAGTGAGCAGAATGGCACACAATATTCCAAAAGTGGCCTAACCAATGTTCTGTACAGCCACAACATGACTTCCCAACTCCAATACTCAAAGTTCTGTCCAATAAATGTGTCAATTCTGGTCTCCCTCCTATCGGAAGGATGTTGTGAAACTCAAAAGAGTTCAGAAAAGATTTACAAGGATGTTGCCAAGATTGGAGGATTTGAGCTATAGGGAGAGGCTGAATAGGCTGGGGCTGTTTTCCTTCACGCGTCAGAGGCTGAGGGGTGACCTTGTCATGGTTTATAAAATCATGAAGGTCATGGGTAGGTTAAATAGACAAGGTCTTTTCCCTGGAGTAGGGAAATCCAGAACTAGAGAGCATAGATTTAGGGTAAGAGGGGAAAATTTTAAAAGGGACCCAAGGGACAACTTTTTCATTCAGAGGCGGTGCGTGTATGGAATGAGCTGCCAGAAGAATTGGTAGAGGCTGATACAATTACGACATTTAAAAAACATCTAGATGGGTATATGAATAGGAAGTGTTTAGAGGGACATGAGCCAAGTGCTGGCAAATGGGACTAAATTAGGTTAGGATATTTGATCAGCACGGACGGGTTGGACCGAAGGGTCTGTTTCCATACTGTACATCTCTATGACTCTGTGATTCTAAGTGACAATAACAATGATGAGCCATTTTTAGATGGGCTTAGCGTGATATAAATCTCTACACTACATCATTTCACTTGTCATTCTGTTAATCAAATAATCTACTTTTAAAACTTGGGTTTGAATGTGGAATTTTGATTTACTGCAATTGATGATCTTTCATTCTGTAACTTTCACATCAAATACACACAGTTTTGTAATTCTTTCATGTATTTTTTATTCTTCAATTGGTCGGTGTGAAATGCAAAAGCGGAATGAGTGGGAGAATGCATGCTGATCAAAATGTCCATGTACCACTGACCTCATTTCCCTGCACTTGGCCCATATCTATCTATACCTTTCCTATCCATGTATTTGTTCAAAAGTATTTTTTAAATCTACCCACCCCAACCACCTCTGCTGGCAGCTCATTCCACATGTGTACCACTCTCTATGCAATGAAGTTGCCCCTCAGGTTCCCTTTTATTCTTTCCCCTCTAAGCTTAAACTGATTCCTTCTCATCTCAATTCCCTAACCCCTGGGAAAAAAGACTGAGTGCATTCACATTATCCATGCCTCTCCCAATCTTATATGCTTCTATAAGTTCACCCTCAGTCTCCTACTCTCTAAAGAAAAATGTCTGAGCTTGTCCAACCTTTCCCCATAACTCAGACCATTGAGTTCTGGCAACGTCCATGTAAATTTCTTCTGCATGCTTTTCAATTTAATAACACCCTTTCTATAGCAAGGTGAGCAAAACTGAACACAATACTCCAAGTGTGGCCTTACCAATGTCCTGTACAACTGCAACATAACTTCCCAACTTCTATACTCAATGCCCTGACTAAAGTGTGCCAAAAGCTTTCTTCACTGCCCTATCTATCTGTGACTCCACTTTCACAGAGCTGTGCACCTGAACTCCAAGGTCCCACTGTTCCACTACATTCCATAAGGCCCTACCATTCACCATGAAACTCCTACCTTGATTTGACTTTCCAAAATGCAAGACCTCACACTGATCTATATTAAGCTCCATTTGCCATTTCTCAGTCCACTTCCCCTGCAGGTCAAGGTCCTGCTGCAATTTCTAATAATTTTCCTCAATGTCCATGATACCACCCAATTTAGTGTCACCTGCAAACTTACTAATCATGCCTTGTCCATTCTCATGCAATTGTGAGGTTATTCACTTTGGTAGCAAAAACAGGAAGGCAGATTATTGTCTGCATACTGATACATTGGGAAACGGAACCTTGCTAGCCTTGTACATAAGTCGCTGAAGTTCAGCATGTTAATGCAGCAGGCAGTGGCCTTCATAAGAAGAGGGTTTGTGTACAGGAGCAGGGATGCCTTGTGGCAACTGTACAGGGCTTTGGTGCATCTGGTACATTATGTGTGGGATTGCTCCCCTCACCTGTTCTGGCTTTGGAGGGAGTGTAACAAAAGTTTACCAGATTGATTCTTGGAATGACAATTCCAATGACTGATGTATGAAGAGAAACTGGATCAGTTAGGATTATATTCACTGGAGTATGGGAAAATGGGGGGGGGGGGGGGGGGGTTGTGATCTCATAGAGCCAATAAAATTCTAACAGAGCTGTTTAGGATATATGCCCAAGTGAAGGCCAGGGAGTCCTGAACCAGGGGTCACAGTCTAATGATATGGGGTATACCATTTAAGACTGTATTGAGGGGAAATCTCTCTGCCTAAAGAGTGGTGAGCATGTGGAATTCTCTGCCAAAGAAAGTGAATGAGGCCACAATGTTGAATGTTTTCAAGAGGGAGTTCAATATGTTTCCTAGGGCTAAAGTGATCAAAGGGTGTATGAGAAAAGCTGGAACAGGATCATGAGTTGGATGAGCAGCCATGATCATATTAAACTATGGAGGAGATTTGAAAGGTCAAAAGGTCAGCACTTGCCCCCATTTTCTGTGTTTCAGTGTCTGTTGTTGCAACATTTTAAAAAAAGACATTTTAATTAGCCTTTACTTAACTTAATCTTTAAATTTAATTAGGTGAAAAAAAAGGTTAGTACGTTGTTTAAGACAAACGCTATAAAATATTTCTCAACATCCTTAATTGATGGCATAGAGTGTGAGTACCTGAAATTTCTGTTATGTAATCTTTATTTCTTTGCATGGAATTGTATTAACTGAAATTTTAACAGGTGAAAGTGAAACTCAACTCTTTTGAGTATTACAAATAAACCCTTACAATCTAACTGTTTTCCATCATGATAACATAAAATCAAATGGTGAAATTTTAAAAAATTGTAAAATATAACATCTGACAACTGGACTGAATTGTGTGTTCATCCATCTTAATTATTTCCTACCTCCAGGACCGTTTGACTTGAAAAAACACTGCAGCCGTGATTTTAACTTCCAGTGGGCAGCATCACAGGATAAAGGATTGTAAAGCAAATGTAACAAATTCATTGGCAACTTTACCTGTATTTTCTTTTAAATTAGATCGAACATGCATCCATATTACCTATCAAATTTGTAACATATCTGTATTTTGATGAGCTAAAATTACCACTATCATGGCAATATTCATCTTTGGACTCATCCAATCCAAAAACGTGCAGTTAGGTGAATTGGCCATGCTAAATTGACCATAGTGATCAGGAATGTGTAGGTTAGTTGCATTAGTCAGGGATGAATGTAGAATAATAGACTAGGGGAATGGGTCTGGGTGGGTTACACTTCAGAGGATTCGGTGTGGACTTGTTGGGCCAAATGGACTGTTTCCTTACTGTAGGGATTCTGTGATTTTATGATTCTGACTCACTTTTTACACATTGCTTGCCTGCTGAAGGAGCCACCTATTTACATCTCAAAGCAGCCTGAAAATCAGTCAGCGTATATAACAAGTGGAATATTGATTTCATCAGATTACCATTCAGACAGTGAAGGCGAAAATCACCTTTTCTTTGTTAGTTTTCATGAAGTGAATGTGGTATTTGAACCTTAAAACAATGAATCAAATCAATCAATTTCTCTTTCAAAGCCACTATTCACCAACCAATTAGTACCACAAAACTGAACTTCAAATCGTTTGAACAATCAAGACTACCCTGCCCGTGACAGACATACAGAGTAATGGACATTTATAATGAAAAGGAAATGATGAGATTCAGGCAGCAGAGTACTGTTAAACTGATAGAAGGGATTCAAATAAGTTAGGAATACACCAATGGGAAGAGACTTGCCAAGAGAAATCAATCAGAACAAATAATTTCAAATCTCTTGGATAGCTATGTTTTCTCAAAATTGCAAAGTAGTCATATTCGACCCAAAACATTAATTCTGACTCTCTTTTCACAGATGCTGTCAGATCTGCTGAGTTTTTCCAGCACTTCCAGTTACCATTTTACATTTCCAGCACCCACTGTACTCTATTATTCCCATATATTATTTGCAGGTTTTAATTTATTCATTGCTTTGATTGATCAACTATATCTTTAGAGTAAAATACCTACATTTTAAAACGGCATCCTCATATTCTGTCAGAAACATTTGTCCTTATAATTGCTTCAGTATTCCCAGGGATGTTTGATGAGTAATTCGTGATAATTGACATTATTGATTAAAGGAAATAACATTGTTCAGCTTTGAAGCTTTGAAATGATGTGCTATTTGTTCATACAATGAAATGTTAACTCCTGTGCCCTAAGGAATAAAAGGTGGACATATATTTAACTTACACGACTCTAGCTATAGAAGAAGCCTGATAACAGATGACCCTAATCTTAAAACAGTGAAAAGCGCTAATTAGAAACATTTCCTTACAAAGAATACGAAGCTCTGGGAATTAGGGGTAAGAGTCTGAAATCCAGAGTACTTTATGGCAGTTAAACTACAGCTTCTATGATGGAGATCTTCTAAGTTTAATGTGACACTAATTGAAAAATAAGAAGATGAAAGTATTATCTGTGTTGGTAATATTCAAGAATTGCTCGGATAGAGGAATAAGAAACTTCCATGTGTTGTCATTGCTTGCTTGCGCTAAGTATTATAAAAGCATTGCTTTAAAAAATTCTATCTACTTAATAAATACAGGTCTGAAGCAAAAACAGAAATTGCTGGAGAAACTCAGCAGGTCTGACAGCATCTATGGAGGGAAAAAGCAAAGTTAACAATTTGAGTCCACTGATGCTTCATCAGAATTTAAAGCAGCTCGGAAAAAGTGGTAATAGTGGCGAAGTTAAGGTCAGGACAGAACGGTGAACAGACAGGAAGAGACGGAGCCCAGAGACACTGATGCAAGGGGGAGGCAGACGAGGAAGTAATTAGATTAGATTAGATTACTTACAGTGTGGAAACAGGCCTTTCGGCCCAACAAGTCCACACCGACCCGTCGAAGCGCAACCCACCCATACCCCTACATTTACCCCTTTAACCTAACACTACGGGTAATTTAGCATGGCCAATTCACCTGACCCGCACATCTTTGGACTGTGGGAGGAAACCGGAGCACCCGGAGGCCCAGGTCTCTGGCGCTGTGAGGCAGCAGTGCTAACCACTGTGCCACCGTGCCGCCCACTAATAGTAAGTCAGGTCGGAAAAGAAGTTGAATACATGATAACGAGGGCGAAGAACAGGAGAGAATGGGTTGGCTGTGCTGAAGACCAGGGTGTTGGGGACGATAAAAACATGGAAGGGTGTGTTTAGGTTTCAACGTTATTGAACTTGATTTTGAGTCCGAGAGGCTGCAGGGTCTCCAAGCAAAAGATGAGATGCTGTTCTTTGAGTTTACACTGAAGCTGGCTGAAGCACGACAGAACGGTGGAGACAGAAATGTTGGCACGGGAATACAGTGGTGCAGCAGGCAACTGGAAGCTTGGAGTCATGTTTCTGAACACATTATCACGTTACATTCAGTACAGATTGCTCATTCTCTCCTATTGTCAGCCTTCATTCTCACTTTTTCAGATTTTCTGTTCACTATCACTTTGCTGATTGTGGGAGTTGCTGAACGCCACTTAGCTACCACATTCTCGACATTACAATGTTGACGACACTCCATTTTCTTATCATGACTGTTTAATGTTAAGATCCCAGTTGATGAAAAAAACTGGACAAACCAGATCCCAGTGTGAAACTTGGCTTGATAGATCATAAATTTTATTTTTGCAGTTTGCTTACGATGATGGTCAGTCACTGAATATATTCAGAATTGAGAGTGCATTGCTGGAAAAGCACAGCAGGTCAGGCAGCATCCAAGGAGTGTGAAAATTGACGTTTCAGACCGGAGTCCTTTATCAGGAAAGAATATATTCACCCAAGTCAGCCAATCATTTTAACAAAAGAACATAACACGTTACACAAATAAAAAAACTATAATAACTTTGGAAGCTTTTTCCATGAAAAGCAATACCCTTCATAGTCAGTCAACCTCAAACATCACCCCTTTCTTCATGTTAAAATTTCAACTCTACTGACTTTCTGGGCATTCATCAGAATTAATCCTCTCTGTTTCTCCCAGAGACACATTATTCAGACGAAATCATTAACTTTTTCCAACCATCCTCCTTACCTCACTAAAACAGCTTAATATTTTTTCTCTCATGGCGTGAATATTTCTTTCCCAACTCCGATAGCCTGGTGATGTCTACAAACTGTCACAACTTGGAATTATCTACAAACAAAACTGGCCTTCTGGTGATGTGAAAATGTTCTTCTGAACTGAAAGGTGATTCTGACCTCTGACCATCTGTCATTTTGTAATTGTCAAATTTCCACTTGGTAAACTTTCAACAATTAACCCCTGCTGCACTTAATGTTTGCACTCACTGATGTTCAAAAATCAATTCCTGACCTCTTTTAAGAAAAGTCACTTCCACAGAACTAAGAGGTACAATCGATTTTCCTCTACTTCAGAATTCAAATTCTGAAATGATAACATACTTCAAATTTTTATTACAAGAGTGAGCAACTGGGGCAGCACAGTGGTTCTGTGGTTTGCACTGCTGCCTTACAGCACCAGGGTCCTAGGTTCAATTCTAGCCTCAGGCGACTGTCTGTGTGCAGTTTGCTCTGGTTTCTTCCCACAGTCCAAAGATGTGCAGGTCCGGTGAATTGGCCATGCTAAATTACCCATAGTATTAGGTGCATTAGTCAGAGGGAAATGGGTCTGGGTGGGTTACTCTTCAGAGGGTTGGTGTGGACTTGTTGGGCTGAAGGGTCTGTTCCCACACTGTAGGGAATTTAATCTGATGTTTGTAAATTATTAAAACTGCTTAAAGAGTAATATTTTGTTGTAAAAATACAATCTGTAGTTAGACATAGCAAAAATATATCACCTGACCAACCAATTACAAGTTCTAAATAGATTAGAGAAAGACATTCCCACATATGCAAGGACACATCTAGGAAATAATAATGTTCCATTGATGATCCATTGTGAAAACATAAATTAGGCTTCAATCAGAACGATTATTAATTCCCATTTCTTCAACTCAAATCTTGAAAAAGCTTTTACAAAATGCATGCAAACAAACAAGCCTCTGAGCCTCCTGGCACGAAGTCTCCGAGAACAGCTTTAAATGAAACTAAAGCTTGTCTCACTTAAAAATAGGATTCTTAAGAGGCTTAATAGGGTAACTGCTGTGAGGTTGTTTCCCCTCATGGGATCAGAGGACATAGTCTCAGAAATAATGGGCTCCAATTTAAGGCTAAGATGAGGATAGATTTATTTTCTCAGAGGGTTTTTGAGTCTTTGGAACTCCTTATCTATAGAGGTAGAGTCCTTGACTATATTTAAGACTGAGATAGATTCTTGATCAGTAAGGGAGTCAAGGTTTATGGGGAAAGAACAGGAAAGTGGATGTGAGGAATTTTGGATCAGCCAACTGAATGGCCAAGCAGGCTCAAGGGACTGAAAGGCCTACTCCAGTTCCTCTTTCATACGGTCTTATAATGTCCCTCATCTTGACACATAATTTGAAAATATAATTTAAACTTACAGGTATTGTTCGCAACATTGTGTAAACAAGAGCTTAAGTCATAATGTACTTCAACATGAATCATTGCAAATGTTATGCAAAAAGGCGTATTATTTCAATTCACTGACAATGTTGTGGATACCTCTGGTCTTTACGATTGGCAAATAAAAGCTTTGAGATGTCCAGTGGTTGTTAAAAGCCTTCATAAATGCAAATCTATTTTTTACCTTTCAATTAAATTTGTCATATTCAGTCATGACAATCTCTTGGAGTTATAGAGCTATACAACATGGAAATTGATCATTTGGTCCAACTCATCCATCCCAACCAGATATCCTAAATTAATCTCGGTTCCATTTGCCGGGATTTGGCCCATAGTCCTCTAAACCGTGCTATTCATATAGCCATCCAGACACCTTTTAACTGCTGTAATTGTACCAGCCTCCACCACTTCCTCCGGCAGCGCATTCCATACATGCACCACCTCCTGTGTGAAAAAGTTGCCCGTTCGGTCTCTTTTAAATCTTCACCGCCCTCACCCCCTCCCCCAATCCCCATATACCCTATCCATCCCTCTCATGGTTTTATAAATCTTTAAGAAGTCCCTTCTCAGCCTCCAGGGAAAGCAGCCTCAGCCTATTCATTCTCTCCCTATAGCTCAAACCCGTCACCCCGGCAACATCCTTGTACATCATCTCTGAACCTTTTCAAGTTTCACAACCTCCTTCCTTGACAGAATAAAATCCCATAGATTCCGAACTGTTTGGAAACCAGCCATTCGGCCCACTGATCCTCCAACGAGCATTCCACTCAGACCCATTCCACGACCCCATCTCTGTCACTGTATATTTCCCATGGCTAATGCTCCTAACCTACACATCCCTGAACACTTTGGGTAATTTAACATGGCCAATCCATCTAACTTGCACATTTTTAGACTGTGGGAGGAAACTGGATCACCTGATGGAACCCCATTCAGTCACAGGGAGAACATGCAAACTCCACGCAGATCTATAGCAGGGAGATTAGAATTGAATGTAACATTCCAAAAGTGGCCTAACTAATGTCCAGTACATCTGCAACATGACCTCACAACTTCTATACTCAATGCACGGGCAATAAAGGCAAGCATACTAAATGCCTTCTTCACTATCCTACACGATAACTAGTCATCATATTTCCAAATAACAATTATGAATGGCTGGGGAAAAAAAGATTGCTATCACGTACATTTTGGAAGCAGTTTACACCACTTAAGTAATCTGCTATCTGAAAACTTTTTTGGAAGAAAAGACCTGTGTGCAGAGTTGAGGACTGATATCTTAAACAAAGAGTAATGTCATGATGCTGAGCTCAAATCTCTGAGTTGAAAATAATCAGCCCGATCCATTCTATCTGAAATCAATTAGACCCAAACCTTACATTTATCAATTCCTGCTCATGGCGTCTTACAAATACAATACTGCATGAATAATAGCTTCAGCAAGAATTATAAAGCCATAAGAGGAGGAAGGATGAATGAAACTTTTAATTTGTAATCATACAGATAGCTAAAGAAATGTTCCAGGGAGACAAAGAAAGGAGACAAAATGTTACGTTAAGGCCTCTTCTGGAGTACTGTGCCCAGTTCTGATCACCTGTTATAGGAAGGAAGTTGTTAAGTTGGCGAGGGTTCAGAAAAGATTAACCAGAATGTTGCTGGGAATGGAAGGCTTGTGTTACAGAGAGAGACTGGATGGGCAATTTTCACATCTTTAGACTGTGGGAGGAAACCGAAGCACCCAGAGGAAGCCCATGCAGACACGGTGAGCATGTGCAAACTCAACACAGACAGTTTCCCAAGGCTGGAATTGAACTAAGGTCCCTGGCAGCAGTGCTAACCACTGAGCCACCATGTCATGTTGGAGTTGGAGGTTTCTGGAATGTAGGAGAATAAGGGGTAACCTTATAGAGGTTTTTAAAATCATGAGAGACATAGATAAGATGAATGACAGGCATCTTTTCCCTCTGATGGGGATTTCAAGACCAGGGGATATATTTTTAAGATGAGAGGAAAAAGATTGAAAAAGGACACGAGGGGCAACTTTTTTAACACAGAGAGTGGTTCATATGTGGAATAAACTTTCAGAGGATGCAGTGGGTGAGGGTACAGTTAAAATGTTTAAAAGACATTTGGATAAGTACATGAAGAAGAAAGGTTTCAGAGGGATATGAACCAAGTGCAGGCAAACAGGACTAGTTTATCTTGGGATTATGGTCGACATGGACTGGTTGGGCTGAACGGTCAGTTTCTGTGTTTTATGACTGACTCAATTTGAAAGTAAAATCTATGGCAAAATTTCATAACAGATAACTGCTTGTGGAATTCCATAAACTATCCTAATGATGTAGGAGGTGCTTTTACCTATTTTATAAAATGGGGGAGAAAGTGAGGTCTGCAGATGCCGGAGATCAGAGCTGAAAATGTGTTGCTGGAAAAGCGCAGCAGGTCAGGCAGCATCCAAGGAACAGGAGAATCGACGTTTCGGGCATAAGCCCTTCTTCAGGAATGGGGGAGGCAATTGTCTCATAGTATCATCACTAGACTTTAATCCAGAAACCCAGGTGATGTTCTGGTGACCTGGGTTCAAATCCCATAACAGCAGATAGTGGAATTTGAATTCAATAAAAAAAACCTAAAATTAAGAATCTACTGATGACCATGAAATCATTGTCAATGTTGGACAAACCTATTTGGTTCACTAATGTCCTTCAAGGAAGGAAATCTGCCATCCTCACCTGGTCTGGCCTTCATGTGACTCCCAGAAAAGAGCAATGTGGTTGACTCTTAATTGCCTTCTGAAATGGTCAAGCAAGCCATTCAGTTGTACGAATCACTACAAAGTCCCCGTGAAACAAAACTTGATGGATCACCTGTCATCAGCTTAGGCAAGGAAAAGACAATGGCAGAACCACCCAATTAATCCTGCAACGTCCTCCTCACTAACATCTGCGGGCTAGTGCCAAACTCTGGAGAGCTGCCTGACAGATTACTCAAGCAACCGTCTGACACGGTCATACTCACAGAATCATACCTCACAGACAATGTCCCAGACCCCACCATCACCACATCCTTGGATGTGTCCTGTCTCACTGGCAGGACAGACACAGAAGAGGTGGCAGCACTGTGGTATACGGTCAGGAGGGAGTTGCTCTGGGATTCCTCAACATTGACTCTGGCTTCATGGGCAAAGAAACCTCCTGCTGATGACCATGTACTGTCCTCCCTCAGCTGATGAATCAGTACTCTTTCATGTTGAACAACATTTGGAGGAAGTACTGAGGATGGCGAGGGTACAAAATGTACTCTGGGTGGGGAATCTCAAATGTCCATCACCAAGAGTGGTTCAGCAGCAGTATTATTGATGGAGCTGGTTGGGTCCTAAAGGATTTAGCTGCGAGAGTGAATCAATGGTGGGTGGTGAGGGAACCAACAAGAGGGAAAAACATACTTGACTTCATCCTTACCAATCTGCTAACTGCAGATGCATCTGTCTGTGACAGTATCAGTAAGAGTGATCACCAATCAGTCATTGTAGAGATGAAGTCCCACCTTCACATTGAGAATAACCTGCATTGTGTTGTGTGGCACGATCATGGAGCTAAATGGGATAGACTTCAAACCAGATCTAGCATTCTGCTCTTGATCATCAGTAAAGTGATGGAAAGTGTCATCAACAATGCTACAAACAGATCAAGACTGGGCATTCATGAGGTATTGGGGCCCATCAACAGCAGCAGAATTGTACTCCACCATAATCTGTAATCTTTTTGAGGTATTTTAGGTGCTGGAGGTGATTTCCTTGAATTCCAGGAGCAGCAATTACTGTTTTATATGCTGTTGCATTGTTTTGGAACTTTGGGAAAAAAAATCAAAACAACAGCAGTTTTAAAAGGGAGAAGAACAGACAAAGGAAACACATGGTGAGGTCAGTGCAGGAGAGAGAGAGAGACAGAAAACCTGCATGGTTACTGCCTTTGCTGTTTTTGAATTCATGTGTCGCTGGACATCGGAGTGCATCTGGGAAAATTTCACAACTAATCTTGGAGGAACCGGTTTGGGCGAAGTTCACAACACAGAATCAAATAAGTTAATTGTTGTTTTAAGTCTGTCCAATAGAAAGACTGCAATAGTGAGTACAGTGGGTTCTTTCCTGATTATATGTTTTTGGAGATAAGCCTCTTGATTAAACTTAAAATATAAGCCACAGCTATTAATTTAGCCTGGTGCAGTGTTTTGTAGAGCAATAAGATGGTGTTATTTTCTAGGTCTGTAGATTGTGAAGGAGCAATAATGGCCTTTGCAGTGATATGTACTTCTTGTCACATGTGGGAGTTTAAAGAGAGTTTAAGGGTTACTGCGGATTATATCCACCATAAATGCTGTTGGATGCGAATCTTATCAGATAGAATGGATCGGCTGGAGAGACAGATAGAAGCGATGAGGAATTTGCAACAGCAACAGTATGTGATGAACGGCAGTTATTGGAAGGGGGGAAAATCTCAGATCCAGTCACTCCAGGAAAGATAAGAGAGGTAAGCAGCTAGTGCAGGAGTCTTTTGTGGATATACCCATTTCAAATAGGTATGCTGTTTTGGAAAATGTAGGGTGTAATGGATTCTCAGGGGAATGTAGCACGAACAGCCAAGTTCCTGGTATTGAGATTGGCTCTAATGCAACGAGGGGCACGTCAGCTTCCAAGAGATTAATTGTGTTAGGGGATTCTGTAGTGAGAGGTACAGACAGATGTTTCTGTGGCCAGCAGAGAAAAAGCAAATTTGTGTGTTGTTTTCCTGGTGCCAGGATAAAGGATGTCTCAGAGAGGGTGCAGAATGTTCTCATGGGGGAGAGGGGCCAGCAGGAGGTCATTGTCCACATTGGAACCAACAACATAGGAAGGGAAAAGGTTGAGATTCTGAAGGGAGATTAGAGAGAGTTAGGCAGGAAGTTAAAAAGGAGGTCCTCGAGAGTAGTAATATCTGGATTACTCTTGGTGTTACAAGCTAGTGAGGGCAGAAACAGGACAGAGCAGATGAATGCTTGGCTGAGGAGCTGGTGTATGGGGGAAGAATTCACATTTTTGTAACATTGGAATCTCTTCTGGTGTAGAAGTGACCTGTACAAGAAGGATGGCTTGCACCTAAATTGGAAGGGGACTAATATACTGACAGGGAAATTTGCTCGAACTGCTCAGATTTAAACTAGTAAGGTGGGGAGGGGGCGGGGGGAGCGGTGGGACCCAGGCAGATACTGAGGAAAGAGAACAATCTGAGACTGGTACAGTTGAGAACAGAAGTGAGTCAAACAGTCAAGGCAGGCAATGACAAGGTAGGACTAATAAATTAAACTGCATTTATTTCAATGCAAGGGGCCTAACAGGGAAGGCAGATGAACTCAGGACATGGTTAGAAACACGGGACTGGGATATCATAGCAATTACAGAAACAAGGCTCAGGGATGGGCAGGACTGGCAGCTTAATGTTCCAGGATACAAATGCTACAGGAAGGATAGAAAGGGAGGCAAGGGAGGAGGGGGAGTGGCATTTTTGGTAAGAGATAGCATTACAGCTGTGCTGAGGGAGGATATTCCCAGAAATACATCCAGGGAAGTTATTTGGGTGGAACTGAGAAATAAGAAAGAGATTAGGGCGGCACGGTAGCACAGTGGTTAGCACTGCTGCTTCACAGCGCCAGAGACCCGGGTTCAATTCCCGCCTCAGGCGACTCTCTGTGTGGAGTTTGCACATTCTCCCCGTGTCTGCATGGGTTTCCTCCGGGTGCTCCGGTTTCCTCCCACAATCCAAAAATGTGCAGGGGTTAGGTGAATTGGCCATGCTAAATTGCCCGTAGTGTTAGGTGAAGGGTAAATGTAGGAGAATGGGTCTGGGTGGGTTACGCTTCGGCGGGTCGGTGTGGACTTGTTGGGCCGAAGGGCCTGTTTCCACACTGTAAGTAATCTAATCTAAAGATGATCACCTTATTGGGATTGTACTATAGACCCCCCTAATAATCAGAGGGAAATTAAGAAACAAACTTCTAAGGAGATCTCAGTTATCTGTAAGAATAATAGGGTAGTTATGGTTGGGGATTTTAACTTTCCAAACATCGACTGGGACTGCCATAGTGTTAAAGTTTTTGATGGAGAAGAATTTCTTAAGTGCATACAAGACAATTTTCTGATTCAGTATGTGAATGTACCTATCAGAGAAGGTGTAAAACTTGACCTATTCTTGGGAAATAAGGCAGGGCAGGTGACTGAGGTGACTTTGGGGCCAGCGACCATAATTCTATTTGTTTTACAATAGTGATGGAAAAGGATAGACCAGATCTCAAAGTTGAAGTTCTAAATTGGAGAAAGGCCAATTTTGATGGTATTAGGCAAGAAATTTCAAAAGCTGATTAGGGGC
This sequence comes from Chiloscyllium plagiosum, assembly GCF_004010195.1. Lineage (NCBI taxonomy): Eukaryota > Metazoa > Chordata > Chondrichthyes > Orectolobiformes > Hemiscylliidae > Chiloscyllium > Chiloscyllium plagiosum. The sequence continues at coordinate 79,646,803 of NC_057716.1, read as the reverse complement.
AGATGTTCGCAGGTAAAGGGACAGCTGGAAAATGGGAAGCCTTTAGAAATGAGATAACAAGAATCCAGAGAAAATATATTCCTGTCAGGGTGAAAGGAAAGGCTGGTAGGTATAGGGAATGCTGGATGACTAAAGAAATTGAGGGTTTGGTTCAGAAAAAGAAGGAAGCATATATCAGGTATAGACAGGATAGATCGAGTGAATCCTTAGAAGAGTATAAAGGAATTAGGAGTATACTTAAGAGGGAAATCAGGAGGGCAAAACGGGGACATGAAATAGCTTTGACAAATAGAATTAAGGAGAATCCAAAGGGTTTTTACAAATACATTAAGGACAAAAGGCTAACGAGAGAGAGAATAGGGCCATTCAAAGATCAGCAAGGTGGCCTTTGTGTGGAGCCCCAGAAAATGGTGAAGATACTAAATGAATATTTTGCATCAATATTTACTGTGGAAGATATGGAAGATATAGACTGTAGGGAAATAGATGGTGACATCTTGCAACATGTCCAGATTATAGAGGAGGAAGTGCTGGATGTCTTGAAAGGGTTAAAGGTGGATAAATCCCCAGGACCTGATCAGGTGTACCCTAGAACTCTGTGGGAAGCGACAGAAGTGATTGCTGGGCCTCTTGCTGAGATATTTGTACCATCGATAATCACAGGTAAGGTGCCAAAAGACTGGAGGTTGGCAAACGTGGTGCCACTGTTTAAGAAGGGTGGTAAAGATAAGTCAGGGAACTATAGACCAGTGAGGCTGACCTCAGTGGTGGGCAATTTGTTGGTGGGAATCCTGAGGGATAGGATGTACATGTATTTGGAAAGGCAAGGACTGATTAGGGATAGTCAAAATGGCCTTGTGCATGGGAAATCATGTCTCACAAACTTGATTGATTTGCATGGGAAATCATGTCTCACAAACTTGATTGATTTTTTGAAGAAGTAACAAAGAGGATTGATGAAGGCAGAGCAATAGACGTGATCTATGTAGACTTCAGTAATGCGTTTGACAAGGTTCCCCATGGGAGACTGATTATTAGATCTCATGGAATACAGGAAGAACTAGCCATTTGGATGCAGAACTGGCACAAAGATAGAAGAAAGATGGTGGTGGTGGAGGGTTGTTTTTCAGACTGGAGGCCTGTGACCAGTGGAGTGCCACAAGAATCGGTGCTGGGTCCTCTACTTTTTGTCATTTACATAAATTATTTGGATGCGAGCATAAGCGATACAGTTAGTAAGTTTGCAGATGACACCAAAATTGGAGTTGTCATGGACAGCGAAGATGGTTACCTCAGATGACAACAGGATCTGGACCAGATGGGCCAATGGGCTGAGAAGTGGCAGATGGAGTTTGATTCAGATAAATGCGAAGTGCTGCATTTTGGGAAAGCAATTCTTAGCAAGACTTATACACTTAATGGTAAGGTCCTGGGGAGTGTTGCTGAAGTGCAGGTTCATAGCTCCTTGAAAGATCTTGGAGTGCAGGTTCATAGCTCCTTGAAAGTGGACTTGCAGGTAGATAGGATAGTGAAGAAGGTGTTTGATGTGCTTTCCTTTATTGGTCATAGTCCTGAGTACAGGAGTTGGGAGGTCATGTTGCAGCTGTACAGGACATTGGTTCAGCCACTGTTGGAATATTGCGTGCAATTCTGGTCTCCTTCCGATCGGAAAAATGTTGTGAAACTTGAAAGGGTTCAGAAAAGATTTACAATGATGTTGCCAGGGTTGAAGGATTTGAGCTATAGAGAGAGGCTGAACAGGCTGGGGCTGTTTTTCCTGGAGCGTCGGAGGCTGAGGGGTGACCTTATAGAGGTTTACAAAATTATGAGGGGCATGAATAGGGTAAATAGGCAAAGGCAACTTTTTCACGCAGTGGGTGGTATGTGTGTTCAATGAGCTGCCAGAGGAAGTGGTGGAGGCTGGTACAATTGCAACATTTAAGAGGCATTTGGAATGGTATATGAATAGGTGCTGGCAGGTGGGAATGGATTGGGTTGGGATATCTAGTCAGCATGGACGGGTTGGTCCGAAGGGTCTGTTTTCATGCTGTACATCTCTATGACTCTATGACTATGACTCATGGCCCGGCATATCCTGCACTTAACCATTACTTTCAAGCCAGGGGATCAACTCTGGTTCAATGGAGAGTGCAGGAGTGCAGCACCAGGCATACCTGAAGATATGGTCAATCTGGTGAAGACATTAAACAGGACTACTTGCATGTCAAAAGCAGACGCAGCAAGTGATAGAGCTCATCAATCTCACATTTTATGGATCAGATCTAAGCTCTGCAGTTCTGCCACATCAGTCATGAATGGTGGTGGATGATTAAACAACTCATAAGAGGAGGAGATTCCAAAAATATCCCCATCCTCAATGATGGAAAAACCTGGCACATCAGTACAAAAGATAAGACTGAAACTTTTGAGTAATCTTCAGCCAGAAGTACTGAGTAGATAATCCATCGCAGTCTCCTCCTGACATTGCAGATACCAGTCTTCATCCAATTTGATTCAATCCATGTGATATCAAGAAATGGTTGGAGACATTGGATATTGCAAAGATTACAGGCCTGACAACATTCCAACAATAGTACTGCAGACCAGTGCCCCAGAACTAGCCAAGCTGTTCAGACACAATTATAACACTGGCATCTACCTGACAATATAGAAAATTGTCCAGGCATCTTCTGTACCTAAAAAGCAGGAAAAATCCAAACCGGCCAATTACTGCCCCGTCAGTCTGTTCTTGATCATCAGCAAAGTGATGGAAAGTGTCATCAACAGTGCTACCAAACAGCACCTGCTCAGCAATAACCTATTTAGTGATGTCTAGTTTGGGTTCCATCAGGACCACTCAGCTCCTGATGAAGGGCTTTTGCCCGAAACATTGATTTTACTGCTCCTCAGATGCTGCCTGAACTGCTGTGCTTTTCCAGCACCACTCTATTCCAGAATATGGGAACACCACCACCTGGAGTTCCCCTCCAAGCCACACACCATTCTGACTTGGAACTATATAGCTGTCCCTTCACTGTCACTGGGTTAAAATCTTGGAATTCTCTCCCCATTGGCATTATGGGTCAACCCGCAGCAGATGGATTGCAGCAATTCAAGAAGGCAGCTCATCACCACCTTCTCAAGGGCAACGAGGGACAGGCAATAAATGATGGCCAACCAGCAATGTCCACATCCCACAATTGAATGAAAAAAAATTGCAGACTTTCTTTTCTGTAAATGTTACAAATTCAGTCTGGAAGGTTTGAGAAAAATAATTCAAATGCCAGATTTTTGCAAATGACCTTTTTGTGGAGGGAAGAACACATTTTTTGCATCACAAATATGTTTTATAAAATGACAAGTAATTAATAAGTGGAATTTTGAAAAGTGAGAGTGGGTGAAAATGGGTGTGGCTGAAAGGTTAATTGGGAGCAATAATGAATGTGTTGGGATGTCAGCTACAACTTACAGACTTCCAGTTTTACTGAAGTTGGACAAGCAACAGGCAGTGAATCAGTTCACAGGAGATAGTTTGGTGCTTTTAAATATGTTAGCGATGCTAGAAATCTCCTTTTGAAGTCTCCCCAACTTCTGCGTGAAAGCTAAACTGATTCATTCAGCTGACCACCAGGTGGGGAATCTGTTAGGTCAAAAAATGTACATTGTGGAGTTAAACAACCCAACAGTGTGTGGGTAAACCCAGATAAATAGGTTTCCTAAGTGTTACTTGACCTCCCTGGTCTCAACTACCATTGAGTTAAAAATACGAACAGAAATAATCGTTACGTCGGTGAAAGCTGTGTCTTTAAGAATTGAAAGTCATGTTTTTCTTTGTGTTATTCCTGTTGAATGTTCTTGGAGTAGATTTGATGGGTGCTTGTTTGAATTGCTATTGCATTTACACTGCCATAGAAATTATTTTCTAAAATTCAAGCTTATCTAGAAACGATTTCAAAAGATTTGTGAAATTAGGTTCATAGGTGAATTGTATTTGCACTGCTTTTGTAACATGATAAAACAAGATTGAAATTCTCCATTAAAGTGAATTAATCTTGTTTCATTTTTTTTAACTTATCTAGCTAAAGCTAAAATACAAGATAAATACACATCAGAATTTTTGAAACTGTCCAATGGCAAATTCAGGGGCGAATCACATTTATTGTATACATAGTATAATTTGCAGTAGTCTTCATGAAGATATGAAATTTTTGTTTGGCCAAAATTGTCTTGTAATGTAGACGGTTTCTGATTTAATAATATTGGAACGAATTTATTTCAAATTTGTCTTTAATTGGAATAAAGTGTTTTGCCAGATCCAAAGGAAAAGGCTGTTAATCAACTTGGCATATCCCCAAAACAGTTTCACTTATACAGGCAGCACGGTGGTTCAGTGGTTAGCACTGCTACCTCACAGCACCAGTGACCTGGGTTCGATCCCAACCTTGGGTGACTGTCTGTGTGGAGTTTGCACATTCTCCCTGTATCCGCATGGGTTTCCTCCCACAATCCAAAGATGTGCAGGTTAGGTGGATTAGCCATGCTAAATTGCCCATAGTGTTCAGGGATGTGTAGGTTTGGTGCGTTGGTCGGGGTAAATGTAGAATAATGGGTTTGGGTAGGAGATTCTTTGGAGGGTCGGTGTTGGGATGAAGGGCCTGTTTCCACACTATCGGGATGTTTATGATTCTATATGACTATGTCCTGAATAAAGATCAATTATATGATGACCCTTAACTAGAAAGCTGAGATGAATTTCCAAGATTTTAATGTGTACAGTTCAGGTCTATGCCAAAAGATAACTTGCCCATGTGAACTGAAGGTTTGAACAAGGTAATTATTTTCTCTTGCTTACATTTCAGAGACGTGGTATGCAGTAGAAGGCTGTTTTTTTTTTAGTAAGCCAATAGAACACTGGAGAGATCCCTGAAGTGTCAACTTGAATGCTTCTGAGGTGACTTCCTTTGTCCTGATTTTCTTTCCTCTGTCATGTCATTTATCCTTAGCAAATGTGAATATATTTGGATTTTTTTAGATTTTGTAAGTAAGGTAAAATAAGCATTTCATTGAAGTTGTTTACATATTAGTGTCAATTTTGATTTTTCATAATACGATTTTCACTAAGAAAGAAAACCTGATGATTGCCTGCATTTTTTTTAGAAAAGTTAAATTGTGAAGAAATTTGCTTTAATTAAAAATGTAGGATTATATCATTACATTTGAAAACTTCCCTCACTGGTAGAGCAATGATGTACTGGCATACACTGCACCTACAATCTGAGTGTAGTAATGAGTAATCTTCATGGTATTTGGTTCAATTTTAATTTTTCATGGTTGCATTCCTCCTTCGTAATTATTATTGTCAGAACTATAGATGTGTATTGGTTTATGATTAAATAATTACACTGCATAAAATACGATGCTGATTTTAAAAAAAAAGGTATGTTTAGAACTGGTATCTTTTTGTTTTCAAACCATGCTTGAGGTGTCTCTCTGTCTCCCAGATGACAAACTGATGTGAGTTTGCCTTCAACAGGGTGGTTTGCCTGATGGAGCGATGCTTATGTTATATCTCTCGTAATGTATCAAATTTAGTGGGGACATATTGGCAATTAAGAATCCAACAGACACTGATTACAATTAACTGACATCGACAAGCATTATATCCCTCAGGCATCTATGTGTCTGGCTTAGCATTAAGCTTGGAGTTTTCAAAAGAGCAGAATGCTTTCAGTACAGTGTTCTGCTTCATGGGCTTTTAAAAAGATGTATTCATGGGACATGGGAGTTGCTGGCCAGCATTGATTGCCCATCCCTAAATGCCCAGGGGGCAATTAACAGGCAGCCACATTGCTGAGGATGTGGAGTCACATTTGGATCAGACCAGATAAGAAAATAGTTTGCTTCCCTAAAGAATTTAGTGAACCAAATGGGTTTATATGACAATCAATGATGGCTTCATGGTCATCAATAGACTTTGAATTTCAAATTTGATATTTTTGTATTGAATTCAAATTCTATCTGTTATCATAGTGAGATTTGATGCCAGGCCCCAGAATATTACCTGGGTCTCGGGTTTAATAGCCTAATAATAATACTACCGAGGTCATCACCTTCTCTTAGGTTACAATGAAGTATAACCTTACACACATGCCAAAAAACAGTGATGATGTCATGAGCATGTTTCTTAAAGGAAAGAGACATACTGACCATGACACATAATGCAACACCTTCCTTGTTCTGAAGATCAAAAACTATTCCAAGCAAGAATACCCGATTGTACCATAAGCACGTTGCCAATGTGATAATTAAATAACCAGAGTTTACGAGACTAGCATCTCAATCTTCAATGTAGCATTTTATGGATTTGATCATTTATCGTGAAGTGGTGGTTATATTACCTGTTTGACAAGGTATGTGTTGGTCTCTGTTGCAGCTTGTTTGACGGCTTGGTTGTTTTGCTGCTGGTTGCTGTTATTCAAAATCAGCGCACAACCGTAATCATCAGAGTGTTCTTCCGCGTTCTCATAATGGATGATTAGTTTAGCATAGACTGATCTGAGAGATAGTGAGGACTGCAAATGCTGGAGAAGTCAAAGTCGATAAAGTGTGATGCTGGAAAAAACACAACAGTTCAGGCAGCATCTGAGGAGCAAGAGAGTCGACGTTTCAGGTATAACCCTTCATCAGGACTCAGACTGACCTGAGTTAGCTTTTGTTCCTTCATGTATAACACTATGGTCAATACTGACTTCATATGATCTGAAATGTTTGCATATTCAAGAACGTTTTGCTGGCATCTGAGTATTTGTCTTTGTATTTCTCGACTGCACACTCTGCCCGGTGCACAGAGTTGGGAGTTCTCTACTAAATAAAAAACAAAATAAATCTGGTTGCTGTAAGTCAGAAACAAAAACAGAATTCACTGGAAAAGCTCAACAGGTCTAGCAGCATCTGTTGAGGGAAATCAGAGATGATGCTTTGGGTTGAGTGACCAATTCTGAGGGAGGGCCACTTGACCTGAAACGTTAACTCTGATTTCTCTTAATGATGGTGCCAGACCTGCTGAGCTTTTTCCAGCAATTTCTGTTTTCGTTTGGAATTTCTCTGACTGCTCAATATCAGGCATCTCTGCCATTCTCCATGTCATTGAAGAAGAATGCCCTGTGTCTTGGCATGGTTGACATGATGTGGAGATGCCAATGTTGGACGGGGGTGGACAAGATCAGAAGTCACATGACACCACGTTATAGTCCAACAATTTTAATTGAAATCACAAGCTTTCAGATCGTTGTTCCTTCATCAAATGTCACCGGACAAAGCAGCAAGCTCGGAAAGTTTGTGATTTCAATTAAAATTGTTGGACTATATTCCGATGTCGTGTGACTTCTGACCTTGGAATGGTTGTATAACTGGTCGCTAGGCAAGGTGATATGAATCTGCATTCTAGTTGCACTAATCCACTTCTTAATTGGTGTAACACAAAAATGTAGCAATGCAATGTGAGGATTTAGCTTTCTTGCTGAAGACTTAATGGTTATTGATTTGATAATATGAGACATACGATCTAAATGTAACATTTGAGCACAGATAGAGGAGGGACATTGTGATATAGATCATTGGGTACACGTGCCTTTAAATGGTTTGAAAGTGTATTGCAATATGTTGTCACACACTATCTGATCGGGGACAGCAAATAAACTGAAAAAAAAAGTTTTCATCGAGTCAACAGCAGCTGCACACATTATGAAAAATGGGAATTTTAGAGAAGCAATCCTTCTCAAGAATGTAAGCATCCCTATCAACTGTGAAAATATGTGTTGCTATACTCTCATCAAATGAGTGGATGGAACATTGTGCCGATATATGGAAGCTCTATCTGTTGCTAAAGTGCTTACATTTTGAGTGTCTCACATAAAGTCACTCACAGTCGACAAATTCAAAGAGTTGGGACATCATGTTGAGGTTATACAGAACATTGGTGAGGCCACTTCTGGAGTACTGTGTACAGTTCTGGTCTTCGTGCGATAGGAAGGGTATTAGTAAATTGGAGAGGGCTCAGAAAAGACTCACCAGGACATTGCTGGGAATGAAGGGTTTGAGTTATAAAGATAGGCTTGATAGGCTGGGACTTTTTCCACTGGAGCTTAGGAGGTTGAGAGGTGACCTTATAAAATCATGAGGGGCATAGGTAAGGTGAGTAGCAAAGGTCTTCTCCCTAGGGTCGGGGTATTCAAGACAAGGAGGCATATTTTTAAGGTGAGAGGACAATGTTTTAAAAAGAATATGAGGGGCAACTTTCCTACACAGAGAACGGTTCATGTATGGAATGAATTGCTAGAGGAAGTCATGAATGTAGGTATAGTTACAATATTAAAAAGATATCTAGATAAATATATGAATATGAAAGGTTTGGAGGTATTTGGGCCAAATGCAAACAAGTGGGACTCGTGTAATTTGTGAACATGACTGATGTGGATTGTTGGATCAAAGTTCTGTTTCCATGCTGTATGACTCTATGACTCTATAACTCTATAATTTATATGTTCAATACCAATGCCTTGTCCAAGAACATTACCAGTCAATAATTACAAACATTTTAGGATCTTCATGGTCCCTCTCCAATCCACTTGCAGCACGCTTAGGAAGCACAGACCTGCATTGCAGGATGCACAAGGAAATACCATTGAAATGCTGCCACAAGGGCACAATATGCAGGGGTTGAATGCCCTGCTAATGGAACTGGATCAGATTGCATCACTGGGCTGCTTACTTGTTCTTTTTGCCATTGCCATCTATCCATGCCTTGCCTTGGCTTGCATTGCCTTGCCATGCTGTGCCAATTAGTACAGTCAAATGACTGGGAAGCTCACCTTGCTGGTGCGCAGTCCTCAGTCAAGTCATCTTACTGTATGGAAGAGTGATACATCATTTGTATACCTGTACTATCATATTGCACGTGCAGCAAACAAGCTGCCACATCTCAAAGGCTTAGGGGAGTAGTCCCCCCCCGAAGTTCACGGAGGTACTTGCTAGTCAGGACATCTGAGCACAGGCAATGAAGAGTAATGCCTGATGGCAGTGCAGGGGATTGGCCATGGTTTTGTGTTCAGTAATGGAGTTGTTGGTCAGGGTATTTATACTTCAATAGTGGGGGTAGTGGGTCACAGTCAGTCATGTGGCTTCAAGGCAGTCAGTGTAGGGTTTAGAACGAGCATAGTCGAGAGATTTACTGCCAGCAGATAGGAGTTTGATCACTTCTCTTCTCATGCTGTAGAGTTAGGTTGTTCAAGGAGGTCAACTTCAGTCAGTCTCTTGGGTTCACCCAAAAGAACATGTGGAAGGGGATTTGTTGGTGGCAGACAGTGAAGACTCACTGCTACTGGAAGGAAATCCCAGGATGTTTTGAATAGGAGTTAAGGGTTCAAGCTCTGAGTAAAGGTGATGACTGCTGCCTCACAGCGCCAGAGACGCGGGTTCAATTCCCACCTCAGGCAACTGTCTGTGTGGACTTTGCACGTTCTGCCCGTGTCTGCGTGGGTTTCCTCCAGGTGCTCCGGTTTCCTCCCACAGTCCAAAAATGTGCAGGTTAGGTGAATTGGCCATGCTAAATTGCCCATAGTGTTAGGTGAAGGGGGAAATGTAGGGGAATGGGTTTGGGTAGGTTGTTCTTCCGAGGGTCGGTGTGGACTTGTTGGGCTGAAGGGCCTGTTTCCACGCTATAAGTAACCTAAACTAAATTGTGAAGAGGGGAGAGGAGAAAGTATTTGCAAAGGAGGCTACAGTAAAGTGCACAGTAGGGTTTCTGTGAGAGTTACATGGAATGAATAATTGTATGTAACCAATTGATGGGACATAGATGTCTCAACATTTCTTGCAGGAAAGGATATGGTCCTTAAGACTCCTTAAGTCTCCATAAGAATTAGGAACAGGAATTGAGTCTTTCAGCCCTTGACCCTGTTTTGCCATTTAATAGGATCACGGCTGATCTGCCATTCCTCACATCCACCTTCCTGCCCTTTCCCCATAATCCTTGATTTCCCCAACTGGTCAAGAATCTGTCTATCTCAGCCTGAAATGTACACAATGATATATTGCTCCCACAGCTCTCTGTGACAAGGAGTTCCAAAGAACACAATTCTCCATGAGAAGAAATCCCTCCTTATCTCCCTCCTTAATTGGCTCCCTTTAATTGTGAGATGGTAGCCTCTGGTCTCAGACTCTTTAATGAAGGGAAGCATCATCACAGCATTTATCTTGTCAGAGTCATAGAGTTGTACAGCATGGAAACAGAGCCTTCAGTCCAACTCGTCCATGAAGATCAGGTATCCTAGACGAGTCCCATTTTCCAGCATTTGGCCTGCGTCCTTGTACACCCTTCTTATTCATGTACCCATCCAGATTCCTTTTAAATGTTGTTACTGCACCAGCCTTTACCACCTCCTCTGGTAGTTTGTTCATACATGCGCCACCCTCTGCATGTAAACGTTGCTCCTTAGATCCCTTTTAACTCTTTTCCCTCTCATTCTAAAACTATGACCTCTAGTTTAGTGGGCGGCACGGTGGCACAGTGGTTAGCACTGCTGCCTCACAGCGCCGGAGACCCGGGTTCAACTCCCGCCTCAGGCGACTGACATTGTGGAGTTTGCACGTTCTCCCCGTGTCTGCGTGGGTTTTCTCCGGGTGCTCCGGTTTCCTCCCACAGTCCAAAGATGTGCAGGTCAGGTGAATTGGCCATGCTAAATTGCCTGTAGTGTTAGGTAAGGGGTAAATGTAGGGGTATGGGTGGGTTGCGCTTCGGCGGGTCGGTGTGGACTTGTTGGGCCGAAGGGCCTGTTTCCACACTGTAATGTAATCTAATCTAAAATCTAATCTAGGCTTGGACTCCCTTACCGTGATTAAAAGACCTTGACCTCATCCCATTCACCCTATCCATGCCCTCATGATTTTACAAATCACTATAATCTCTTCCCTCAGCCTCTGATGCTCCAGGGAAAATAGTCCCAGCCTATTCAGGTTCTCCCTATAGCTCAAACCCTCCAAACCTGGCAATAGACTTGTAAGTATTTTGTGAACCTTTTCAAATTTCACAACATCTTTCCTTTAGCTGGAAGATCCAAAATTGAATGCAGTATTCCAAAAGTGGCCTAACCAATGTCCTGTACTGTCACACAACTCCTATACTCCATGCGTTGACCAATACCAAAGAATCTTTGAAAGATTTCCTTTGCCCTCATCTTGAGCTAAGGCAAGGAGATTTGCTTTGGCAAACAGCATTCAAGCATCCTAAGCACATGATCAGCCCAACGGAGTTAGTTTTCATGCTTGTGGCTTTGATGCTGGTGTTATTAACTGCTTCAATTACATTAATTTAATACACCTGTCCTCACAGCTGATGTGGAGAATCCTTCCCAGACAACATTGATGGTACTGAGTGATGTTACCATCAACACCGTCCTCAAGAAAAGAGACAAAGAGGACTGAGGAATCTCCTGACATTCCATCACCATGAAGAGTATCATCTGAATCCTCTCTAGATGCCTTCTTCCAGTCTCTGAAGAAATCCTTCCTGAAAGCATTTGAATTTAGAAGAATGAGGGGGACCTGATAGAAACGTATCAAATGATATGGGAATACATAGATTAGAAGCAAGGAGGTTGTTTCCACTGGCAGGTGAAACTAGAACTGGAGGCATAGCCTCAAAATAGTGGGAAGTATATTTAGGATGGAGCTCTGGAGGAACTTTTTCTCCAACAAGGTTGTCCAAGATCATTTTTGATGGGGAGTTGGGGGGTTTTCTCAACGCATCCTCATCTACTATTGTATCATGGCTTAGCAGTTCTTTGAAGTGTTCTCTTCAAAGGAAGCTGATGTTTTCACTATCTCTCAAAAGGATGTGGCATCAGTTTCAGTCTAAGGGTATTGGGTCCTTGGTGACACTGAAGAAACCCCAAATATTGTGCTTGACAGCAAGGTGCTCCAGCCCCTTTGTTTTCTCTGTCCACCATTGGCTTCTGATTCCCTTAGCTCTTCTCTGTAACTCCACCTTTTACTGTTTGATGAGTTCTTCTCCTTGCATTGTTGGAATGTTGTTTTTTCTAGGCATGGAGAGCTTTCCTCCTTTTGTCAATGAAGTCTTGAATGCCTTGGATTTCCACTTTGCTGTGGTGGAGAGGCCTGGGTGTTCTGTTGATCCTGAGAGTGATGTGGTCATGAATTCTCACCTCTTGGCAGTGCCATCCACTTGTAAAGGTCAGAGTGGAGGAACCAGACAAAATACAACCCAAAACAAGTTCTCAGTGGTGATCCTTGCAGATGATACTTTTGGGGTGTGAATGGCTGCAACAGTGAGTGAAGGCTGCAGCAGTAGGGAGATCCCCAGCTATTGAGGTTTCCTTACCACTGCAACCAGATCTACCTTTTGTTAAGAACTATGTGTTTGCTGATGTGCAACAACATTCTCATGTTAATAGATGTCCTACACAAGGCCTCTAACTGGAGCAATTCAATCCTGCCCACATATACAACACAAGCCCTGCTACAATTGGCAAGAGGTGATGGGTAGAGGAGAGCGTTTTGGCAGCTGTCTTCATGACTACTCAACCTGCATGGAAATGGTGCCCTACAAGTAGTCTGTTCCTTTAACAGCAAGTTCATTTACCTCCTGTCTGGAAATCAGAGTGAAACTCAATCTTAGAACCTGGAATATAAGAATCCTCATGGAGAATGAGCAAAACACTGCCCTTGCTGCATGTGACCTCAGCCATTTCAACATTGATATCACTGCCTTGCAATAGTCTCACAGAGCAAATGAAAGGGAGTGGTTATACCTTCTTCTGGAGAGCAAAACACAAAGATGAACCCAGGACACATGGAATTGAATTTATTATCAAGAATGAATTTGACAACTGACTCTCAGACCTCCCTGTTGGCATCAACGATCACCAAATGACTCTCCATCTACAATTTGCCATTAACCAGCAGGCAAAGCTTGTGAGTGCCTGTGCTTCAACTAATGATGCCAAGACAAATTCAAAAGAGGCTTCTACTCGACCCTGGATACCATACTCACTAAGATCCATTAGGAAGATAGAATTACCCTCCTTGGAGACTTCAATGCCAGGTTTGGAAAGGACTCCAAACTCTGGGTTGGAACTATCAGAAAAGAAGGAGTTGGGAATTGCAACACCAATAGGATTCCTCTGATCACTGAATGTGTAGAATGCCAGCTGGACATCACTAATACTCTATTCTGTCAAAAAAGACAAGTTCAAGACTTCCCGAAAGTCTCCATGATCTAAGTACTGACACATGATCGATTACATGATCAATTCAATCCTGAAACCTAAAAGATGCTATCATTACCAGAGTAATAATCAGTGCAGAATGACTGTTGAACAGACCTGCTCATCTCCTATATAATATCCATCAAGTGTTACCTGAAGTTGAAGATGAAGAACAGTTCAGTGAGAAATGTCCATGAGATAGCCTTAGTGGCTGTCCTTCACAGGAAGATAAGAAATAAGAGAACCATGTGCGGTGAATGTGCAGAAAAATGCTCAATGAAATTCTTTACAACTTCATCGGTTCACCGAGAAAGTCTACGGTGTGGTGTAGAGAAGAGTGATACTGCACTGGGGTTGAGTGTCTGTAAAGAATATTGCTGAAAATAATTCCAAAATGAATCACTTTGTATTTATCCAGGTTGAACTCCATCTCCCACTTCTCAGCCCAGTCAGCTCTGCATCCTGTCAATGTCTTGTTGTAGCCTGCAACAGCCCCCAGCACTATCTACAACACTACTGACCTTTGTGTCATCGGCAAACTTACTAACTTGTGCTTCCATTTCTTCATCCAAGTCATTTATAAAAGCTACGAAGAGCAGAGGCCCAAGAACAGATCCCAACAGATCACTACTGGTCACCGACCTCTTGACAGACTACTTTCCATTCACTACCACTTGCTGTCTTTTGGGCAGCCAATCCTGTATCTAGATAGCCAAATTTCCCTATATCCCATACCTCCTAACTTTCTGAATAAGCCTACCTTGGGGAACCTTATCAAATGCCTTGCTGAAATCCATATACACCACATCCACTGTTTGACCTTCATCAACTTGTCTCATCACATCCTCATAGAACTCCAAAAGGTTTGTAAGGCAATACCTTCCCCTCACAAAGCCATGCTGACTATCTTTAATCAAGCTATGTTTTGCTGAATAGTCATAAATCCTACCTCTCAGAAACCTTTGCAGTGCCTTGCTTACCACAGACGCAAGACTGGCTGGTCTGTAATCCCAGGGATTCCCATATTCCCTTTCTTGAACAGAGGAACAACATTTGCCTCCCTCCAATCAGCCAATACTACTCCCGTGGAGAGTGAGGATGCAAAGATCATCACCAGAAGTGCAGAAATCTCATTCCTCACTTCCTGTAGTAACCTTAGATATATCTGGTCTGGCCCTGAGGACTTGTCTATCTTGATGTCTCCCAGAATCTGCAGCACACCTACTCACTTAATATCAATCTGTTCAAGCCTATTCACCTGGTCCTCGATGTTCTCACTATCAAAAAGGTCCCTCACTCTAGTGAATACTGAAGCAAAAAACTCATTTAGGGCCTCCTATACCTCTTCAAACTCCAGGCACAAGTTAACTTCACTATCCCTGAACAGCCCTCCCCTCTCTCTGATCATTCTCTTAGTCCTCACTTAAGTGTAGAAAGGTTTTGGGTTTTCCCTAATCCTTTCTGGCAAGGCTTTTTCATGCCTAGCTCTCCTCAGATCATTTTGAGTTCATTCCTACCTACCTTAGAATTCTCAAAAGCTGTGCCAGATCCTTACTTCCTCAAACTTTAAGTCAGCTTCCTCCTTCCTTTTGATGAGAAGATCCTCTGCTCTTGTCATCCAAGGCACCTTCACCTTACCATTCCTTGCCTGTCTCAGTGGGACAAAGTTATCCAACACTCACAACAAGTGCTCCTTAAACATTTCTGTTGTGTCTTTCCCGTAGAACAATTGTTCCCAATTTATATTCCATAGCTCCTGTCTAATAGCAGTATAATCTCCCCTCCCCCAGTTAAATACCTTCACATGCTGTCTGCTCCCATTCCTCTCCATGGCTATGGTAAAGGTGAGGTAGTTGTGGTCACTGTCACCAAAATGCTCTCCCACCGAGAGATCTGACACCTGGCCTGGCTTGTTGCCCAGCACCAAATTCAACATGGCTCACCCCTCAGTCGGCCTATCTACATATTGAGTCAAGACTCCCTCCTGAACACACCTGACAAAATCAGCTCCATCCAAACCATCTGCACTGAGGAGGTTCTGATCGATATTGAGGAGGTTGAAGCCCCCCTTAACAGCAACTCTGTTACATCGGCACCTTTCCAAGATCTGCTATCCAATCTGTTCTTCCATCTCTCTGCTGCTATTGGGGGGGGGGGGGGGGTCTATGGAAGACACCCAATAAAGTGACTGCTCCTTTCCCATTACTGACTTCCATCCATACTGACTCAACAACCTCCTTTTCTGCAGCTGTGATGCACTCTCTAATTAACAATGCAACTCCCCCTCCCCTTTTACCCCGTTCTCTGTTCTTTTTAAAAGATCTAAACCATGGAACATCCAGCAATTATTCCTGCCCCTATGAAATCCACGTCTCCTTGATGGCCACAACATCGTGGTTCCAAGTACTGATCCATGCTCTAAGTCCATCACTCTTATTCCTGACACTCCTTGCATTGAAACTGAAACAGGCACACTTTAACCCATCCCTTTGCCCTATCAACCGTGTATCCTTCCTGACAGAGTCTTTGCATTCTATTTCTGCTTGTTCAAAAACCACCCTCTCCTCTTCTCTGTAGCTCTGATTCCCATCCCCTTGCCGAACCAGTTTAAATCCTCCCGAAGTGCTCTAGCAAATCTCCTGCCCAGGACATTGGTGCCCCTCCATGTTTAAGTGCAACCTGTACTTCATGTACAGGTCCCACCTTTCCAAGAAGGTACCCCAATGACCTGTATATCTGAAGCCCTTCTTCCTGCTCCAGCCCTTTAGCCATGTGTTTAGCTGCACTCACTCCCTGTTCCTCGCCTCACTAGCACGTGACACCAGTAGTAATCCTGACATTACTACTGCTTTTTAGCTTCCAACCTGACTCCCTGAAACCAGTTTTTAGATCCTCAGCCCTTTTCCTAGCTATGTCATTGGTACCAATGCACTCTGGCTGCTCACCCTCCCTCTTCAGAATCTTGATCAGAGACATCCTGGACCCTGGCACCTGGGAGGCAACATAGCTTGCAGGAGTCCCGTTCACGACCACAGAATCTCCTGCCCTTTCCTCTAACTATTGAATCTTTTACCAATCGCACTTTTCCATTCTTCCACCCTCCCCTCTGAGCCACAGAGCCAGGCTCAGTGTCTTTAGCAAATTGAGCCTTCTCAGCCTATGTACAGTTTTACATTTGTAACTCCATCTCTACTCATCAGCCAAAACAGAGTTCATTGAAATAGAAACTTGTTTGCATATTCTCTGTTGGTGTGATGTATTCAGGCTTGAAAATTGCAAGTCAGATTTCATGTGAAGATTTGCGTGATGGTGAAACTTAATTAAAAGTTGAGAACATGTGAGCATATGAGATATAGTTAGTAAGTTTGCAGATGACACCAAAATTGGAGGTGTAGTGGACAGCGAAGAGGGCTGCCTCAGATTACAACAGGATCTTGACCAGATGGGCCAATGGGCTGAGAAGTGGCAGATGGGGTTTAATTCAGATAAATGCGAGGTGCTGCATTTTGGGAAAGCAAATCTTAGCAGGATGTATACACTTAATGGTAAGGTCCAAGGGAGTGTTACTAAACAAAGAGACCTTGGAGTGCAGGTTCATAGCTCCTTGAAAGTGGAGTCGCAGGTAGATAGGAAAGTGAAGAAGGTGTTTGGTATGCTTTCCTTTATTGGTCAGAGTATTGGGTACAGGAGTTGGGAGGTCACGTTGAGGTTGTATAGGACATTGATTAGGCCACTGTTGGAATACTGCATACAATTCTGGTCTCCTTCCTATGGGAAAGATGTTGTAAAACTTGAAATGGTTCAGAAAAGATTTACAAGGATGTTGCCAGGGTTGGAGGATGTGAACTATAAGGAGATGCTGAACAGGCTGGGGCTGTTTTCCCTGGAGCATCAGAGGCTGAGGGGTGACCTAATCGCGGTTTACAAAATCATGAGTGGCATGGATCGAATAAATAGACAGTCTTTTCCCTGGGGTGAGTGAGTCCAGAACTAGAGGGCATAGGTTTAGGGTGAGAGGGGAAAGATATAAAAGAAACCTAAGGGGCAACTTTTTCACACAGAGGGTAGTATGGGTATAGAATGAGCTGCCAGAGGAAGTGCAACATTTAAGAGGCATTTGCATGGGTATAGGAAGAGCTTGGAGGGATATGGGCCAGGTGCTGGCTGGTGGGACTAGATTGGGTCGGGATATCTAGTCAGCATGGATAGGTTGAACCGAAGGGTCTGTTTCCATGCTGTACATCTATGACTCTATGACTCTTCAACTTTCCCATGCGAGCCCCACTGACAGGTTTCATTGGCCGTGGGAGAAAATATTAATTTCATCTCAGACTAATTTTGATCTGATCCACATCGATTTGGTGAGATGTGAAGAAATTTCTTAACTCAAAAAAATGGTGTGCCTATGAAATTGCCTGCCATCAAAAGCAGTTGAGGCCAAAACATTGAAAGTTTTTACGAAGGAATTAGCTGTAGCTCTTAGGACTAATGGGATCAAAAGTTGTGAGGTGAAAGCAGGAAATGGGGTACTAAGTTGGATCATCAACTATAATCATTTTGAATGGCACTTTGTTCACTTTTCAAAACTGTTTCAGTCCATGAAAGTCTCGGGTATTAAATTGACTGATATGATTTGAGGATCAAAACTCTACATTTTTAAAATTATTGTGACAATATTTCTTGCTGACTTTCTTCCTTTCTTCTTATTTATGTCTAAATCATTGTTAATTTCAATCATTAAGTCCAACTGTCTGACATGCGAGTAATTTTTACAATATTATGTGCTTTCTCGTTCAGTTTGAAACTTGTGATATCTTATTGCTATAGCGTGTTTGCTTAGTAAAGACCACTCAGGAGAAATCATCAGTAAATCTCATCAGTGAAGAATATCTATTACGTTTCAATATCTGACTATGCAAACCACTTTTTTACCTTTTATTTTCAGGCAATTATATTAAAGATACCTGTTGTGATCAAACTGATTTAAAATTATAAGTATATAGTGATTTATTGGTTCCCATGCCAACAGGTACCAAACAGGAATCAAGATTTCATAAATAACAAACCTGTAGTCAACTCATTCTATTAATTTCTGTAACACCGAAGTGACCTAGTCATTCTGCTTTCTGATCAGCTTGTAGAACACCAGGTGCAGCTCTTAAATCTAGCTCAATTAGAATTTAATCAATTGAATGCTCAATGTCTGAGACCAAGTGGTAGTTTCCTAAATGCAAACATTAACAGTCATTATAAATGTGTTTCCTCCAATGCCCATCACATGATAATGAATGGAGAACAGCTGATGTTTAAACCCATTCATAACCCTACTGCTACTGATTCCAAATTGCAGTTGATTGACATCTTACCTCTAACTTCTGGCATGTTGCGTTTGTTTTAAAAAAATCAGTTTGAAATATGCTGATTTGTTCAAAACAGCTATACGTATTATTTTACAATATGAAAGATGTCCCAATCAAATGAAAGGAAAAACATATTGGGTTTAAAAAAGAAGTATGCCCTTTTAGTTGTCATATTGGTTCTTAGACTCAATATATAAACATACGCATGTAACACTTCAAAAGTATGATACTTATGGGAAAACAATATCAAACCAGTATACTTTGCCTCTGAAAGCTGCAATTGCCTCCACCTCCCATCCTCTGCCTCACAACAACATAACTGAAATTAAAAGTTCAGTCTTTAGGGAATTGCAGACATGAACCAATAGGCTATGATTTTATGCATTGCACATCATAATTTGGCACCATGGACAATTTATATTCAATTAGATTTTTAGCTTTCTTTTCATTTTGTTGTCTGAAGTCAAATTGCCACCTGTCTTTTGATAAGTTATGCTTCTTTCTTTCTGCTATGTGAAGTGAGTGCTCTGCAGTTTGGTATAGCTGGGATGGATTTTTGCATCTTTGTGATTTCCCTGCAATTTACAGTCTTTTTCCTCAGTAGCATGTTTGACCAATCAATGCAATTGCCACATGTATGCAATCAATGACAGAGCAGCACTCTGAATACAAAACCCAATTTTAAAGTCAAACATTCAAAAATAATCCTGAACATAGGTATTAAGTGAGTTTTGTTCACTATTTTTAAGTTACTTTTTGAGCATAATTATTGATTTTATGGCTTTCAATTTTACTTATCATATTTTATAATTACTCATCAAATATAATTAACATTTTCATGCATTTGCTTTTTTTAAAATTGCTTCCTGCATTTGATAATGTACTGATGGAATAGATAAAAATTGTCAAATATATTTTATTGATGAATGACTATCCAATTATTAACTATTTCTGCTTTAATTAATTACCTGCAAAACGACTGCTTGTTATCATAAACCTATGCACTTTATGAGTAGGGTGTTTATAGATCAACTAATATATTGAAAAGTGTAATCGGTATTGTAGACATTTTGAAGGCAATACAGTTCACTGAAAAATTACCTGGGGGTTTGATAATTATTACTTTGTACCGCATTGATTGAATACAATTAAAGGTCTTGAAATAGGAAAAATATGACTTTATTGTTTTAGATGTCAAGGAAACAATTCAGTACGGGCCAAAACTTCCTGTACTTCTACTAAACATCAACTTCAGAGAGTTTCAGTCCATGAGTTCTGGCAACTTATCTGACAAAGTTCTTTGCTGTTACATTTAATTCATTCATATGGGTGTTACTGACGAGGCCAGCATTTATTGCCCAGAGGGCAGTTAACAGTGGTGGGTCTGAAGTAAAGGACAGTAGATTTCTATCCCTAAAATAATCCAGGTGTTCTTTAACTCCTGACAATTGACAAGTTTCACGGTCATCATGAGACTCTTAATTTCAGGATTTCATTAAATTCACATTTTACCATCTGTCATGGTGGAATGTGAATTTAGGTCCCCAGAATATTATCGGGGTCCCTAGATTAACAGTTTAGCAATAAAATCACCAAGTTATCACCACCTTCTGCATTAGACATTTGACCCTGACCTTAGGCAATCTTGTCATCAGCAGGCATAGAAGTGCTTGCCAATGTTGGTTCCTTCTGGCACTTATGCCATTTATGTCATATTGAAATCCCAGATGCCCACTATTTCATATGCTGCAGGTCAGGAACTACCCTGTGTGTTGCTTTACAATTTCAATGGATGTGCCTGAGAAAGACAAGTTGGGCCCGTGCTTCTCAGACAGGAGCTGGGTTCCTGGTGGATGGTGTGGTGGAGAAGAAGGTTGTCTGGTTTCTCTGTTAGGAACGACAGAAGTCCACAGCACCAGATGTTGCCAATCTGATCTGATATGGCCACATGAGGTTGGTCTGGAGGAATATGCAACAATATAGCAAGAAAATTAATGATCTTTCTACTTCAAAAGGTAAGTGTCACCATCTTCTCTCTGCTGCCTCATTTCAATCTCCACCATTACCTCCACCATTCACAAAGTCTCATTATCTACAAGTCTCATGATTGCATAAAGCATCTTCCTTTAGTAGCTCTCACACATCCCATCTCCCCCAAATCACTAGGCCTTTCCTGCATTTGCACAGCTACTAACAGCTGTGACAGCAATTTTCATCTCATATCATCTCTCCCACTGTCCTATTGTCTTCTGGGTCTGCAGCAGGTGATGAGGGAACCAACGAGAGACAATAACTTACTTGACCAATTCCTCACCACTCTGCCAACTGGAGATGCAGCTGCGCATAATAATTGGTAGGAGTGACCAGCAAACAGTGAAGATGAATTTCCACCTCCACATTGAAGATCTACTCTAATATGTTGTGTGATAAATCACCATGTTTAATGGGATAGATTTGAAAAGATCTAGTAACTCAGGGCTGGTCATCTATGAGGTACTTTGGACCATAAGCAGCTGCCGAATTATACGCCAGCTCAAACTGCAACTTGATGACTTGATACATTCCAACTCGATCAAATTTGCTGCTTGATGAGCCAAGCTATTCCAGTACAGCTACAACACTAATATCAAAAGATTTAAAAGTTTGAATATGAACAGGCTCATGAACAGCCTCTTCCCTCCTGTTATCAGAGCTTTGAAAAGTCCTTTCAAACGTTAGTGGGGAGGCAATGGCCTAGTGGTATTATCACTTGAGTATTAATCCAGAAACCCTGAATAATGTTCTGGGGATGAGGATGCAAATCTTGCCAATGCAGATGGTGGAATTTGTATTCAATAATTTTTTAAAAATCTGGAATTAAGAGTCGACTTTAGGGAAGGAAATCGGTCATCCTTATCTAGTCTGGCCTGCATGTGACTCCAGAGCCACAGCAATGTGGTTGACTCTCGACTGCTCTCTGAAATGGCCGAGCAAGCCACTCATTTGTATCAATTGCTACAAAGTCACAACAAAGAAATGAAACCAGATGGACCACCTGGCATCGACCATGGAACCAAAAAAGACAACGGCGAAAATACAAACAGCCCTGTTGACCATGCAAAGTCCTCCTTACCACCATCTGGGGGCTAGTGCTGAAAGTGGGAGAATTCTTTCACAGGCTAGTCAAGCGACAGCCTGACATAGTCATTCTTATGGAATCATACCTTACAGCTAACACCCCAAATACCACCATTACCATGCCTGGATATGTCCTGTCTCACCAGCGGGTCAGACTTAGCAGAGGTGGTGGTATAATGGTGTACAGTTGGGAGGAGTTGCCCTCGGAGTCCTTGACATCAATTCTGGACACCATGAAATCTCATGGCTTCAGGTTAAACATGGTCAAGGAAACCCCTTACTGGTTACCATGTACTGTCCTCCTTCAGTTGATGAATCAGTACTCCTCCATATTGAACAACAATTGGAGGAAGCACTGAGGGTGGCAAGGGCACAAAATGTACTCTGGCTGGGGGATTTTAATGTCCACCACGAAGAGTGGCTCGGCATCAGTATTACTGATTGAGCTGGTCATGTCTGAAATGATATAATTGTTAGAGAGGGTCTGCGACAGGTAGTGAAGGAACCAACAAGAGGAAAAAACATACTTGACCTCATCCTTACTAATCTGCCAGCTGCAGAAGCATCTGAACCATGACAGCATAGGTAAAAGCAACCACTGCACTGTCCTTGTGGAGACAAAGTCCTGCCTTCACATTGAGAACAACCTCCATTATGTTGTGTGGCACTATCACCGTGCTGAATGGGACAGACATCGAACCGATCTAGCAGCTCAAGATTGGGCATCCATGAGGTGCTGTGGGCTATCAACAGCAGCAGAAATGTACTCCAGCACATTCTGTAAACTCACGACCTGGCATAACCCCCACTCAACCATGACCATCATGTCAGGTGATCAACCCTGGTTCCATGGAGAGTGCAGGAGGACATGTCAGAATCAGCATCAGGCATACCTAAAAATGTTGTGTCAACCTGGTGAAGCTATCAAACAGGACAACCTGCATGCCAAATGGCATAAATAGCAAGTGATAGACAGAGCTAAGCGATTCCACAACCAAGGGATCAGATCTAAGCTCTGCAGTCCTTCCACATCCAGTCATAAGTCCCTGGACAATTAAACAACTCACTGGAGGAGGAGGCTCCACAAATATCCCCATCCTCAATGATTCAGTAGCCCAACACATCATTACAAGAGATAAGGCTGATGCATTCACAACAATCTTCTGTCAGAAGCACCGAGTGGACAATCCATCTTGGGCTCCTCCAATGGTCCCCTGTATCACATATACCAATCTCCCATCAATTCGATTCACTCCATGTGATATCAAGAAAGGGTTGGAGGCACTGGATACTTCAAAGGCATTGGCCCCTGATAACATTCTGGCAATAATACTGAAGGCATGTGCTCTAGAACATCCCCTAGCCAAGCTCTTCCACTACAGTTACAGCACTGGCATCTACTCCACAATGTGGGAAACTGCTCAGGTATGTCCTGTACACAAAAAAGCAGGACAAATCCAACTCCACCAATTACTGCCCAATAAGTCTACTCTCCATCATCAGTAAAGTGATGGAAGGGGTCATCAACAGTGCTATCAAGCAGCACCTGCTCAGCAACAACCTGCTCAGTGAAGCCCAGTTTGAGTTTCGCCTGGGTCACTCAGCTCCTGATCTCATTACAGCCTTGGTTCAAACATGGACAAAAACTTTGAATTCCAGAGATGAGGTGAGAGTGACAGTCCTTGACATCAAGGCTAAATTTGACTGAGTATGGCATCAAGGACACCTGGCAAAACTGGAGTCAATGGATATCGGGGGCAAACACTCTGCTGATTAGAGTTATACCTGGCACAAAGGAAGATGGTTGGGGTTGTGGAGGATCAGTCATCTCAGTACCAGGACATCTCCGCAGGAGTCCCTCAGGGTAGTGTCCTAGGCCCAACAGTCTTCAGCTGCTTCATCAATGACCTTTCCTCTATCATAAGGTCAGAGGTGGGGATGTTTGCCAATGATTGCACAGAGTTCAGCATCATTCCCGGCTCCACAGATACTAAAGCAGTCTGTGCTCAAATACAACAAGATCTAGACAATATCCAGGCTTGCGCCAACAAGTGGCAAGTAAAATTCACACCTAACAAATGCCAGACAACGACCACCGCCAATAGATTAGATTCCCTACAGTGTGGAAACAGGCCCTTCGGCCCAACAAGTCCACACCGGTCCTCCGAAGAGTAACCCACCCAGAACCATTCCCCTTTGACCAATGCACCTAACACTATGGGCAATTTAGGATGACCAATTCACCTGACCTGAACATCTTTGGACAGTGGGAGGACACCGAGCACCTGGAGGAAACCCACGCAGACATGGGGAAAATGTCTGTGAAGTTTGCACAGTCACCCGAGGCTGGAATCAAACCTGGGACCCTGTTGCTGTGAGGCAGCAGTATTAACCACTGAGCCATCGTGCGTCTCTCCTGCCCCCCCACCCCCCACCCTCCAATAAGGGTCACTCTAACCATGATCCCTTGACTTTCAATGGTATTACCATCACTGAATCCCACATTGTCAACATCCTTGGGGTTACCATTGATCAGAAACTCAATTGGACTCACCACATAAACACAATGGCTACAATGAGCAGGTCAGAGACATTGGAAACTGCTTCGAGTAACTCACCACCCCAAAGTCTATCCACCACCTACAAGGCACAAGTCAGGAGTGTGATGGAATACTCCCCACTTGTCTGGATGGGTGCAGCTCCAACAACACTCCAGAAGCTTGACACCGTCCAGGACAGAGCAATCTGCTTGATTGGCACCACATCTACAAACATTCAATCCCTTCACCACTGGCGCTCAGAAGCAACAGTGTGTACCTATCTCCAAGGTGCACTGCAGAAATTCACCAAAGATCCTGAGACAGCACCTTCCAAACCCACGACCACGTTCATCTAGAAGGACTAGGGCAGCAGGTACTTGGGAACACCATCATCTGCAGGTTCCCCTCCAAGCCACTCACCACCCTGACTTGGAAATATACCACTGTTCCTTCACAGATGTTGGGTCAAAATCCTGGAATTTCCTCCCTACCGGCTTTGTGAGTCAAACCACAGCACGTGGACTGCAGAGATTCAAGAAGGCAGCTCACCACCACCTTCTCAAGGGCCAATAGGTATAGGCTGTCAATGTTGGCCAGCCAGCAATGCCCAGGTCCCACAAATAAATAAAACAAAATGGAAAGAGGGATTGAGTAAGATAGAAATAGCTGCCATAGGTACTTGTGTTAAAGCAGGTATAAAAAGAGCTAAAATGTTTCGGAGGAAAATCAGGAAGCAAATAGAGGTGGATAGAATTGAGCAACTATTCCCTTAAAGGTTAAAAATTTTCAAGATTATGATTGATAGATTTTTGTGAAGTAGTGTATCACAAAATATAGGACATGCAAATTAAGTTGAAGTACAGATCAGCCACAATTTGATCGAGTGGTTCAAGTGACTGAACAACCTATTACATTGAAATGAAACCTTGTGATGACAGCAATACTTCTGCAGAAAGATAAGTTTAGCAATTTATTTCAATTGCAAGATATAAACCACATTTCTTAAATCGTTTTCTGCTGAATAGGACATTTTACCTCAGCTTCACCAGTGTCCCTGACCAATGAAGGTGGCAGGTGCATTGTTGTTGCAGTGGATGTGGTTTTTTGAAAATGCTTACACAATGGCATATTAGGTAAATAAATTTGATGCTGCTATAATTCATTTTCCCAGACTCTGTTGATGCAGTTACTTCTGTGGAAACTGGAAGGAATTGATACTATGACCTGATGCAATTATCTTGATGGTTCTGAAAAGATTTTAAAAATCTTGCGAACCAAGTTTATACAAATCATCAACTTATTAGTAATTATTTATGTTGTCATTGCAACAACTTAAAACTGTGGTCACAGCCTGAAACATTGCTTGGGTATTTGTAATATTGCTGTTAATATAAAATTATCTGGTGATTTCAACTGAAATAAAAAAAAGGGAACGATGTAAAAATGCGCTACCAATTGACTATCATCTGTTCTACTTTATCACACAAAACAATATTCTACTCCACTGCTTTTTCCTTAACTCAATTTTATGTTTAGTTCTTAATGAATTTGAACACACTGGGGAGCAAACTGAAGGTGACAGTTTCTTATTGATGCTTGAGGTAAAAATGGCTGATGCAAAACTTTTAGACGTTTTGAAAATTATATTAATTTTGCGATATAAGCAATGCTCCAAAGGACCGTGGTATAATGAGAAAGGATTAGTAGCATTGTGTGAGTGCTGAATGTAAGTCATATGAAATCTAAACCATAGGTTGACATAAATCATGGCTGGAGTGTGAACAAATGATCTGAATAACATGAACTGATTTTATTTTTGAGGAGAACAATGCAATGAACAAAATTATGGTTTTTGGAGGTCAGTCATCTCAGCTCCAGGACATCTCTGTAGAAGTTCCTCAGGATAGTTTCCTAAACCTAACTATTTTCAGTTGCTTCGTTAATGATCTTGGTGGCACAGTGGTTAGCACTGCTGCCTCACAGCGCCAGAGACCCAGGTTCAATTCCTGCCTTAGACGACTCTCTGTGTGGAGTTTGCATGTTCTCCCTGTGTCTGCGTGGGTTTCCTCTGGGTGCTCTGGTTTCCTCCCACAATCCAAAAATGTGCAGGTTAGGTGAATTGGCCACGCTAAATTCTTCTGGGTGGGTTGCGCTTCGGTGGGTTGGTGTGGACTTGTTGGGCCGAAGGGCCTGTTTCCATACTGCAAGTAATCTAATCTTCCCTCTACCATAAGGTAGGAAGGAGGCAAATTTGCACAATATTCATTACCACTTACGACTCCTTAGATACTTAAGCAGTTGATGTCCAAATGCAAATGACATGGAAAATATCCAGGCTTGAGGTGAAAATGTGGGAGGTAACATTTATGTCTCACAAGTGTCAGGCAATGACCATCTCCAATAATGTGAAGGTGCTGGTGTTGGACTGGGCTGGACAAAGTCAGAAGTCACACAACACCAGGTTACAATCCAACAGGTTTGTGTGAAATCACAAGCTTTTGGAGTGCTGTACTATAAGGTAAAGCCCTTCACCCGACGAAGGAGCAGCACTCAGAAAGCTTGTGGTTTCAAATAAATGTGTTGGACTAAGGCCTGGTGTCATGTGACTTCTGACCATCTCCAAAAAGTGATAATCTAACCAGTGACCATTGACATTCCACAATTATCAACATCCTAAGAACAGTACAGTGGTTCAGTGGTTAGCACTGCTGTTTCACAGTGCCAGGAACCAGGATTCAATTCCACCTTTGGGCTACGATGCAAACTCCACACACACAGTCTCGCATGGCTGCATGGATTCCCTCCAGAGGACAGTCCAAGGATGTGCAGGTTAGGTGTATTGGCCATGCTAAATTGCCCATACTGTCAAAGGAGGTACAGGCGAGGTGGATTGGTCACGAGAAGTGCAGGGTTACAGGGACAGGGTAGAGGGTGGATTTATGTGCGATGCTTTTCTGGAAGGTCAATGTGGACTCAGAAGGCGAAATGGCCTGCTTCCACACTGTAGGGATTCTATGAAATATATTCTATTCTATGGGAGTTACCATAGGCCACAAACTGAACTGACCTTGCTACTAAAAGAAGTAAAAGGCTAGGAATACTGCAGCAAGTAACTCACTCCTCACTCTCCAAAACCTGTCTGCTATAAGTTCTAGGAGTGTGATTAAATACTCTTCACTTGCCTGGATGAGTCCCACTTTAACAATCTGCAAGAAGCTTGACACCATTTAAGACAAAGCAGCCTCTTTGATTGGCACGAACACCCACATTCAGCCATTCCCCCCACACCAACACTCAGTAGCAGCGGTGTATACCATCTACAAAATACACCACAAAAATTCACCAAAGACCCTTAGACAGCATCTTCCAAATCCACAACCACTACCATCTAGAAGGACAAGGACAATAGATATGTGGAAACACCACCAATTGTAAGTTTTCCTCCAAAACGTGAGGTGCTGCATTTTGGGAAAGCAAATCTTAGCAGGACTTATACCCTTAATAGTAAGGTCCGAGGGAGTGTTGTTGAACAAGGAGACCTTGGAGTGCAGGTTCATAGCTCCTTGAAAGTGGAGTCGCAGGTAGATAGGACAGTGAAGAAGGTGTTTGGTATGCTTTCCTTTCTTGGTCAGAGTATTGAGTTCAGGAGTTGGGAGGTCATATTACAGCTGTACAGGACATTGGTCAGGCCACTGTTGGAATATTGCATGCAATTCTGGTCTCCTTCCTATTGGAAAGATGTTGTGAAACTTGAAAGGGTTCAGAAAAGATTTACAAGGATGTTGGAGGATTTGAGCTAAAGAGAGAGGCTGAACAGGCTGAGGCTGTTGTCTCTGGAGAGCCGGAGGCTGAGGGGTGACCTTATAGAGGTTTATAAAATCATGAGGGGCATGGATACGATAAATAAATAGGCAAAGTCTTTTTTCCTTGGGATCGGGGAGTCCAGAACTAGAGGGCATAGGTTTAGCGTGAGAGGGGAAAGATATAAAAGGGACCTAAGTGGCAACTTTTTCACACAGAGGAAGGTGTGTGAATGGAATGAGCAGCCAGAGGAAGTGATGGAGGCTGGTACAATTGCAACATTTAAAAGGCATTTGGATGGGTGCATGAATAGGAGGGGTTTGGAGGCATATGAGCCAGGTGTTGGCAGGTGGGACTAGGTTGGGTTGGGATATCTGGTCGGCATGGATGGGTTGGACCAAAGGGTTTGTTTCCATGCTGTACATCTCTATGACTGTATAAGTCACTCACTATCCTGACTTGATGTATATTACTGTTCCTTCACAATCACTGGGTCGTTATTTTGGAATTCCTTCCTTAAGGGTGTTGTAGGTCAACATGCATCACTTGGGCTGCAGCAGGTCAAGAAAGCAGCTCACCACCATTTTTCCAAGGTCAGCTAAAGATAGACAAAATGTTGGCCAGCTAGCAATGCCTACATTCCACAAATAAATTTTAAAAAGTGAAACTTTTTCTGAAGGATTTCAGATTTTCAAATGACTGAATTCTGAAACATGTTATCTCATTTGCAAATATTGTCTCAAAACATATATAGTCGCCCATTTTGTTAACTGATTGCAAGCATTTTTTTCTGCTTTTAATTGTTATTTAAATTTTATAACTTTAAAATATTTGCTCTCGTTTTCTTTTCACATTTAAGATGTACAGTCTGCCTCAGGTAAAGGTTTTTCATGCTGAAAGCAAATCCATTTATATTTTAATTCAGTTTCAATATGACATAGCATTTATAGGATGAAACAAGTTATTATATTCAAGTGGTTCATGGAGAATGTTACACCCTCAAACCACCTCCCACTCTCCAACTATCTCAATTGGATCATTTATGTCTTATCTCTGTCACGTGTTGATTGAACTTTGCCTTAAATACATCTATGCTCTTTGGCTGTTTCCTAGGAGAGCAAAATCCACTTTTTAGTCTTACCTCTTACATTTGAATCCAAGTGAAATGCTCACTTTATTCATCACAGACACTGACTGAGCTGAATGACTCAGTGAGGAGGTATAGTGAATGATGGAACCCTGAATCAGAAGATCCAGTTTCACTGCCTGGTCTTTGCTGAATTACCTTTTCAACTGAGACAGTTACAGACATCAGAGAGAAAACAGATAGCTGTGTTCTTGCTCATTAACACTACCCAAGCTCAGGCCAGCATGGCATCTTGATTATAACTTACTTCTGACTAAGTTGTCTATTTATCCGAACAAATCATCCAGCCACAAACAAGACACAGTTATTGTCGAACATGTGAACCCCAAGGTGCTGCCTTCTGCCTGGGTGGAATAAAGAAAGAAGAACACGCGAAAATTGGGAGAAAAAATAAAAATGCAACATTGCCGAAAGTTAATAACTTCTCATGCCTACAAACCATGGTCATAAATAATGAGAACAATGAGCCAATTATTCACAGCATTTTCCTACCTACTGCAACAAAAAACCTCCCATTTCCCTTTTGCAAACCATGCTTTTCATGGAGATTGGCTTTTAAACTGACCTAATACTAGTTTCAATGTTCTTTATTCCTTAGCTGTTGATTGAAGAATCTCTTTGAGTGCCTTTGTTAACCATGGTCATTCTTCTCACCAAGTCTTTCTATTTGACCAGAATATTGTTGTTGCTTTGCTGAGACAAATAGAAAGTCTGCCACTGTTCATGTCCTGGCCTTCCCTTCGTTTATTTTCCCAGCCTGCTTTACTTTGCCTTCAATTATGTGCAACACTCCACAAATGGAGTCACTGGACCTGAAACATTAACTTTACTTTCTCTGTACAGATGCTGCCAGACGTGCTGAGTTTCAGAGATTGGGTAGCTCAGTGGCTGGCTGGACAGAATAATGGTGCAGAGTAATGCCAATAGTATGGGTTCAATTCCTGCACCAAGTGAGATTACCATGAAGGACTCTCCTTGTCAACCTCTCTCCTTACCCAAGGTATGGTGATCCTCAGGTTAAACCACCACCAACTGTCTCTCTGTAATGAGAGAGCAGCCCTATGGTTCATTTGGAGTATGGTGATTTCACCTTTATTCGATAACTATATTGTCCAGTTTGGAGATACCCCAGTAGTGGAAACATCTTCTCAACATCTTCTCCTGTCAATCACCCTCAAAACCTTTTATATTTCAATGAGATCAATCCTCATTCTTCCAAATTGTAATGAATAAAGATCCAGCCTTTTTGGCTGTTCTTGATAACACAACCCCATACATCTCAGGAATTAGTGAATCTCTTTTGAATTGCCTCCAATGGCAGAATAATCTTTCTTAAATATAGGGACCAAAAGTGCACACATTACTCCAGATACACCACTACCAATACCCTATAAAATTATAACAAGATTTCCCTGTTTTTAAACTCCAATCACCTCACAATAAAACCCTTTGTCTTCTTAATTATTTGTAGTACCTGCACAATAACCTTTTGTGTTTCATATACAAGAATACTCAGATCCCTCTGTGCATACTTTTTGGAGTATTCTCCATTTAAATAACAGTCTGACTTTTGATTCTTCCTGTCAAAGTGCATGACTTCACATTTTCCTGTAATAAAGTCTATCTGCCAAGTTTCTTTGCTCACTCACTCAGCACTCATCTATATCCCCTTGAAGATTTATTATCTCCTCATCACAATATGCTCTCCCATTTATTTTGGGATTATGAACAAATATTAATACATTATACTGCAATCCTTCCTCAGAGTCATTAATATAGATACTAATAGATTGAGGGTCTAGGATTAATTCTTGTGGAACTCCACTAGTCATGTCTTTCCAACCTAAAAAAAATCTATTAATCCTTATTGTGTGTTTTGTGTGTTAACAAAGCCTCAAATTTTGCTAATACACCATCTCCAACACCATGAACTTCTATCTTTATGCAATAATCTTTGTGGATGACACCTTATCAAATATATTCTGGAAATCTCAATACACTACATCTACCAGTTACTATTGATCAACACTGCTTATTATATTCCCAAAGAACTCTAGCAAATTGTAAGGCATAATTTCACTTTCACAAAACCATGTTGACTTTGTTTGATTGTATTCAGCTTTCCTAAAGGTCATACAATTTCCTCTTTAACAATTTCTTTCTGGATTCTTGAAATTTCTCAGAGACAGATGTTAAGGTAACTGGCTTATGTTTTTTGTCTCCCTGCTTTCTTTCACAGGGGCATCACATTAACAGTTGTCCAATCTGCTGGAATGCTTCCAGAATCCAGTGAGTTTTGCAATTCTTAAAGGAACGTCTTCATGATTTCTTCAGCCACACCCTTTAAACCCTTGGTTGTCTGCCTTCAGTCCCAATAGCTTGTACAACATGCTTTCCCTCATGATAGAGATGGTTTTAAAATCCTTGGCCCTGTAAATCTTGCAGAATTGACGTTTCGGGCATGAGCCCTTCTTCAGGAATGAGGAAAGTGTGTCCAGCAGGCTAAGATAAAAGGTAGGGAGGAGGGACTTGGGGGAGGGGTGTTGGAAAAGCGTTAGGTGGAAGGAGGTCAAGGTGAGGGTGATAGGCCGGAGTGGGGGTGGGGACGGAGAGGACAGGAAGAAGATTGCAGGTCAAGATGGCGGTGCTGAGTTCGAGGGATTTGACTAAGACAAGGTGGGGGGGGGAGAAATAAGGAAACTGGAGAAATCTGAGTTCATCCCTT
>NC_057716.1:79540482-79612352 GCF_004010195.1 Chiloscyllium plagiosum | reverse complement strand
TTGATGTTCGTGGATGTGGATCGTTAGCTGTCTTCCTGTTTGTCCTATATAGTGTTTTGTGCAGTCCTTGCATGGGATTTTGTACACTACATTAGTTTTGCTCATGCTGGGTATCGGGTCCTTCGTTTTGGTGAGTTGTTGTCTGAGAGTGGCTGTTGGTTTGTGTGCTGTTATAAGTCCTAGTGGTCGCAGTAGTCTGGCTGTCATTTCAGAAATGTTCTTGATGTATGGTAGTGTGGCTAGTCCTTTGGGTTGCGGCATGTCCTCATTCTGTGTTACCCTTCTTCATCTGATTTGTCCAGACAAAATGCAGATTTAAAGCACCCACAACAATTTTAGTGACCTTCTTGTAAACCTCTATTATCTTCAGATTTATATTTTGTCCTATGGTGAGGCAATTATTTGGGATACTTTAGATGACTTTCACCCATGACTTCTTTCCCCTGCTACTCTTTATAATGATTCAAACTGATTCAACATTATGCTCTATTGCACCTACATCACAGCTCAGCAGTACACTGATACTTTCCATTATTAACTGAGCCAACCTATATCCTTTGTCCTATAGCCTGTTCATCTAGAAAATCAAGTATCCTTGAGTACTGCATTCCTAGTCCTGATCACTCTGTAACCATATTTCTGTCATAATTATTAAGTCATATTCATTTATTTCTACTTGTGCATCTGTTTTGTTGCAAATGCTGTGCGTATTTTGATAAGAACCGTGAGCATTAAGTTTTTACCATTATTACTTATTCTGCTTTTAATTTCTGCCACAATTCTCTGCTTATATCTTTTGGCCTTTCCATCACATTTGATCATTCACCTCCTCACTTCCCTGCACTTCTCTCTAATTTCTTCTTGTTTTTTTTTAACTTCCCTTAAATTCCTACAGTAATTAGATTACATTACAGTGTGGAAACAGGCCCTTCGGCCCAACAAGTCCACATCACATTTGATCATTTACCTCCTCACTTCCCTGCACTTCTCTCTAATTTCTTCTTGTTTTTTTTTTAACTTCCCTTAAATTCCTTCAGTAATTAGATTACATTACAGTGTGGAAACAGGCCCTTTGGCCCAACAAGTCCACACCGACCCGCCGAAGCGCAACCCACCCATACCCCTACATTTACCCCTTACCTAACACTATGGGCAATTTAGCATGGCCAATTCACCTGACCTGCACAACTTTGTGACTTGTGGGAGGAAACCGGAGCACCCGGAGGAAACCCACGCAGACACGGGCAGAACGTGCAAACTCCACACAGTCAGTCGCCTGAGGCGGGAATTGAACTTGGGTCTCTGGCGCTGTGAGGCAGCAGTGCTAACCACTGTGCCATCGTGCTGCCCATAAATTAGTTTAAAGCCCTACCTAGTGGGGCAACTCCAACAATGCAGCAATAGTCACCTCTGCAATAAAGTGTCTGCCTATAGTTTAAACGTTGGAATAGAATTTGAATCTACACTTTATGACAAAGTGGAGAACGATATTCATGGAACTTGCTAGAAGGGGGAATAAAGGAGTTTCCATCTGGAAGCAAATTAAGTTCCACTGTGCTGATACAAGGACTCAGGAAACGGAGTATCGAGTTGCCACTGGCTAGATTTTACTTATAAAGTGAACTTGGTATGGTTCTGCTGATGGTGAATGTAATCCCAAGCTTTCTATTGGCTAGGATAGATATCTCCTTGGAAAATAATATGACTAGTCGGAAAATATACCCCAAACCAGAAAAGAACAGTCCAGCAAAGCTACATGGCCTAACCAAACCAACAAAAAAAAGTCAAGAGACCAGGAGCAAAAAGAGATTCAAGAACCTCCATAAAGGAAATGGTGGTGGGGCAGAGGGGTGAGGGCTGTGTGATGGTGAGAGAAATATGAAGCCAAATTTTCACCAAGTCAAAAAACAACAAGAAAGTATAATGGAGTACCCGAACAAAGGACAATGCAAAATAGCAGCAGAAATCAACCATTTGGCCCCTCAAGCTTGCTCTGCTGTTCAATAAGTTCATGACTGATATGTTTGAGTTTCAAATGCTACATTCCATCTCCTCCCATAACTTTTGATTCCCTTACCTCATAAGAATTTCTCCATCTCTGTCTTAAAAAAGAACCTTGAATGACATAGCTTGATTAGTTGGCTCTACATAAATTCTGGAATATTAACTAAGTCTAATTCAGGACATTTAACACACTGCCTTCTAAAGCACAGAGTTGTGAACTCACATCACCTTCTTAGACAGAGAGGAAGAAAAAATCTCATTCTGTCCCGAACCCAGAATGAAAATCAAGCCCAATTTCAATTTGTGTTAATAATGATGGTCTTAGAATATATCATGGAATATCTTCTGTCCTTGAAGCCAAATACTCATGCAAACTGTCATTTAGAGTATTCCTCATTAATTAATGACAAGAAATGTTCCAAAGACGTGCTAAGGCTTTGACACAGCTCATTTTTGAGTAAAATTAAATGAAGACCAGTCTGAATCGGCTCCTATTTGCTATTATTTATTCATAAATGCATTTTATTCAAGCTACCTGCCAATAAGTATTTTCTATAGACATCAGAGATGTACTGTGATCCACAATAATGTTTCTATTGCTCTACTGAATAATGAAAGATTTCATTGATTGCTGAGAGGCGTCCAATCCCAGTTCAAGTTTTGGTTCATGGGAAGCATATGTTTGTCGACTTGAATTTTGTGCTGAGCACCAACGACATTCATTTTCAGAGTTTGAACAGATGTGACAATCCAGAAATATGAATTAAATCTTACTGTGTCATTACTTATATGGTCATAATTAGGAATAACATTCTCAGGTGGAAATTAGTCATTGAATTCTTTCAGTTCATAAAAAAAGATATGCATCTTCTCATCCATTGTGTCAGTATCAATGTAGGCCAGTGATCTGAACATATCCTGAAAACATATAGAATTGTGAGAATTCTACCTCACCTGCCCTCTTTCCTGATATTGTATTATGTGATATAAGGTGAGTGATTTACATATGTTTTGAACTAATTTATTTTAGAGTTTGGATTCAAACTAGTGGTATATGGGTTTTGGTCTGAGTGTGTATGAAGGGTTTGATGATTAACTTGTAAGTTTTTCTGCAGCCACGGTGAGGTACCTTAAAACACAGTTTTAGAGAGAGACTTCCTCTCGAGAAATGGGGTTTTGATTTTGTTACAGGAGATTGCTAGCAAATAAAGTAAATAGTGCAATGCATTCAGCTTTAAGGCAGGAGGTTCTGGAATTGTTTTTTTGTTTGGTCCTCAGATAAACACCCATCACTTTTTTTTTCGTATGATCTATCAAGCCATGTTTCAGTCTGAGATCTGACTTGATCAACAATGGCATTGGTTGGGATTATAACAAGTGAAACATTTTAGAAAGCATTGCTGGATAAAACCCAAGTAACTTTATGCCATTTTGACCACTTTCGCATGCTGCTTTGCTACTTTAAATTATTTCTGCCCATATGCCAATAGATAATTCTGTTTCTTAATTCCCTACACATAGAAATATGGCAGGTGTAGGCCATTTAGCCCTACAAATCTGTTCTATCATTCAGCGAAACCAGAGCTGATCTTCTAACACCACTCAATTTTTTCATAGAATTCTTGGGTCCATTAAGTGAGTATCCTTAGCTTAACATGCACACCTCTGCGAGGTAGAAAGTTCCAAAGATTTGCAACCATTTCTTAAACAATGGAACTTCGGTAATGCCAGAGTGCTGTTCTGGAATTAAAGAAATTCTGGAAGATCCGAACCAATCACTGTTTCTGCAGATACATTTTTTTTTAAACATGTAGGATGCAGACGTTCACATCTAAGAGATCGATTATAACTTGGTACCAGTAATTTCTGTAAGAACTATTTAGAGTCACAGAGTCATAGAGACGTACAGCACGGAAACAGATCCTTGGGTCCAACTCATCCATGCCAACAGATATCCCAATCCAGTCAAGTCCCATTTGCCAGCACTTGGCCCATATCCATTCCTATTCATATGGCCATCCAAATGCCTTTTAAATGTTGGAATTGTACCAGCCTCCAACCCTTCCTCTGGTAGCTCCTTCCATACACACACCATGTTCTGCATGAAAAAGTTGCCCCTACGGTCCCTTTTATATCTTTCCCCTCTCACCCTAAACCTATGCCCTCTAGTTCTGGACTCCCCCACCTCACCTATTTATCCTATCCATACCCTTCATGATTTTATAAACCTCTGTATAGTCACCCGAGCCTTCAACTCTCCAGGGAAAACAACCCCAGCCTATCCAGCCTCTCCTCATAGCTCAAATCCTCCAACCCTTGCAACATCCTTGTAAATCCTTTCTGAACCCTTTCAAGTTTCAGAATATCCTTTTGATTGGAAGGAGACCAGAATTGCATGCAATATTTCAAAAGTGGCCTAAATAACAGCCTGTACAGCTGCAACATGACCTCCCAACTTCTATACTCAATGCTCTGACCAATAAATGAAAACATACCAAACACCTTCTTCACTATCCTATCTATCTGCAACTTTCAAGGAGCTATGAACCTCCAGGTCTCTTTGTTCAGCATCACACCCTAGGACCTTACCATTAAATGTACAAGGCCTGCTAAGATTTGGTTTCCCAAATGCAGCACCTCACATTTATTTAAATTAAACTCCATCTACCACTCCTCAACCCATTGGTCCATCTGATCAAGATACTGTTGTAATCTGAGGTAACCTTCTTTGCTGTCCACTACACCTCAAATTTTGGTATCATCTGCAAACTTGCTAATTATACTTCCTCTGTTCACATCCAAATCATTTATATAAATGATGAAACATAGTGGCACTCCACTGGTCACAGGCCTCCAGTCTGAAAAACAACTCTCCACTACCATCCTCTGTCTTCTACCTTTGAGCCAGCTCTGTATCCAAATGGCTGTTTCTCCCTGTATTCCATGAGATCTAAACTTGCTAACCAGTCTCCCATGGACTTACTGAAGTCCATATGGATCACTCTGTAACTTTTTCAAAAAACTCAATCAAGTTCATGAGACATGAGTTCCCACGCACAAAGCCATGTTGACTAATCATAATTGTTCCTTGCCTTTCCAAATTGCCTTTCCCTCCAACAACTTGCCCACCACTGATGTCAGGCTCACCAGTCTATAGTTCCCTGGCTTGTCTTTACCATCTTTCTTAAATAATGGCACCACGTTAGCCAACCTTCAGTCTTTTGGCACCTCACCTGTGACTATCAATGATACAAATAGCTCAGCAAGGGGCCCAGCAATCACTTCCCGAGCTTCCCACAGAGTTCAAGGGTACACCTGATCAGGTCCTGGGGATTTATCCACTTTTATGCATTTTAAAACATCCAGCACCTCCTCCTCTGTAATGTGCACATTCTTTACTTATACTTTTTAAGAGTTCCCAATTCTCACTAGAAACATGGTTTTATAATATTTATGGAATATTCTTCATTTCTTCTAGTTTTGAGGGAAAACAAAAATATCGCTTTCATGTTTCTGAAATTTCTGTATTTCCCTGGTCTCCACATCTTACAGGTTAATGCACAGCAGAGAAACAGGATGTTAGAACCAACTGGTAGATAAAGGCTTTCATGCTCTACATGAGGCCTCTCCTTCTCTACTTCATTACTCTTATCAGATATCTTTCCATTCCTTCATCATTTACTTAGTTAGTCCTCCTTTAAATGAATTGGTACAATCTGCCTTATTCATCTCTAATAATAATTGACCTTGTAGATTGTTAAAATAAGGCAGAGCAATTTAGTTAAAGAGAAATTTCATTCCTAAGGAGAATCGATAAATTACACAATTACCTCAATTCTTTTTTATTAGTCACTCATTGGATGTCAACATCACAGGTTAGGACAGCATTTATTGTCCATCTCGAATTGTCCAGCCGGTAGTTAAGAGCCGACCACATTTCTGTGGGTTTGGAGTCACATGTCGGACACATTATTAAGGATAACAGATTTCCAACCTTAAAGGGCACTGGTAAACCACTGATTGTTAGTTGTTAAAATAGATGCAGAATCATCATTAAGCTATTTTTTTAAAATTCCATATTCTTATTTCATTGAATTTTATTTTATGTGTCATGATGGGATTCAAACCCATATCCCCAAAACATTAGCCTGGCCTTTGGACGTGCAGCTCAAGAGAAATGCCATACTCATACCAACTTCCCCTGTTATCGTGTAAACTGATGATAGTTAGACCACCACATTTGAATACTAACTGTCTCACTGACTCCTTTTTCATCAGTTAAATCCTGCTCCCTCCCC
The DNA here is from genome assembly GCF_004010195.1 of Chiloscyllium plagiosum. Classification (NCBI taxonomy): domain Eukaryota; kingdom Metazoa; phylum Chordata; class Chondrichthyes; order Orectolobiformes; family Hemiscylliidae; genus Chiloscyllium; species Chiloscyllium plagiosum. The sequence continues at coordinate 79,606,050 of NC_057716.1, read as the reverse complement.
CACTGCCTCCCATTTTCCCTTCATCCTCCAGTGTCCCATCTGCAGCAACAGAATTCCACCCATCTCCTATCCGCATTTTTAAAATTTATTCATAAGATGTGGGTGCCATTGGCTGGACTATTACTTATTACCCATTCCTAATCACTTTGGAGAGGGGTACTTTCTTGAATTATTGCAGTCCTTGTGGTGTTGGGTCACCCACAGTGCTGTTGGGAAGAGAATTCCACTATGTTGACCCAGTCACAGCTAGGGAACAGTCATATAGTTCCATGTGAGTATGAGGTGTAGATTGGAGTTGGACATCCGAATCACAGTTTCTCCAACTATCAAGAGCCCTTATCCTCTTGGGTCGTAGGGATCATTGGTTTGGAAGATATTTTCAGAGGAGCCAGTTATTGCATACATTTCTGCCATTGTGCATTCATGGTGAACAGAGTCAATGTTGAAGTAGTGGATAGTGTGCCATAATGTGAACTGCTTTGTCTTGGATGGTGCCAAACGTGTTGAGTGTTATTGCAGCAAGGCAAGCAAGTGTGAAGTATCCTGACTTGTACATTGTAGGTGGTGGACAGGTACTGGGATGATAAGAGGTGACTTACTTGTCAGAGAATTGCTCATTTCTCACTCATTCTTGTAGCCAGCTTTAAAGAATTATGCAGTTCAATTTCTGGTCAAAGGTTCATAGGTTCTTGATGGTAGGATATTTAGGACAGCACTGTCATTAAACTTCAAGGGGCAATACTGAAATTCTGTCTTGTTGTAGATGGTCATTGCTTGGCACTTGTCTAGTGTGAATATCATTTTTGAAAATGTGTTGCTGGAAAAGCGCAGCAGGTCAGGCAGCATCCAGGGAACAGGAGAATCGACGTTTCGGGCATAAGCCCTTCTTCAGGAATGAGGAAAGTTTGTCCAGCAGGCTAAGATAAAAGGTAGGGAGGAGGGACTTGGGGGAGGGGCGTCGGAAATGTGATAGGTATCATTTTTCACTTATCAGCTCAAGCATGGATGTTGTCCATGATTTGTTGAATATTTTCATGGACTCTTTCAGTATCTGAGATGTTGCAAATGGTGATCAATATTGTGACAAAGTTGCTCCTTTAGCAAGGCTATACAATCCTTGTTTTTTTTTCAGAGATGTAGCAAATGACACAGGCTCTGAAAAGTCTGGGTTTTGAAGGATTTTTAGGGACAATTTGATAATAGCTAATAGAAACTGCCTCGGAAAAAAGGCTTCCAAGTTTAAAGAAAAATGCTTGTACAATGAAAGGGGAGTGGCCAGTTCTCCCAGCTCAGCTTTCCCTGTTTTTGTTTTAGCAGCATGTGAAAAAGCTGCTGGACCCAGAAACAGGTCCAGACTGATACTCTCTCCGAATTAGATCTTTGTTTGATTTTACCTTTTGTGCCCAGGGGTGTTTATGGGGATTGTAGCAAGCATCTGGAACAGCATCATGAAGTTGGGATTGTCTGTTGGGCTTTTGGATAGGATAAGTTATTTGATATTCTGTATTTTTGTTCCTTGTGTTTCATTCAGTAATCTTGTAAATAAATTCTGTTTTGTTTAAAACGAAGTGGCTTGACCAGCTGATTCTCTCCTGGAACATCCACTGTCCACTTGCTTAAAACAACTAGCAAAGTTAGGGTCTGGGCTCCCTGCTTGAAATGTATTGAGGGGGTCTGCTCTGGTCCATAGCAACATCATGTAATCATCAGTGAACATACCCACTTCTGACTTGTGAAAATGAGTCGGAGCCTTCTGTACCATTCCATAAAATCATGGCTGTTCTAATTTAACCCCCTATCTACATTTTTATCGATCTGTGATTACTTTCAACCTCTTGGTGAATAAATAATTATTCACCTTTAAGAATATTCATGGAATTTGCTTCTGTCACCTCTTTAGGAAGAGTGTTTCAAAGACTGACAACTCTGAAAGGAAAGTTGCCTGTTCTCTGTTTTAAAAGAGTGGCACCTCATGTTTGAATAGTGACATCCTAGTTCTTGAATCTCCCATAGAGAAAACATTGCCCTCCGAATGTTTCAACCAAGTCCTGTTTTTGCCTTTTAAACTCTAGCAGAGACAACCTTAGCATGTCCAACTTTTCTTCATAAGGTAACCGACATCATCCATGTATTAGTCTGATAAAATTTCCCTTAACTGCTTCTCATGCATTTTGGATCCTTAATTAAATAAACTGCCAATACAATGCACAATACTCCAGATTTCATCTTGCCAGTGCACCACTGCTCTGTTTAACTGTAGCATAAGTTCTGCAGTTGCTGGAGATCGGAAGTAGAAACAGGAAGGGCTGGAGAAACTTAGTAGGTCTGGTGACTTATGTGCAGAGAGAAATAGAGTTAATGGTTTGGATCTAATGTGAAACTTCTTCAAAACATTACTTTTAAAGCCTCCTAATTTTGAATTCAATTCCTCCTGCAATAAATTGTAATGTTCTATTCCTTTTCTACTCCCTGGCTGTTCTTACATGATGACCATTTGTAATCAATACAATAGGACACCCAGTACCCTGTTTGAGGAAGTAACAAGCAGGTTAGACCAATGTGAGCCAATGGATGTTGTCTACCTGGACTTCAAGAACGCCTTTGACAAGATACCATGCAGGAGTCCAGCAAGGTTATCCATTTTTCAAAAAAATAGAACTTAAATGCAAAAACATAAAAGAGAACTCATGTTTCTTTAAGATTCCCTTATATTGTCTAACCATGGTAGCGCAGTGGTTAGTACTGCTGCCTCACAGCACCAGGGACCCAGGTTCAATTCCAGCCTTGGGCAACTGTCTGTGTGGAGTTTACACATTCTCCCTGTCTCTGTGCAGGTTTCCTCCCACAGTTCAAAGATGTACCAGGTCAGGTGAATTGGCCATTCTAAATTGCCTATAGCGTTAGGTGCATTAGTCAAAGGGTAATGGGTCTGGGTGGATTACTCTCCGGAGGGTCAGTGTGGACTTGTTGGGCCAAAGGGCCTGCTTTCACACTGTAGGGAATCTAATCTAAAATAGTCCATGGTTATCATCTTGCTTTTCTGACAAGTTTCTATTATTTATTCCTTTGTGCTCCATCTCACTGTATGGTTACTGTTAGGGAGCTTATGCACTGCTACCATAAGTGCTTTCTTGCCCTTATAATTTCTCATCTTAAATGTTTTCCACATTTTGGTTTCCTAAATTTTACTCATCCCTCTCCATCTCTTATGATGGTGTGAAAGTTATTGATGAGGCAACTTCAAACGTTTTTCTTTGTGCTAGAAATAACTTCAACCAGCATAAGATCTTTCCACCATATCCCTGTTGAATTCAGTTTTGTTAGAGCTTCTTGATAACATACTCAGTCAAATGCTGCCTTCATGTCAAAGACTCACCTTGGGAGTTCAGCTATTTTAACCATGTCTGGATCAAGGAGTTATCCTCACTGAATCCCTCAGTATCAATGTTTTGGTTGGGGAGGAAGTAATCTTTGACCAGAAACCGAACTGGACAAGCTATATCAATATTGTGGTTGCAAAAGGAGGTCAAAGATTATAAACTCTAAAGCAAATAATTCTATTGACCATCTACAAGGTTCAAGTCAGAGATGTGACAGAAGACTTCCATTTCCTGGATGAGTGAAAACTAAAAACACACACATAATGAAAATTATTCAGAGCAAAACAGCCAGCCTGACAGGCATATAGTCGAATATTCATTCCCTCCACCACTAATGCACAATGCCAACAGTATACAAGACACACCGCAGCAAATTACCAAGTTTCCTTTGACAGCATGTTCCAAATCCATGACCTCTACTACCTAGAAGGATAAGAGTAGCAAATAAATGGAACTCCACTACCTGCACGTTTCTCTTCAAATTGCACACTATCACAACTTAAAACTGTAGTACCATTCTTTCAATGCCACTGAGTCAAAATCTGGAATTCTAATAGCACGATAGGCATATCTACCAACATCATGCTGACTGCAACTGTTCAAGATGGTCTTTCTCAAGTATTTTCTCAGTGATGATTAGGAATTGGCAACAAAAGCTGGCCTACCTATCAACACCTACATCCCATGAACAAATACAAAGAATCACCATTTTAACACATTGTCACCAATGTTGAGAATAATTCACTTTATGTCTGATCAGTGGTTTCTTCACAATGTGCACACTGTAATGTTATCTGATTATGGGTATAACAATGCCATATATAATATTATGTTGACATGAGGAATTAAGTTTTTTGTGTGTTGACCAGTTTTGTTTGAATTTCTGTTCTGGCAAGAAGGCTGTATGTTGTTGCATGGTGTTTTTATTTTCTCAGTGCTATGGGTGCTACTCTGTTCCAAAATGGCATCGCTGCCATGAAGTACGAAAGGAAAGTGGAAGAGTAATTGCCCACAGCTATTAAAAGTTTGAAGATTGAAAATAATAAATTGATAACTTTTGGCTGTCTCAACATGCTTTGCTAAGGAAAAATTACACCAACAATAAAGTAACATTTGTAACTTTTAAATTAAAAAAAAATTGAAAATTGATTCATTTCTTATGTCTGAGTTATCTCTTGTTTTATGCTGTAGAACAAACACTTGGGGGCAGCTTCAGAGCTTATGTCTTGAATCTTGAAATGTTCAAATAATTTAGTCTCTTTTTTGACAATGTCAGTGTGTGAACTTCAATACGTTACAGGAGATTTGTTTTCACAAAATGTCCATTCCAGACTGCCTCTTAAACAGTAATCATAAAGAATAAAACCAAAGCAACAAGACGTATTTGAAAGTGACTATCTTTCTATTTATATTTTGCGCAATGCAACAAATCAATAAAACATAATACTCATTAGCAACACTATAAATGAAGGAAATAACTAGCCTTTTTTTAGCCAGAATGCCTATTAATATTTCCTTTTGCTACAATAAACAATTTCTCATGCAGAATTAATTTAGTTTTATTGACATAATATTATCCTGATTTTCCTGCTAAAAAGGTAGTGAGCAAATTGAATCAGCTTCTTTCAGCAGCATTATTCTGCTACATAAATACCAGCTGAATTATTAATTATTACCTACCATCACAAAGCCTTTTTAAGGAGTAGCTTACACTTGACAAGTATGTTTCAGAATTGGTGCTCCCAGGTTCCAAGACAGTACAAAGAAAAAAATAAATTCTTATTCTTTCTGTATTGAAGCAGTTGCTCTTCTTAGTGTTATTTCTATTTTTTATTCAAATTATTGTGATTAAAGCAAACCGACATGGTAATAGAGTAAAGCTTGGATCTTTCTGTTTTCTTATTAATTATAAATCAACTTCATGATTGCAATCATGCAGGTTTGTAGAATAGAAAGAAACTATAGGATTATTGGCTGAATTTTCCCAGCCCCTCATCGGTGTAAACATTGATGAGAAATTTGAGAGAACCGCTGAAGACCAATGGTAATGAAATCTCTGATGTTGAGAATAAGAAGTCCAATGTTCCGAACAACTGTTGAATGATGAGATGAGATTCCTAGTGAGATGCCTATTTGATGAGCATAAACATCTTCAATATATCATGATCTTGACTCATTGATATGCAGTTTCTTATTCTCTCACACACTGCATAGAAACAGGGGGCACGGTGGTTCAGTTGTTAGCACTGCTGCCTCACAGTACCAGAGACCTGGGTTTTGATTCTAGCCTTGGGCGAGTGTCTGTGTGGAGTTTGCACATTCTTCCTGTGTCTGCATGGGTTGCCTCTAGGTGCTTCAGTTTTCTCCCAAAGATGTGCAGGTTAGGTGAATTGGCCATGTTAAATTGCCAACAGTGTTCAGGGATGTGTAGGTTAACTGTATTAGTCAGGGGTAAATATAGAGTAGGAGAATGGGTCTGGGAGGGTTACTCTTCGGAGGGTTAGTATGGACCTGTTGGGCCAACTGGCCTGTTTGCACACTGTAGGGATTCTATGATTCTATGAAACTAGATAGCAACAATAGCCAACCTAAAATCAGAGCAATACTCTGATGATTCGAGTTTTTCACTTGCTCCTTTAGTTCTCCAGCACTGACACCAACTTTTAAGACATGCACATAGGTCATGACATCATGTACCCTTGTCCCACAGGATCTTCAGGTCCTTTTGGGTAAAACTACTTTATCTCTGTCTGATATGTCTGGGTCAATTGACAGGAACTGTGCAGAGCAGCTGTGGACTGCCAACGCTAGACCTGGTGCAGGGCTGGGCTTGAAGGATGGCGCTAGTGTCAGGGATCCCTGGTGATCCCAGGAATGCCCAGGACTTCCGTCTGTGCCAGGTGGGTGAATACAAAAAGTGGGGTGCCAAAGGGATGTGGTGCATTGATAATGAGCTGAGTTTGAGAAGGCAGTGCATGAAAACTCATTAGGGTGGATGGAGAGCACCTTTCCATGCAACTTGCCAACATTGACACTCAGCTACTCTCTGATACAACTAAGCCCATTGTGTCTAATCTGGTTATTAGCTTCCTCCAGCTTGTACTAGTGAGATAAGTTTTACTGAGGTGAGTCAGTATTTCCCATTCCCTGTTTATACTTATAAAATAGTGAGGTACTTTTGGGTCAGCAACCACCTGAGAAATTTAAAAAAACTGTCATTTCTTCACAGCCTGTAAGAGGACTTTTGGCAATCATCATCAAAGTGTCAGGCCATGTGGACTTTACAATCCATCTCTGCACGTTATAGCCATGGCACAGAACAGGTCACTTCTCTTAACTGAAGAGGCATTCTGTGTGGACAGCCAGTTAGCTCCTTCATCACAATGGGTTAGGCAAAAGACATAACTATGAGAAGTGTTATGCAGATTAAAGCATAATGGTCTGAGCTTCTGCTGCAAAAAGAACACTGTGGACAGAACAGTACTTTTATTTGGCTATCACCTAGTTTGTTTTTTTTGGAAGGTTACTCACAGTGAGACTTAGTGACTTTTCTCAGCATGTCTTTCCAATCAGGCCTCATTTATTACTGACCACGTCTCTCACATCTGACATCCTACCTATCTTACCATATGCCCTTCCTGAAATGATTTGCCACTCCGACAATTCACTGTGATCAGGCGTCAGCATCGTATAACTGGACAATCTCTGTCAGTACAGAGCTGTCTTGCATGGTTGCTGACATTGCCCCGGACAAAGCAGACAAGGAGAAATCAGTCCTTCGTTTTGTGGGCATAGACCTGATGGTCCTGTTGGACGGTGTGATACAGAGGCATGATGCCTTCTTCACCCAGGTGTAGAAGTTGAGGTCAATGTACTAGACCATGCCAGCAATGTTGTTATCCACGTTAAAGCTACCACAGCTGCCTAATGAATGCCCAGCACTATCAGAAGAAGGTCAATGACTTTTACCACTCTGCCAGTGTAAATGTCACCATTTTCTCTCCGATAATCACACTCACTCCATCTCTGTTATTGTACACATCTCCTACCAAGACTCACACTCGACCACGCTCACTATTCCCTGGAGCATCATTGCCACTCACCCTCAACCATTCTAATCCCCAACACTACTAATCCCACAAGTCATCTATACTAACTATTTCCTTCCGCGAGATACTTCACCAACTGCACCTCCAATAATTTCAGTGTCACCGCCTTTGTCTATCATAATACCTGCTTCACTCTCATTCCCTGAGGAAGATAGCCCACTGTAGTGCAAAAAGAATGGAGATGAGTGGTGTGATGGATGTCATTCAGCTTATTACTCTTTATGAGGCACTAAGATTATCGCTTTCAACTTCCTGATAAAACAGATCTTTGTGTCATAGTCTACAACAACGAGATATTTGTGTCAGTAAATCAGCTCCCGCAGTATAGAATGGTGGTACCTTAGTAATTATCATCTCCTCTTTTGCTATGAGCTGATATTAATTATATGTATTCACTACACATTCAATGTTTTTCTCGATGTCCATCACGATGGCAGATCAAGACCACAGAGCACTGGTGGACATTTCAAACTTTGAAGTCTAATGTGTTTTTTTTTCAAACAGGACTACTGCAGTCAAATGATGACAATGGATTTAAATTCAGTGACTGCCTGGCAAAGTCCCAAGTGAACCCTTTGAATGCCCCACCTCTTTAAACTTGAAACAGAAAGAATTAAAAGAAGATATAGTGAGAGACTGATTACCCACACTCTTTCTGCAGGTGCCATTCCTTGCAGACTTGTTTGTGTTCTCTACTTCCACGGATATGCAAACACTGGTTATATTATATTGGACTGACATACTAGAGTGTGGACTCTGTGCTGTGAAGGTAGTAACATAAACAGCCATTAAACATCCCTGCATTGCAGGCAATCAAGGGAAAAATGCTATTCTACATTCTACAGGTCAGTAATATCAAAGATATTAAAGATATCAAAGATAAGCAGGACAAAATAATTTCAGTCAGTCTGCAAATAAGAGAAAGGTCTCAAATTCAATTATCCAACTGCCAATTGGAATATAATTGAACTGAATGATTTATTGCACTTTACACTGAATAATACAGTAAAATACAGTGAAATGTCACCACAATCCGGTGCCATTTTGCATAGTTCAAGAGAATAGAGAATGAGAAGATATAACTGAAAGAAAGTCTATCTTCATTCTACTGCCTCTGCAATGAGTCCTGTGCCAGCTCACCAATGACAGCTAGACCCCCACCTCTCTTCTATCCCTTCTCTGCTGCATGTGTCTGACTCACTAATGTAGGACTCACCACTCTTCAGGCGTCATCTCTTCACCTCTGGGCCCACCTCACTGACGTTGATGCCAATGCTGAGTTCAACACTGAACCGAACCAGGAATCATTGGCTCTGCCACCGCCTTGCCAATAGCCAGGAATTTCTGGCTCTGGGCCTACCACAACTAGAAGCTGCCACTGCCATCGAGAAACAGGAGTCCCTGCTTTGGGCCTGCCTCGCCTACACTGGAGTACCAACTCTGGACATAATGCAAGCAGCAGTCCCTGGCTCCACAGCTGTCTCACCAACATTGGAGTACCCACTCTGGCATACTGCAACCTGGCTCCACTGCTAAATCAGGTCGCTGCCACAACCACACTAAGAGACCTGCTCCAGCTATTCTCCTCTGAGATGTCACCTTGCTGGGGCCGCCATCTTAAAAAGTCCACTGCTGCCACTACCTCCGATCACTGGGGGAGCTTTGCCACTACTGCCACCAGTCCTGAACACCGGGAGGACATTCTTCCTGCTCCTGCCACTGCCACCTCCCATCGCCAGGAAGTACTGTGTCCACTGTCACCTCCAACTGCTGGAAGACAGCCACCTATCCACACAAGGCCAGCTCTGACTGCCATATCGATGCCCCTGATTAACCCACTGCAGAAGGCTTTAATTAAAAGAAAAACAAATGGAGATATGAAAAAAAACAGAGAAGAAAATGTTCCAAAGTTAAAAGGAAGAAGGAAGGCAGATGGGATTGGTTGAGTCCCAGGCTCAAGAGCCCATGCATAACCCTGTTATTCGGTCACCATCTTGAGAAGTATGATCCAATATAATGGCCTCAAAGTTCTATTCTCTACTCTTCACATAAGATTCAGACCAATTCATTTAAATAAAAAAAATAGCATTTTTTAAACTAATTTCTTATTCCTAATCTGTGTATATGTTTGTGTGTTGCAGTATTACGATATCTTATCAGGTTAATAATAACATTCAGTACTTCGCCATGCCCTCTGTACATTTCATAACTCCCTCTTTTTGGTTCCATAATAAGCCTCACTTCTGCTTCCATTCTCCTGTTATTTATATCTCTGTAGAAGATGTTACTTTATAGAAATATAGGTCTGGATTTTCCAATGGTCAGCAAGTTGCAATTCGAGTTTAGATAGGAGTTGGACATAAGTCACAGCAGAACCCACATTGTCGGAACAAGAACAAACCTTTTCTTATTCCCGTCAGGTAAATAAATTATTTATAACTGGACTTCAAGGCTGAACTTCTGCTGAGGTTAAATTTCCTACACTTCTGACCTTTTAGACACCACTTAACCCTTGAGCTTGAGATTGATCTCTTGGCAATCAGTTCAAGTTAAAATTGTCTTAGCTTGCACAATAGCCAAATTGCTTAGAATAAAAAAAGTTCAATGAATAGCTAATCACACAAACTATTTAACAGCTAATCACACTATTTATTCACTCAATTAATTAATATATTACTGTCTCAAACTAAGCTACACTTCAAGCATCAAATGTATAATTATATGGCTCTAACCATTGAATTGTCCAAACTGGAATAGATTAAACTGTGTTTAATGTCCCAATCACTCCCACTGAGACTAAGCTTCATGTTTTTCTGGTCTTTCAAACCTCAAAGACCTCTAACTGTTTGATGTGGATCTCACAAATATCCTAATCTCCACAATAGTTCAACTATCACAGGAAAATGACCACTTAATTACTTTTGTATAAATAAATACCTTCTTGAAAACCTGAAGTATTATTAAAGTCAGACTAAAAAGTCTTCAGAAAGTATGGAGTAAATCATGGCATAGACTATATAATAATAGGAACAATCTGGATCCTACACAACTTATTTAAACTGTTGTGGACAATGAATAGACACTGATGAAACTTCCAAAAAGGTCAACGTTGGTTTTGAGTTCGCTCTGATGTGTTCAGATAATTTCACAATTCTAGGCTATAAGTTCAACATTAAAATGCTCACACTGAGTGTGATCTAGTGAGCACTTGTAAAACTCAGTCAGCGCGATAGGAAGGTATAGAGGAATATTTAGTGCAACCTACACGGAGTTCAAAATCAATGTTCAAAAGAGTGCTGTGTCTGCTAAAATGAATAAGCTGGAAAAGGTCTAGATAGTTTGCAACAATGAGAGTTTGATGGTAGATCTGAGAAAGTCTCCCAATGTGCCATTTCTGTCAAATTTTATTCAGTAACATAACCAAAGTATGGAAAACTTTCATCAGATATATTAGCAATGCTCAAATCAATTATTAAGAATTTAAAACAAAAAACTTTTGAGGACTGCACACACACAAAGAGGAATTCTTAACAGGACAACTGAGAAATGTCAGGAGACTGAGACCATTACTGCCAATAATGACCGAGGAACAAGCTTGAAAGTAAGATTAATTGTTAACAGTTAAACTTGCTTGGCACGAAAGCTTACTATCAAAGAGCAAAAGGAACAAAATTTTCATCATCAAGGAGATGAAAAATGTAATTCAGTCACTGATTTGTGAACTCTGACAGTGTTCAGTCCAAAGGAAATCGATTAATGCGGAGATGAATCATCGATAAAAGTAAATAAATTGCTCTGTGATGAACAGGCAGATTCAGTGTAATGAAGAAGAAACATTGGTAAAGAATAGAGGCTTGGAGAATTCATCAGTTTTAGCTGAGATGGATTCATCAAATATAACATAGACTAATCAACAATATCATAGATTGTTCCATCTATGGAACAGTTGATAGTTCCATTAACTATAGCATAGATACAGCCAACAACTTTTATCTAGAGCAGTCAACCATAATGTAGACAAAGCAATCAATTATAGCATAGATTGAACTATCAGATATGCCAGAGAAAAGATTTATTGACTGTAGCATAAATAGAGCTGCTAAAGTTTCCATCTTCTGCAGGTATTAACTGATGATGGAAGCCAGCTGGTTGTAATAGATAGAGTCATTGACTGCAGCACAAAGGAAATGTCGACATGCCTCAGACAAACTCAGAATGGCTAAGACTGGAAAACCTGTCGTCCAAGATATTAGGCCCTTTTCTGTTGGATATACAAGCAACATAGATCCCATAAAGAGCTCACATCCTATAAAGTGCTCTTGACAAAGGCCAATGGATGAATTGCATCATTCATTGCATGAAGACTTCCATCCTTGTTTTTCCGACTACACTTACCTTATTATGTCTCTGAAGGTTACAGTCACACTTTATTTTCATGGTAATGAATCATATCAAGCAATCATGGGGTATCTGTACAATATTCCCCAGTCAGAGAATGGAGCCAGTTTGTCATATAAATAATGCACATTGTTGTTGATATCATCCAATTTGATACAACCAGCAAGACAGGGTCATCCACCTTTATAAATCTGTTGATAGTCTTGCGGTCCAAGATGTAACAGATAACAATGAAATTGCTTTGTAATATCCTCAGCCAAGTTATTCTGAACCGACATTTATTCTGTCTGCACTGTAGGGATTGTACAATTCTATTCTCTGATTCTATCAATAATCCAGGCCTGATCCTACTACATCATGGCAAGCAGTGAACATATCCATGGAACTGGCAGCAAGGGAAAAGCGAGCTTCTGAAGATAAATTTAACATTTGTGTACTGTGGCAGGAAAAGGATAAGGCCAGCCCAGGAATCTGACCACAGAGAAAGGGAAAAGCCTGAAGAGAAGTGCAGCAGCAGACTAGTACAACCAGTTGAGGGTTTTGAGGCCAATTGAGTTACCAGTCCATACAAAGGGCAAACTATAGGAGAGAGGCACACCACTCAGCATGAAGACAGCAAGTAAGTGAAACGTTTTGAGGCACTATAATTCACCTAACATAAAAACCTGATAATGAAATACAGCTCAGCTTTATTAGAACATTTGGACCACGTTAAAGACCACGACCAAACCATATATTAGATCACCTGCTGTTATGTTTTAACAGACACTGCTTGCCTCACACCTAGATCAAAAACTAGTCAAGAATCAGATCTATATACTGATCTATACTGATTTTCAGCAGCGTCAGTCTCATCAGGGAGGGAATTGAAGTAGAAATTACTAAATATTACCACATTATTAGGGTCTTTGCCCTTATTTCAATTTAAGGCATAATATCACCAGAGAGTAGCTAAAGTTTAAACAGCACAATTGGAAGCCAGGCAAACTGCTACTTCTTTTATAAATGACTTATACCACTTCACTGACAATCGCCAATATTTAACATTAAATAATGAACTCCTAAGAGACAATGAAACAGCCCAGGTACTGAATGAAGCTCCAACAGATTTTTCACAGTCTAATGTGAAGGTTAGAAAATTACCAAATAAGCAAGAGCAAATGTTGCCTAGTTCACCAGGACAGGCTAAACTTGACAAGAAGAATTGACCCTTTACCAGTGGGAACAGGGAGTTTTCCTGGAGCCAGATCAGCGACTTAGACTCAGTCTAATTCAGAGATCGTAAGGTCCTGATGTCAGAAAATGAAAAGATCTCAAAGTCTGTGCTGTGAGAGGAAAACCTAAAAGCAGCCCTAAACCTGAGTGCCATGCTTGCTGTATAAAATGGCCATTTTAGTGTGATCTGTTTGAAGCAGCAATCAGATCTGCAGGACAATGTTTTGAATAAAACGGACCCCCATTCCAATCTGCAGCTATCCAGAAAGTACTCACTACTCAGGAACAAGATGCATTCCTCTCAGAGGAAATGGTGGACCCACAAGATAATTTCTGATAAGCAGCGTTCATGGTGATTGGCAAGTCAAAGTCAATTTCAAAGTCAATTCATTACTAATTTGGATCTCAGTCTGTTGGTGAAGTCAAACTCAAAACACATTTTCTCTGTGATCAACTTCATTGACTGAATGGCCGTGTAGCTCCTATTAGTTTTTGTATTTTTATATTTTTAATCAATCTGTTCAGATACATCATAACACACCTCTGGAGCAGGCTAAGCCTTTATCGTCTGGAGTTCAGAAAGGTCAGAGTGACTTAATTGAAACATATAACATCCTGAGGGGTCTTGACTGGATGGATATTGAAATAATGATTGGTTTTATGGGAATATCTAGAACTAGGGATCGTAGTTTAAAAATAAAGGATCACCCATTTAACACAGAGGTGAGGATATATTTTTTTTTGTGTCAGAGAGCTGTGAGTCCCTGGAATTCCCTTGTGGATGCAAAAACCTTAAATATTTTAAGGCAGAAGAAGATAGATTATTGATTACCAAGGGGACAAGAGATTATCATGGGCATGCAGGAATGAGGTTAAAATCAAGTCAGCTATTGGCTTATTAAATTTTGGAGCTGAAAATGTGATGCTGGAAAAGCGCAGCAGGTCAAGCAGCATCCAAGGAACAGGAGAATCGACGTTTCGGGCATAAGCCCTTCTCCAGCATCTGCAGTCCTCACTTTCTCCTTATTAAATGTTGGAACAGAGTATAAGCTGCAGGGCTATGAATCATGTGCAGGAAGATGGGATTCAAAAGGGCATCAGTTTGTCATGGAGTCAGCATGGATAAGAAGGGCTGAACGGCCCCCTTCTGTGCTCTATCATATCTCTGGTTCAATGGCTCAAAGGGTTAAGTGACCTCCTCTTGTTCTGTGCTCTTATGAGCAGGTGGGACTTGAACACTGAGTCAAAGCATGCAGAAGCAGGAACACTACCTCCACATGACATGAGCCCCCAGAAGATCTTTTATTTTTAATTGACCTCTTCAAAAAGCTGTCACACACCTCTGAGTTAGATCAGAATTGATCCAGGCCCTTCTGGTTTAGACATTAGGATTTTACCACAGTGCAACAAAACCCCTTCTAACTTTATGAATCACACGAAAGTCAAGTGCAATATACCTTGTTTTATATAGGTATATAGCTTTTCACAAGGTTCTGCATGGTGGGCTAATCAGTAAAACAGATCAAGTGAGATTCAGGGTAAGCTTGCTAATTGGATACAAATTTGGTTTGGCAGTAGGAGACAGAGGGTGGTGGTGAAGGTTTGGACTGGAAACCTGTGACCAGTGGTGATTCACAGAGATCATTACTGGGTCCACTTATGTTTGTCATTGAGAGTCATAGAGTCATAGAGATATACAGCATGGAAACAGACCCTTCGGTCCAACCTGTCCATGCCGACTAGATATCCAAACCCAATCTAGTCTCACCTGCCAGCACCCGGCCCACATCACTCTAAACACACCTTATTCATATACCCATCCAAATGCCTCTTAAATGTTGCAATTGTACCAGCCTCCACCATACCCTCTGGCAGCTCATTCCATACACGTACCAACCTTTGCGTGAAAAAGTTGCCCCTTAGGTCTCTTTTATATCTTTCCCCTCTTACCCTAAACCTATGCCCTCGAGTTCTGGACTCCCCCACTCCAGGGAAAAGACTTTGTCTATTTATCCTATCCATGCCCTTCATAATTTTGTAAACCTCTATAAGAGCAGCCTCCGACGCTCCAGGGAAAACAGTCCAGCCTGTTCAGCCTCTACCTATAGCTCAAATCCTCCAACCCTGGCAGCATCCTTATAAATCTTTTCTGAACCCTTTCAAGATTCACAAAATCATTCGATAGGAGGGAGACCAGAATTGCATGCAATATTCCAACATTAGCCTAACCAATGTCGTGTATAACTGCGACATGACCTTCCAGCTCTTGTACTCAAGACTATGACCAATAAAGGAAAGCATACCAAACGCCTTCTTCATTATCCTATCTACCTGCGACTCCACTTTCAAGGAACTACGAACCTGCACTCCAAGGGCTCTTTGTTCAGCAATACTCCCCAGGACCTTACCATTAAGTGTATAAGTCCTACTAAGATTTGCTTGACCAAAATGCAACACCTTGCCTTTATCTGAATTAAACTCCATCTGCCACTTCTCAGCCCATTGGCCCACCTGGTCAAGATCTTTTTGTAATCTGAGGTAACCCTCTTCGCTGTCCACTACACCTCCAATTTTGGTGTCATCTGCAAACTTACTAACTGTACCTCTTATGCTCGCATCCAAATCATTTATGTAAATGACAAAAAGTAGAGGGCCCAGCATCGAACCTTGTGGCACTCCACTGGTCATAGGCCTCCAGTCTGAAAAACAACCCTCCACCACCGCCCTCTGTCTTCTATCTTTGAGCCAGTTCTGTATCCAAATGGCTAGTTCTCCCTGGTATTCCATGAGATCTAACCTTGCTAATCAGTTTCCCATGGGGAACCTTGTCAAATGCCTTACTGAAGTCCATATAGATCACATCTACTGCTCTGCCCTCATCAATCCTCTTTGTTACTTCTTCAAAAAACTCAGTCAAGTTTGTGAGACATGATTTCTCACGCACAAAGCCATGTTGACTATCCCTAATCAGTCCTTAACTTTCCAAATACATACGCATCCTGTCCCTCAGGATTCC
Source organism: Chiloscyllium plagiosum (assembly GCF_004010195.1). NCBI lineage: Eukaryota > Metazoa > Chordata > Chondrichthyes > Orectolobiformes > Hemiscylliidae > Chiloscyllium > Chiloscyllium plagiosum. The sequence goes on along the minus strand of NC_057716.1, from coordinate 79,589,932 downwards.
TTCCACCAACTTGCCCACCACTAAGGTCAGGCTCACTGGTCTATAGTTCGCTGGCTTGACTTTACCGCCCTTCTTAAACAGTGACACCACGTTTGCCAACCTCCAGTCCTCCGGCACCTCACCTGTGACTATCAATGATACAAATATGTCAGTAAGAGGCCCAGCAATCACTTCTCTAGCTTCCAACAGACGTCTAGGGTACACCTGATCAGGTCCTGGGGATTTATCTACCTTTACACGTTTCAAGACATCCAGCACTTCCTCCTCTATAATCTGGACATTTTGCAAGATGTCACCATCTATTTCCCTACAGTCTATATCTTCCATATCCTTTTCCACAGTAAATACTGATGCAAAATATTCATTTCGTATCTCCCCCATTTTCTGTGGCTCCACACAAAGACCGCCTTGCTGATCTTTGAGGGGCCCTATTCTCTCCCTTTTGTCCTCAATATGTTTGTAGAAACCCTTTGGATTCTCCTTAATTCTGTTTGCCAAAGCTATCTCATGTCCCCGTTTTACCCTCCAGATTGCCCTCTTAAGTATACTCCTACTTCCTTTCTATCTTCTAAGGATTCACTCAACCTATCCTGTCTATACCTGACATTTGCTTCCTTCTTTTTCTTAACCAAACCCTTAATTTCTTTAGTCATCCAGCATTCCCTATATCTACCAGCCTTCCCTTTCACCCTGACAGGAATATACTTTCTCTGGATTCTTGTTATCTCATTTCTGAAGGCTTCTTATTTTTCAGCCATCCCTTTGCCTGCGAACATCTGCCCCCAATCAGCTTTCGAAAGTTCTTGCCAAATACTGTCAAAATTGGCCTTTCTCCAATTTAGAACTTCAACTTTTAGATCTGGTCTATCCTTTTTCACCACTATTTTAAAACGAGTAGAATTTTGGTCGCTGGCCCCAACGTGCTCTCCCACTGACACCTCAGTCATCTGCCCTGCCTTATTTCCCAAGAGTAGGTCAAGTTTTGCACCTTCTCTGGTAGGTACATCCACATACTGATTCAGAAAATTGTCTTCTATGCACTTAAGAAATTCCTCTCCATCTAAACCTTTAACACGATGGCAGTCCCAGTCGATGGTTGGAAAGTTAAAATCCCCTGCCATAACTACCCTATTATTCTTACAGATAGCTGAAATCTCCTTACAAGTTTGTTTCTCAATTTCCGTCTGACTATTATGGGGTCTATAATATAATCCCAATAAGGGGATCATCCCTTTCTTATTTCTCAGTTCCACCCAAATAATTTCCCTGGATGTATTTCTGGGAATATCTTCCCTCAGCACAGCTGTAATGTTATCCCTTATCAAAAATGCCACTCCCCCTCCTCTCTTTCCTCCCTTCCTGTCCTTCCTGTAGCATTTGTATCCTCACTTCTGGGTAGATTAGATTACTTACAGTGTGGAAACAGGCCCTTCAGCCCAACAAGTCCACACTGACCCTCCAAAGTGCAAACCACCCACACTCATTCCCCTACATTTACCCCTTCACCTAACACTACGGGCAATTTGGCATGGCCAATTCATCTAACCTGCACATCTTTAGACTGTGGGGGGAAACCGGAGCACCTAGAGGAAACCCATGCAGACACGGGGAGAATGTGCAAAATCCACACAGACAGTTGCCCGGGTAACAGTAAGCTGCCAATCCTGCCCATCCCTGAGCCATGTTTCTGTAATAGCTATGATATCCAAGTCCCATGTTCCTAATCATGCCCTGAGTTCATCTGCCTTCCCTGTTAGGCCCCTTGCATTGAAATAAATGCAGTTTAATTTTTTAGTCCTACCTTGTCCCTTCTGTTCTCAACTGTACCAGCCTCAGATCGATCTCTTTCCTCACTATCTCCCTGGGTCTCATCCCCCCACTTTACTAGTTTAAATTCTCCCAAGCAGTTCTAGAAAATTTCCCTGTCAGTATATTAGTCCCCTTCCAATTTAGGTGCAATCCATCCTTCTTAGGCAGATCACTTCTACCCCAAAAGAGATTCCAATGATCCAAAAATGTGAATCCTTCTCCCATACACCAGCTCCTCAGCCATGCATTCATCTGCTCTGCCCTCCTATTCCTGCCCTCACTAGCTCAAAGCACTGGGAGTAATCCAGATATTACTACTCTTGAGGACCTCCTTTTTAAATTTCTGCCTAACTCTCTGTAATCTCCCTTCAGAATCTCAACTTTTCCCTTCTTATATCATTGATTCCAATGTGGACAATGACCTCTTGCTGGCCTCTCTCCCCCATGAGAACATTCTGCACCCTCTCTGAGACATCCTTTACCAGGGACCAGGGAAGCAACACACCATTCTGCTTTTCCTCTGCCGGCCACAGAAACGTTTGTCTGTACCTCGGACTTTAGCATCCCTTAACACAATTGATCTCTTGGAAGCCGACGTACCCCTCGTTGCATTAGAGTCAGTCTCAATACCAGAAACGTGACTGTTTATGCTACGTTCCCCTGAGAAACCATCACCCCCTACATTTTCCAAAACAGCATACTTGTTTGAAATGGGTATATCCACAAAAGACTCCTGCACTAGCTGCCTAACTCTCTTACCCTTCCTGGAGATAAACCATCTATGTGACTCTATCTGAGACTTTCTGCCCTTCCTATAACTGCCATCCATCACATACTGTTGCTGTTGCAAATTCCTCATTACTTCTATCTGTCTCTCCAACCGATCCACTCGATCTGATAAGATTCGCATCCAACAGCATTTATGGCAGATATAATCCACAATAATCCTTAAACTCTCTTTTAACTCCCACATCTGACAAGAAGCACATATCACTCCATTTAAGGCCATTTTTGCTCCTTCACAATCTACAGACCCAGAAAATAACACTGTCTTATTCCTCTACAAAACACTGCACCGTTTTAAATTAATAGCTATGGCTTATATTTTAAGTTTAATCAAGCGACTTATCTCCAAAAACATATAATCAAGAAAGAACCCACTGTACTCACTAATACAGACTTTCTCTTGGACAGACTTAAAACAACAATTAACTTATCTGATTCTGTGCTATAAACTTCGCCCAAAAGTTCCTCCAAGATTAGTTGTGAATTGCACTGTTTGTTAATTTTCCCAGATGCACTCCGATGTCCACTGATACATGAATTCCAAAACAGCAAAGGCAGTAATCGTGCAGGTTTTCTCTCTCTCTCTCTTTATATTAACAATTTGGATGAGATTATAAGATACATGGTTAGTAAGCTTGTAGATGACTCTAAAATTGCTGGAATAGTCAACAATGAGGAAGATTATCTAAGATTACAAAGAGATCTTGATCAACTGGGTCAATGGGCTGAGGAGTGGAAGGTGGGGTTTAATTTGGATAAATGTGAGGCACTGTATTTTGGTAAAACAAAAAAGGCAGGATTTATACAATTAATGGTTATACCCTGGGTAGCATTGTTAAACAGAGATACCAAGGAGTTCAGGTACATAATTCTTTGAAATTTATGTCCCACGTAGACAGGGCGGTTAAGAATGTCTTGAGTACATTTGCCTTCATTGCTGAGACCTTTGAATTTAAGAATTGGGACATTTATTGACGTTACACAGGAGTTTAGTGAGGTATCTTCTGGAGTACTCTGTGCAGTTCTGGTCACCCTGCTATAGGAATGATATTATTAAATTGGAGTATGTTCAAAAAATATTTACCAAGCTGTTACTGGGAATGGAAGGTCTGAGTAATAAAAAATAAGTTAGATAGGCTGGGACTTCATTCACGGGAGTGTGGGAGTTTGACTTTAAAGAAGTTTATAAAATCATAGGGAGTCATAGATAAGGTGAATAGCAAAGGTCTTTTATCTGGAGTGAAGGGTGTCAAAACCAGGGGGCATATTTTTTAAGGTGAGAGGAGAAAGATTTGAGAAGGACATGAGGGGCAACGTTTTTACATGAAGACTGGTACAGGTGTGGAATGAACTGCCAGAGGAAGTGGTTGATGCAGGTACAGTTATAACATTTAAAAGACATTTGGATAAATACATGATTAAAAAAGGCTTGGAGGGATATGAGCCAAATGCAGGCAAGTGGACTAGTTTAGTTTGAAAACATGGTTGGTGTTGACTAGTTGTATCGAAGGGTCTGTTTCCCTGTTGTATGGTTCTATGAATATCTCCATTAGTAAATGCTACCATATACCATACACCACATACCACACTCTAGTACGAACTATTTCCTTTTATATTTACATAATCATTTAATCAATTAGCTGCAGTTAGCACCTTACCACTTACCATACTGACAAGCGTATCCATTCTCTCAGAATCAGCACCACAGTTGAAAATTTAGTTTATCTAATCATCTTCCATAAAATTTTAAGGTACAGAGGTATCAAACAATTACAACAGCCAGATGTAGACGATCCTCTGCTACAGTGGAAGAGAGAGATCATTAATCTTCTGTATGCTATTCCGATCAGCACTGTTCGATGTTAAGTGCCTATGCAGCATTGAATCTTCTTTATTCACCAGCTGTTGCAGAAATTGATGTTGACTCATCACTCTGCAAATGACTCTTTCAGAAAGGAATTAGTTGGTGTTTACCTTCCTTTTGAGGAAAGGTAGAGATAGACAAATAAGATTCGCCAAGAATGATTGCTGACCAGCTGCAAGATGATCTTTCAGACTTAGTTTTGCTCTTTCAAATAAAAGTTAAGAGAATAATGTTGACACAGTGGCATATAATCTCCCTGAAGAATGCATCCTAGATCTTGTTATACTCTTTGACTATGATGCCAAAGATGATTTAGCGTCTAGAGGGGCTTCATTGAGCACGTGCATAATAATATCAGATCACATGTAGGGTTTCAAGGATGTTCCTCTTTTACTATTTCTTGAATACAACTATACTTACTAAAGATTGATGATGCCCACTAATAAGGGCGCAGACTAGATTTTGGGTGTAGGCATCAATGGTAACTCCTCTTAGATTTATACATAATGGAGCTCAATTATGAGGCCCATTGAGGTTGAGTGCCTCTAATGGAGAATATCCTCTATGCCTCAGGAGCACTTCTGTAAGGTGTTACCCACACTTGCTGCCTCCATAGCTTCGTCCAATCTAGTTTATCTTCTTTCCTCTTGCATAGTAAGTTCCTGTTTCATTGTTAAAACCAGACCTGCTGTATTGCGGGTCTGTCTGCCAGTAAAAGCCAACCACAGTAGACAAAGACAAAACAAAATAAAATATATATCAGACCAGATCTCGGTTTGGAATCTGACTTGTCCAATAATAACATAACTGAGATCAAAACATTCTTTACACTGACTAAAATGTTTCCAATATTTATTTCACTTGCTTCGGTCTCAAATATTTTGATCTCTGATTCTTCTGTCAAGCAATTTTGCTTTTAGTTTTATTTCATCTTTCGTTATCTGATTGTGAAACCGATTTCATTGTGATTATTAGACTCTGATCTTTCACAAGCTTTTGCTTTTTTTTTATTTTGTTATACTGATGCATTGTGTTTGGACTAGACTGACATATAAAGAAAGATATAATGCAGTTTGTAATCTGCTCAGTTTTGTGACCATTATTGTCAGAATTTAAGCCAATTATTTTTTTTATTGACTTTTTAAAAATTGGTCTTTAACTGCCCTGTTCAAGGACCACGACACTTCGAACACAAGCTTACAAGAAACAAAACTAATCCAGAATTCTTAATATATATAGTAAGTCAGTATTGTTCTGTGAACTTAATAACACTCTAAATGTGATGTAGTGGATGGGGAGTTTGAATCAAGCAGAAAGTGATCACCATGATTAAGAATTTCCAAAGCACATAATGAGAAATTTATACATTTAAAGTTTCTGTTATTTTAATACAAAGTGGAATCTTTTCACAGCAGGTCCACAGCCTGATTACGTAATCCTAAAGAATTTACCAAGAGTCAGGTGGGCAGAGTCAAGGATGAGATGTACCAAGATATCTGTAAGAATGATAGGGTGGTAACTAATGATACTAAATGGGGAAGAGTGACCACGCTAAGGCTGTGGCAGAAGATGCTAAAAAATGTGTTGCTGGAAAAGTGCAGCAGGTCAGGCAGCATCCAAGGAGCAGGAGAATCGACGTTTCGGGCATAAACGTCGATTCTCCTGCTCCTTGGATGCTGCCTGACCTGCTGCACCTTTCCAGCAACAGTTTTCAGCTCTGATCTCCACCATTTGCAGTCCTCACTTTTTCCTGTGGCAGAAGATGGCACAGTATTGATCGACAGAATTGATATATTATATATTATGTCATAGTTACGTTATATCTGGGATAAACAATAGTCTCTTGTGAAGCATCATTCCAAAATTAAGAGCTAATGCACATCACTACCATTGAAACATTCTGCTGCACAACTTGCACACAACAACTGATAAGCTCCTCCCAGGGACAGTACTTTAGGTCCTGATGGTTGGAGCTTATCTTGTGATGTGAGTTCACCCTTTCGGTACGATTTGCCTAAGATAATAATCGCCTATTCCCTAAACACCTCAGGTTCTTTCTCTTTGTTGAATTCTTTGTTGGAAGAAAACTGATGAAGTCCTGAAAGTAGAATATAGTGAGATAAGAACAAGTTAAAAAGTAGGATCTAAAAAGTAATTACCTCAGGATTGTTACCATGCTATGTTTAAGATTGTATAGAAATAGTCGGTTATGAGATGAATAGATGGCTGGAAAGGTAGCAGAAGGAGAGTGCAAGTGCATCTCTTGCCATGATGCTTAGTATGAAATAATTTGGATGACCCACATGATCGCTCTCATTTTTGATTCAGATAAGTTACCAAATGCCCACTCAGAAAGGTCAATTCACATCTTCCACAATTGTTGTAACAAAGATTGATGTGCCAATGAAGGTGTTTTTTGATATTCTTGGTATTCTTTCAAAGATATTTGCTCAAAGATGTTAATATTTATACCGTATGCCTTCTTAACTACTTTATCCACCTTTCCCAATACCTTAAGGAACTGTTGTATGTGCACAGCAAGGTCCCTCTGATGCTCAGTGCTTCCCAAAATCCTGCCAATCATCAAAGATTCCCTTGCCTCACCTTGTTTGTCACAACCAAGTACATCACCTCACATTTACCTGGAATGAGTTCCATTTGCCACTGATCAGCTCACCTGACCAGTCGGTCCATGTCTTCTTGAATCTAAGGCAATCCTCCTCACTATTTACCATGATGCAGAGGTGCCAATGTTGAACTGGGGTAGACAAAGTTGGAAGTCACACAGCACCAGGTGAAAGTCCAACAGGCTTATTTGAAATCACAACTTGCCATTCACTTCACACACTGATACAATGGTCAAGAAGGCATTGCATGAGTTGTAGTCCAGCAGGGTTATTTGAAATCACTAGCTTTTGGAGCACTGCTCCTTCATCAGGTGGTTGTGGAGTATAAGATTGTAAAACACAGAGTTTATAGCAAAGGTTTACAGTGTGATGTAACTGAAATTATATATTGAAAAAGACCTGGATTGTTTGTTAAGTCTCTCATCATTTAGAATGGGCATGTTGGTTTCAATTCTTTCATATGTAAATTCCTGAACTTTCTTAAAGTTACATTCGCAAGTTAACAATAGGTGCGATGTTGGCCCAGATAATGCATTGAAAGTGTGAGGTGCCCTGTGTAAGGCTGTCTGTGCCCCAATGTTCAGACTGATTCTAATCTAAAAAAGGGATTTACAGAATCTTACATGGATTCATGCAGATTTTGAGCAAAATCAAATAATTCCGCAGGTACAAATTCACCCCCCAAACTTTTATGTATGTGTGTGCATGTGGGGGCGTGGGTGTGTATGCAGTGGTGGGGGTGTGAGTGTCTGTGAGAGTGTGTTGTATGTGTGTGCATGTGAATGTGAGTGTAAAGTGGTATAAATCTGTGAGAGGGTGCGTGTGTGAGTGTGGGATTATATGCGTGAGCGCACGCACGCGTGTGTGTGTGTAGTGCAGTGGGGTCACCTGTCATGTGACATGAACCCAATGTCCTGGGTTGAGGCCATCCCCATGGGGACCGAACTTGGCTATCAACCTCTGCTCAGCCACTCTCATACACTGCAGACTAGGGTGCCCTGAGGCATGGTACATTAGTGAGACCGAGCAATGACTACAGCAACGGATGAATGGACACTGCACAACAATCAACAGACAGGAGTGTTCTCTCCCAGTCGGAGAACGCTTTATCAGTCTGGGATATTTGACCTCATACCTGCGAGTGACCATCTTCCAAGGTGGACTTTGGGACAAGCAACAATGCAAAGTGGCCGAGCAGAGGCTGATAGCCAAGTTCAATACCCATGGGGGTGGCCTCAACCGGGACCTTGGGTTCACGTCACACTACCGGTGACCCCACTGCACTACACATACACAAACACACACACAGACAGACAGACACACACACACACTCACACACTCTACTACAGACCCATACACTCTCGCAGACTCTCTCTCATACACAAGCTCTCTGTCATATGCTCACACATACAGACCCACACTCACACTCACACACGCATCCTCTCCCAGACTTATACTCTTTTACACTCACACTCACACAAATACACATATACTCACATTCTCTGACATTCCCTTATTGCCAGCTCATTGTCAGAGAGCAGTGCTGTGGGTCTGGAGTCACATGTAGGCCAGACTAGGCAAGGATGGCTGTTTCCTTCCCTTAAAGAAATTGGTGTACTTGATGAGGCTTTCCCTAACAATCGCTTCATGATTTCATTAGATTACTTACTTACAGTGTGGAAACAGGCCCTTCGGCCCAACAAGTCCACACCGACCCTCCAAAGAGCAACCCACCCAGACCCATTCCCCTACATTTACCCCTTCACCTAACACTATGGGAAATTTAGCATGGCCAATTCACTTAACCTGCACATCTTTAGACTGTGGGAGGAAACCCACACAGACACAAGGAGAATGTACAAACTCTACACAGACAGGTACCCGGATATGAACCCGGGTCTCTGGCGCTGTGAGGCAGCAGTGCTAACCACTGTGCCACCGTGCTGCCATTCCAGTCATCATTCCAGTCTTAATTCCAGACTTTTATTGAATTCAAATTCCACCACCTGCATGGGATTTAACTCAGGTCACTGGAACATTACCTGAGTCTCGAGATTAATAATCTAGCAATAATACCACTAGAGCATTGTTATTACTTCTCTGAGTTTCTTCTATAATCCTAAAGCAACTCTGATTGCATGAATTGTGTCTTCAATAAAAAAAAAGCTTAATTTCCTGTTTGAATCACTTGCAGTTTTAAATCTGTTTAAAGGTGTAATATCTTTCTTCATTATCATTATTTTTAACTGCTGATTTTGACTTATTTAAATAATGTATGTAAAAACTATTGCAGGATTTTTAAAATAGTTTTTATAAGTGATTGCTTCTGCTTTTCAGTGAATAAATTATGCATTTTCTTCTATTGTATTAAATTTTATTTTCATTAATTTTTAAAATATTTTCATTATCTTTTAATTTGCTGGAATATGAAGATCAATTGCCAAACTAACTTTGTGAGTAAATAGTTTTGCTGTATCAATGGAGAATTTTTAAAAACTTCTTTATTCCTTATTTTCCTTTGCAGGAATTTTACTTTCCCTCTTTTCATTGAAGGTGAAAGCTTCGAAACGTTTCAGAATAGTCCTTCTACTTTTGATGCCTTTTTCAGGTAGTTCAATATCACTGAAGTGCTTTATAATGAACGACAGAGCATTCTTCTTTCAAGATGGAGAATAGACTAATTAAATCGTGCCATTTCCCCTTCCTGGTTAATGAATTTTGCAACTTTTTCACAATAGCAATTAATTCTGCTTTTTCTGCTTCTTCTCCAAGATAACAATGCCATTTTATATTTAGGAGGATGGAATATAAGAATATAAACTAATGCCAAATCCTTCATTGACTTGCAACCGGCTAGTCCAGGTTGGGTTCCTTATTTTAGAATGGGAATATTACACCCCAAAAGGAGAGTATAAAGCTATAATTAGGATGGAGGTTGAGGTTGGAGATGGAGACTTTACAACACAAACAAAAAAAAAAAAGACTTTGATCAGTGTGAAATACAGTGGACTTGCCTGGCTTATTTAAAAACCAAAGAACTGCAGATGTTGGAAATCAGAAACAAAAATCATTAACAGCTGGAAAAGCTCAACAGGTCTGGCGGCATCTGTGGAGAGAAATCAGTTGATAGTTCGGGTCAGGTTACACTTTAGAACTGATGGTAGCTTGGAAAATGTTGATTTTTATACTGAATGTAGGGTGAAGGGGAGGGGGTAAGGAGTAAACAATGGGTTGAGATTGAGGCCAAAGAGAGAGATGAACAGTTGGATAACACCTCCCTCCTCCTTTCATTTATTCCTTGCCCCCTACCCCACCCTATCTCGTGTAAAAAAAACAACTTTTCCCAAACTACTATCAGTTCTGAAGAAGAGTAATCTGACTCAAAACATTAACTCTGATTGCTTACTATTGATGCTGCTAGACTTACTGAGTGCTTCAGATTAGATTACCTACAGGGTGGAAACTGATCCACCCCCTCTGAATAATGCATCCAACAATTTGGGTAATTTAGCATGGCCAATTCACCTGACCTGCACACCTTTGGACTGTGGGAGAAAACCTACACAGACACAGGGAGAACGTGCAAACTCCACACAGATAGTCATCCAAGGCTGCGAATTGAACCTGGGATGCTGGTGCTGTAAGGCAGCAGTGTTAACCACTGAGCCACCATATTATCTGACTTACTTGTTGAATTGCTAATTCTACCATTGTGGATTCACTCAGCTTTGAAATTTCTTGGCATTTTTTTGACGTCAAAAATACTCTGTTTTTCTATCATCTAAGGAGTTCTTGATAGCCAAATGGGAACGAAATGAAATTTTGAAAAGTCATATGCAATATCATTATACTCAGTTAATTCTAATGTTCAATAATATTGAAATACTTACATTTATTGCTGCATGTGTTTTCTTCATAAACATTTTAATTACATGAAAATATTCCCCCCAGGTACTAGGCAGGACAATAAATTCAGCTGAACTTCCACTATTTCTTCATAGTTAGTTTCCTGCCTTAATGGCTGACAGAAATGATAGGAAGAATTCTTATCCTCAAAGACAAATTCTGAGCATCTGGCTACTGGTTACATATGCTTAATGCTGTGAGAAATAGTGAATAGTGCAATTCTCTTGTTTTGTAACGGACAGTACATTTTCAATATTACAAGACAGAGTTGTGTCAAACATTATATGATCTGTGAAGATGTTCAATCAGTGTCAATAGAAAATTAAAAATTTTTTTAAAAAGGCAGCTGATTTCAATCTGGGGAGCTAGTAATTTTTTTTTAATATGATATATTTTCAGCAACTACAAACACTGACAACGCCATGTTATTATCAGTGAGCAAAATTCAGGATGTTGGTAACTGGAGACTCAAGTTAAATCAATTCATGCTAAGTCAATGTGGAACAGTCCCTTACATCATAAGAACATGTTACTCTTCATTCAAATGGTAATAATTATCACAGCAGAGGGTACTGAAACTGAACTTTAGTAAATTCTCTTATTCATCAGGAATCAATTAGCATTTCAAATACTCAGTGACAATTTCAACAGCAAAATAAAACCAGCAGGCCTTGTCGCCAAAAGTAAATCACTGTCTGAAAGAAGAGGTTTGTGGCACTTGGTTCAAATCTAATCTTTTTTATAAACATGTTTCAAGCACCATTGAATTAAAAGCTTGACTGATTCAAACTAGAACTATATATTTTGACAGAATTCCTTCACTTCTATGAGTTAAATTCCAGATTTACTTTTACCTCAAATATTTTTTTTAAATTCTAGTTTGAAAAGATGAACTTGATGAAGTCAGAAGGAGATTGTTCTGGTGTTAACATAGAACATAGAAAAGTACAGCACAGAACAGGCAGAAAAGGCCCTTTGGCCCATGATGTTGTGCCAAGGTTTAATCCTAAAAAGTGAAGGAAAAATCATAAGCATATACTTGTAAATGAAGTAAAAGGACAAATTAATTCTTCAACAGCCTTACGGCCTGATAGTACTAAAATGAATAAGAAACATATCAAACACTTCCCACCTTATTGTAAATGTTTCAACATCAAAAGCATGTATTGTAGCAAAATTATATCTATGCAAAATCAGGGGATCATGTACATACTCAGCAGGTGTTGCCAATATCTTTGGAGAGAGAAAGAGTCATAAAACCTCTTTTGTTTTATCCATTCCAGGAATGTGGATGTCTATTGCCAATTCCTAATTGCCAAGGAAAAGTTGAGCTGCAATCTTAGTGTTGCCATGCACCTCTTACCTTTGTTGTCCTAGGTGGGAGAGATCGCTGTTTGGGAAGGTGCTATTGAAGGAATGAATTACTACAGTGCACTTTGTAGATGGTACCACACTGCTGCCACTGTAGGTTAATGGTGAGGCAAATGAAGGTTGAATTAATCCAAACCGAGACCTTCTCCAGGTCCTGTTCTGTTTTCTATGTAATGCTCTTTTCTGGCTGTTTGGATCTCTGAGGTCCATGCACAGCAGCGATTTCCAGGACCGGAGGTCAATGCTGCAATCGGCGTGCTGATGCCGATCACTTTGCATGGAACGTTGGAGTGGCTGTGTGTATGCACAGCTTCAAGGGAACTTGGACATGCTGAATATGGACATGGACATGGACTGCTTCATTCTCTGAAGAGTGGCAAGTGGAATCAAACATTATGAAATTGCGAACAAATATCCCCAGTTCTGATCTTATGATTGAGGGAAGACCATCAATGAAGGAGTTAAAGATGGTGGGGCCGAGAATACTACCAGGAGGAACCCCTGCAGAGATGTCCTGAAGCTGAAAGATTGACTCCCCCAGCCACAACCATCTTCCTTTTTGCCAGGTATGACTCCAGCCAGTTGAGAATTTCCCCTCAATTCCAATTGACTGCAGTTTTGCTAAGGCTATATGCCCTCCCAGCTACTTTTCCCACAGCTCCATCCCCACATTCCTAGTTATCTCTCAACCTCCTTCCACCCTCTACATTTCTCATGAAGGACTTATGCCTGAAATGCCAATTCTCCTGCTCCTCAGATGCTGCCTGGCCTGCTGTGCTTTTCCAGCACCACTCTTTTTGACTCAGGCTACATGATGCCAGACTCAGTTGAAAGCCCATCTTGATGTCAGAGACAATCACTCTCACTCCACCTCTGGAGTTCAGCTTGTTTTTTTTCCATGTTTAAACCAGCACTGAAATGAAGTCAGGAATGGCTCTAGTAGAACATAAAGTGACATACAGTGGTCAAGTGATTCACTTGCAAGTGTTGCTCGATTGTATCTTTGAGGGCCCTTGCCACCATTTTGCTGACAATCAAGAGAAAGCTGATAAAGTGATAAACTTCATTCATAGGAGCATCCTAATTTCAATAAAAAGAACACAGATTGTGAGGTTGTTCTCATCATGCACCTGTGTAGAAAGCAAACTATTTAACAGTCACCAAAAGGCCAATTTGCAAAGATATTTATCGATTGATTATAATTGTTTCAGTATTTTCCCAGATCTGACAACCAGCTTAAAATTTCATTGCTGCAATTCGGCTACGAGGAGGTCAAAGGTGAGAGTTAAGTAATCGGGGGTATGTGATTTTCTAAATAGGAGGAGGTGAAGGCTGGTGGTAGAGATTTATTAGTGTAATAAGAAATATTATCCAAAACCTTATCTTGGGTTGGAAAATAGAAAATTCTTATGGATGGAAATCAGAAATAACAAGGGGAAGAGACAATGGTGTGAATAGTCTATCCCCTAAAAATAGTGATACTGTAGGATACAGAATAAATCAGAAAATAATGAGAAAATCAGAAAAAGACATTGGTTGGCACTGCTGCCTCACAGCACCAGGTAGCTGCATCAGATTCCAGCCTTGAGCAACTGCCTGTTTGGAGTTTGCATGTTCTCCCCATGGCTGTATGGGTTTCCTTTGGGTGCTCTGGTTCCCTTTCACATTCTAAAGATGTGCATGTTCGGTGGATTGGCTGTGCTAAATTGCCCTAATATCCAGGGATGTGCAGGCTAGATGGATTAGCCCTGGGAGATGCAGGGTTATGGGGACAGGGTAGGAGAATGGGATTGGGTGAGATTCTCTTTGGAGTGGCACTGGGACTGAATGGCCTCTTTTCACACTGTAGGGAATTCTATGATTGTTTTAATGATTCTACATTAATTATAGGTGATTTTAATCTTCATGTTGATTGGGAAAATCAAATTGACAGAAGTAGCCATGTGGAAGAATTTAAAGAGTTTTCTTTTAGTTTCCTCAAACAATATGTTGTGAATCTGAACCAAATCAGAAATTGCTGGAAAAGCTTAACAGGTCTGGCAGCATCTGAGGAGAGAAATCAGATTTAACGTTTGGGTCTACTGAGCCGTCCACAGAACTGATTCAGAAAGGTGACCGCACCCAAAATGTTAATTCAGATTTCTCTCCACAGATGATGCCAGACTTGATGAGTTTTTCCAGCAATTTCTGTTTTTGTTTCGGATTTACAGCATCCGTTGTTCTCTCAGTTTTTATTTATGTTGTGAATCTGAAGGGATCTGACTAGTTTAGATCTGATACTTTGGCAGGTTTAATAAATTATTTCAAAATAAAATGGCCCAAGTGAAAAGTGATTATAATCGGTAGAAAGTGAGAAACTAGGATCGGAAATGACTGCTAAATCCGAGTAAGGCTAATTAGAAGGGTTTGGGTCTGCATTAGTTACAGTGGGTGAGAAGGGAGTTTAGCAGAAAAGACAGTTGATGAACAAAGGTGGACATTTTATAAATAAGTTCATGACTTACAGCAAAGATATATCTCATACAGGAAGAAAGATTCTCAGAAGGGGATAACAGACCACGGTTGAAACTTTATTGCTGGAACAGCACAGCAGGTCAGGCAGCATTCAGGGAACAGGAGATTCGACGTTTCGGGCACAGGCCCTTCTTCAGGATTCCTGAAGAAGGGCCTGTGCCCGAAACGTCGAATCTCCTGTTCCCTGGATGCTGCCTGACCTGCTGTGCTGTTCCAGCAATAAAGTTTCAACTTTGATCTCCAGCATCTGCAGACCTCACTTTCTCCTCGAAGATAACAGACCACGGTTAACCAGGGAAATTAAGAATAATGTCAAATCAAAATTAAAACATATATACAATATGGTAAATATTTGTGGTAAATCAGAGAATGGGGAGAGCTTCAAAAGTGAACAAAAGATAACCAAGAGTAATAAAGAAGGAGAAAACAAACTCTGAGGGCAAACTAGCCGGTAACATAAAAACAGACAGTCAGAGCTTCTTTAACAATACAAAAAGGAAAAGAGAGGCCAAAGTGAACTTTTACCCCTTAGAGAACAAGATTGGGATATAATAATGGAGAGCTAAAAAATGGAAGAAGAGTTAAAAAAAATGCATTGCATTAGACTTCATCATAGAGAACATTAGTAGCATTCTAAAAATACAAAATAAAGAAGGGGCTAAGAGGGGCAAGGATTGGTGGTGAATGAAACAAACACAATAATTGTGACTTTGAAGGGTGAAAGGCCTTCAGATCTCATAGGCTACAGCCTAGGGTTTTAGGAAGTAGCTACAGAGATAGTGGATGCAATGGCTGTAATCTTTCAAGAATCATTGATTCCTCAAAAGGTCCAAGAGGATTGGAGAACTGCCAAGTTCTTATTCAAGAGTGGAGGGAGACAGTAAAACAGGTTAATATAAGCCAGTTAGTTAGCATTCTGTCATTAGAATAATATCAACATATTATAAAGAATGTAATACCAGAGCAATTAGAAATATAATGTTAACAAGTAGCGTTAGCATGGCTTTTTGAAGGCGAAGTCATGCCAGACAATTTGCCACAGTTCTTTAAGGATGTAACAGTATGGAAGGTAAAGGGGAACATGTAACATATTTAGATTTCCAAAACCCATTCAATAAGGGACTGCAAATAAAACTACTTAATAAGAAATGAGCCTAAATTATAAGTAGGAAATTAGCATGAATAGAGGATTGACAAAATAAGACAAGCCAGAGAGTTAAGGTTAAGGGGGCATTTTCAGGACAGCAGCCTGTAACTCATGGAGTACCACAGGGATTGGTGCTGACAACAGTTATTTAAAATACATGTTAATGAGTTGATGATGGAAGTGAATCTACTATTGCCAAGTTTACAAATGACATAAAAATGGTTGGGAAGGCGAGTAGTGACAATCACACAAAGGGGTATAGATACTTCAACTGATTGGGCAAAAACTGACAGATGGACTACAACATTGGAAAATTAGAAGTTATGCACTTTGGCAGGAAGAGTGGCAGAGTACTTGGAAGTACATGGTAAAATAAGACTGAATCAGCAAGACCTGTTAGAATTCTTTGAGGAGATAATGAATTACAGGCTCCCTACAGTGTGGAAACAGTCCATTTGGCCCAACAAGTCCACACTAACCCTTTGAAGGGTAATCTTCCCAGACCCATTCCCCTAACTTATATTTACTTTATATTTACCCTGACTAATGCACCTAACCTACACATTCCTGAACACTGTGGGCAATTTAGCGTGGCCAAATCACCCAACCTGCACATCTTTGAACTGTGGGAGGAAACCAGAGCACTCAAAGGAAACTCACATGGACACAGGGAGAATGTGCAAACTCCATGGAGACAGTTGCCTGAGGCTGGAATCGTACCCGGGTCCTTGGCACTGTGAGGCAGCAGTGCTAACCACTGAGCCACCATGCTACCCTTAATAAGCAACTTAGATAACAGAGAAACAGTGGATGTGATCGATTCAGATTTCCAAAAAGCCTTAGACAAGGTGTCGTGCAGAAGGCTGTTAAATATGACAGGAGCCCATAGAATTCGGGGCAGGGCAGGGATATGGATAGAAGATTGGCCTACTGTCAGAGAATAGGGATGAAGGGGTCCTTTCAGGATGGCAGCTGGTGAAGAGTGGAGTTTTGTAGGGGCCAGTGTTCCACCGGTGTTCATTTTATTCATTAACAATCTGGCTGAAGGAATGGAAGGCATATTTACTAAGTTTGCAGGTGATGCAAAAATAAGTGAAGGAAACGGGAGGTTGCTGAAGACATTTAACAGGCTTGGAGAGTAGGTTAATTAGAAAATAATGTGAGAAAATGTGAAGTTATCTGGTTTGGTGGAAAGAATAGAGGCAAAGACTATTTTCTAAATGGGGAAAGGCTTCAGAAATCTGAACTATAAAATGACTTAGGAGTTCTAATTCAGGATTCTGTTAAGGTTACATGCAAATTCAGTTGACAATTAGGAAGGCAAATGCAATGTTAGCATTGATTTCAGTAGTCTAAGAACAAAAGAACAGAAATGTACTGCTGAGACTATATGAGACTCGAGTCAGACCGCATTGGAATATTGTGAGGCATTTTGTGCCCCTATCAATGGAAGCAAGTACTGGTCTTAGACGGGGCACAGAGGAGGCTTACAGGAATGAGTCTGGGGTGAAAGACTTGTTGAACCGAGGAGCTATTGAGAACTCTGGGTCTTTACTTGATGCAGTTTAGAGGAGAAAGGTAATATTTTTGAAACTGAAAAATACTGAGAGGCCTACACAGAGTGGGTATGGAGAAGGTGTTTCCATATAGGAAAGACTAGGACCCCAGGGCACAGCCTGAGACTGCAGGGATGACCCTTCAGAACTGAAATGAGGAAAAATTTCTTCAGCCAGAGGGTGTTTAATCTTGGAACTCATTGCCACAGAAGGCTGTGGAGATCAAATCATTGAGTGTATTTAAGATAGAAACAAAGAGTTTCTTGACTGATTATGGGGATTCAGGGTTACAAGAAGAAGGCAGGAGCAAGGGGTTGAGAAACATATCAGTCATGACTTAATGCTGGACCATACCTGACAGGTCAAATGGTAGAATTCTGCTCCTCTATCTTATGGTCTATGGTCAGAGCTGGATATTATTTAAATGGATAAGGACTCCAGAAAGTGACAACCCAGAGAGAATTGGGTGTCCTAATGTGTAAATCACAAAATGCCAGAAATCACATTTAGCAGGTAACAGGGAAAACAAATTGAATATTAGCCTTTACTTCAAAGAGAATGGGGCATAAAATTATGGACATCTTATTAAAACTATCCAAGATACTAGTCAGACCATAGCTGGAATACTGTGAACAATGTTGGCCCCCTCATCCAAGGAAAGGCATGCTGACATTGAAGGCAGTCAAAACAATGTTGACTTGGTTGATTCAGGGTTTGAAGGAAATTTCTGATGAGGAAAGGTAGAGTTAGTTGGGCCTGTACTGATTGGAGTATTGTAGAGTCTGAAGCAAACTTGTTGAAAAGTAATTTTATTAGGTGGTTTGGCAGGATCAGTGCAAATTGGTAGTTTCCTCTTTGTGAACTAAAGGGCAGAATCTCAGACTAAGAAGTTACCCATTTAAAGCAGAGTTGAGGATACATTTCTTCATTCAAAGGAATCTGTGGAATTTTTCATCAGAGTTGACTGTTGAGGCTGAGTCATTAAATATATTTGCTGAGACAGACAGATTTCAAACTTTAAGAAGATCATGAGTCGGGGGAGAATGCAGAAAAGTGAGGCTGAGGATCAACCATGATTACATTGAATCATTGAACAGATTTAATGTGCTCTAATGAGCTACTTCTGCTCCCTTGTTTTACTGTTTTATGGTCTAATTTGTCCCTTACTGTTAATGAATTTTGGTACAATAGAGGTGGTTGATTTTGCCAGATTCAGTCAGGTGCAATTCTCTCACCTACTGCACTCATGGGCTGGAATGGTGCACCCTGCACTACCATAGTCCATAAATACAGACTTAATAATTATTATGTCATTAAAAGGGTATTAAACATAGTTAATTACTACATTTAAGTTCCTGTGGCAGATTTAATAGGAAATTAATGTGCAGGTGCAGCAGCTCCATAAAATTCTTGGAAAGTTAAAAGTGTGTTGACATTTCTGTGAGGGTAATGACAGAGCACTGCAAATGACCAGTAACTTACAGAAACATACAATTCAAATGCTATCTCTTCTTTGCCTCCAGGTATTGGCTACTTTACAGATTAATAACTGTGTAGCTCATTCACACAAATTTTAGGCCTCATTCTCTTTCACTCTCAGCAGATGGTGCCTGAGTTATTGAATGATTGTAGTATAAATATACTAATTTTAAATTTACATCATGTACAGCATTTTATTTCTGTCTGCTAAACTATGTTGATATGGCAGTGTGTATGTTACTTTTTATCATTTTTCAATAGTGATTAAAATTATATTATATAATTTTGTAAAGCCAACATTCAGCAATGTGGATATTGTTACATTTTTTTTCAAAGGAATATTATGATTTCCTCATGGCTTAATATGACATTTTAGTTAAAACTTTAGCTCTGTGGATGTTTGTGAGAAATTTAAATATAGTCAGTCACTAAACAGATTTATCACAAATACTGCTGTTTCTCTTTCAATCAACAAGTCAAGGAATAAGAAACAGCAAATAGTAATTCTGCTCAGAGAACAGACAAGTTCATTTTAGGAATGCATGGTATTTTTATTTAAATCTTATTTTATTTAAATTTTATTTAAAATATTGACACTCAATATTGCCAGTTAAAGACTATTTCCTTTATTGAAGCATTTTTGTAATGAGAGAAAAATAGTAAGTCAGGCGATCAATAATATACACAGACCAACCCTTTTAAACTGTACTACCATATCTTAAAAATGAGCCAGTAGTTCTGCAGGGTTGATAGTTAGTGAGAACAGAAAATCTGAACCCATAAATAAGCTGTAAATAATTGCAAAATTAGACCGACTGATGTGCCTTGCAAGGCTATCACCAGCCGTACAGCTTCATAATGAAACATAACTGACATAATTTTCTGCTGTCTCGCACATCATGGGCAATAGCAAGAAAGTGGAACATACAGTGAAATTGAGAAAATCAGATTCTCAAAGTCAAACAACAATTTCGATTTACCCCTTCAGTTTTAAAAAGTGAATTCTGAATCTCACTAATTAGTGTTGACAACCTTATTTCCATGCGTTTGCATCACACTAAATTCTAATCTTACCTCATTTCTATGAAGCTCCAAAATCTGGTCTCTTACCTGAGGAGACTAGATAGCAATATTCTCAAAATTCAAGTCTGGGCAATTATCTGGCATCATCAGTAGCTCGCTGTTTGCTTATGGCCTTTGGACAACACTGTATTCATCACCATTTCCCTGCATGGTCCATGAGTGCTGATCTTTTTGGACCTTCATGCATATAAGTGGATATCATCAAACCACCAAAACAGCCTTACCAAGTCATCATTACTGCTTTCACACCAACTTATTCACCATTTCAGCCCTTTGGGGTTTCACTTGAGAGCCCAAGGACACTTATGATTTGCATATTTCTACCAAGTCACTTTGCATGAAAAGACACACACACATTTCATGCATCGCCTTGTTATGTATCTATGGCTCTTAGCTTTCCTTCTTAGTGCTCACTAATCTTGTGCTTACTTGGAGGCCACCAGTTTTTGTGACTTGTCAGAACATAGGCTCTTCAAACTTAACTGACAGGCTACCAACCTCCATGGCTTTAAGGGGAAGCACGTAGCTTGCTGGAGCACTGAACAGGCAAGGCAGTGAACAAGTTCCTATTCAACAGCATAGCATGTAAATGTCACAATTGTAGCATGTGCCATTAGCTTACATTTACACAGCAAACACACAACATATACTTCAAGAAAGTGCTCATTTCTGAAAGTCTAAGAGGTGCAGTCCTTAATAGAGTGAAGGGGGTCTCTGGTCATTCAGGTTTATCACCACACTCATTTAAGGATGTTATCAGATTTCAGTCTAGAGCATTGGTCATGGATAGTCTATGGCATTTCAAGTCATCTAAATAGTTATTAAATGCCATGAGGGTTTCTGCGTCAAATTTTGCAGCAGAGATAGCTGTGACCCTCACTGCTAATAAAGATTAAACCAAACAAGAACCTCTGATGATAATTCATGCACAGCAACATTTCCATTTTTAAAGAACTTCCCTCTATTATCTCACCTGGAGACTCAGCGTGCATATACACTGAAAGGTGTCAAGCATGTGCAGTTTTGTGATATGCAAACACTGTGCAGACTGGAAACATTTAGGGCTTGTCTGCTTAAGGACATGTGAATTTTTATCTGTTGCTATGTTACATGTAAACAATCTCTCTGGTACTGAAAATCAACTTAAAAACATTTATCTCTTACACTTGTTGTCATTGACTTAGATATTTCCAGTCAACCCGTTCAGAAATGTTGTGACCCACTTCTGGACTGGGTGGAACTTAAACCCAAGCCTCCTAGCTTAGAGGTAGAGACACTACCACTGCACCACTTTTTTTTTTGGTTGTGATTTAGGACCATAAGACAGAAGTAGACCATCCAATCCAGTGAATCTGCTCTACCATTCAATGGATCATGGTTGCTCAGATAATCTGAACTCCGATCTTGACTGACCTTTGATTTCAAACTTTTCTTCCATGTTTTCAAAGCCTGGCCCCCACTCCATGGTCACACCTCTTCTTATCTCTGCAATCACCTGAAGCCCCACGACCCAAAAAAAGATATCTATGCCTCTCTGGTTTTTAGTGCATCTTCAGTTTTAATGGTTCCAATCAAGAAACTAAAATGTAGAATTAAAACTGTGCCTTACAGTTCTCAATCATTTCTCTGTCCATTCTTGCCTGACCCAGCATGATGTTGAACGTTCATATCAAATCTCTCTTTCGCTTCCTCTTCTCCAAAGAAAACTGTTCCAACATCTCAAATCTATCCTCAAACATCTTCAAACTATCCTCATTACTGAAGTTTCTCATCTCTGGAACTATTTCTGTAAAATGCTTCTTCGCTCTCTCCAATGTCTTTTTGTCCTTTTTATTGTGTGACACACAGAACTGTGCCTGATATTCCAAATGAGGTTGACCAGTGTCCTAAGTGAGTTCATCGTTACCTTCCTGCACTTGTCCTATATGGCCTTATTAATGAAACATGGAATACTCTCTACTTTATAAACAGCTCTCTTATATTGTTCTGCCATTTATAGTGATTTTACATGTATACACCAAGGTGTACTCTGCTCCTGCACAAGCCTCAGAAAACTCCAGGCTGGGTCTCAGAAAGCAAAGAATGATTTCATCTTGTACTATCACTCCATTCCTGTATCTTCAGGGTGCCACTTCAAGTTGTCTTTTGAGATAATTTTACAAGATTGTTTGTGATGTAGCAGGTTAATGAACACTTTACTAGTTCTTTTATTAATAAAAATGTGTACATAAACAAGCTTGTTCCACTCAGTTTGCCAACCAAGTTGCCATTCACACTTCCTCTCCTGCACCCACTTTCCTGGCAAGAGTAACTAGTAGTCAGCCATTTCTGTCTTTATGAGTCCTGAATTGTCTGATCAATCTTATGAATTTCATCAATTATCTCCTGCTTCAAAACCAGTTGTTGCTTTTGGATCAATGAATCAGAAAGTGTAAAGCAATAAAATATGGATAAATGTTTGATGTATATCAAAACCATACATCAAATAACAGAATATTCAAAGAAACACTGTCCCCGTGACAGATATAAGCACATTATTTGATGAGAACTGCAGCTGGGGAATGATGGTGGTCCAGATATTTCATCTGATTCTCAACAGTTTGACCAATACCTTTTTCATTTCTTGCCTTTTTTAGATTCCACCAGTTCCACTGACAGTGGATGGCATGGTGTGCTGAGCTGTAATTCAATTACCCACAGAAGTCTTTGAAAACCTGAGCACAAAGGCTCTACCTTGATCAGAGTCTTGGACTCTGGGTGTGCCAGCTACAGTAATAATGTCACTAATGTTTGTTTCTCAAAAGAGATTTTGTGGAGACCAGACAACAATGAGAAGAGCAGATCCAAGTAAGCTCATGCTTCTACCCCAGTGATGGAAACAGTGGTACAGTAAAATCAGCAAAAAATATTTTGCATGGATTCAGTGAGCTTTGCAGAAGCCAGTGGTGATCGTTTAATAAATTATATTTTGTTCATCAGATTGCATGGCTCACAATTTATTATGTATATTTTACAGATTTTGAGCATAACTGGCTACCAATATAATGGAGTCAATTTGCAGAACGTTGTACTGGCACTGTAATCAGACTGACTATTTACCTTGATGTATTTTCTTCACAAGCCGTTTCAAGGAGATCCTTGGGCAATTTAACCAGCATGATGCCAATAAGGATCTCAAAGTAGAGATTTTTATAGAATAGAATCTCTCCAGTGTGTAACCAGGCCATTCAGCCCAACAAGTCCACATCAACTCTCCGAAGAGCATCCCACGCAGAATCACCTCCCTACCCTATCCCTGAAACCCTGCATTTCCCAGGGCTAATCCAGCTAGCCTACACATTTCTAGACACGATTGGCAATTTAGCATGGCCAATCCACCTAACCTGCACACCTTTGGACTAGAGGAAATCCATGTAGGCATAGGGAGAATGTGCAAACTGCAAACATTTAGTCACCTGAGGCTGGAATTGAACCCACGTCCCTGGAGCTATGAGGCAGCAGTGCTAACCACAGAGCCACCATGTCCACATTATCAATGGATAATATTTTGCATTAATCTTTGACCAGGTTTAATAACTGAATCAGTTCCTCATCCTTATTAGCTGCCCATTCTGCCCATCATCACATGAACTGCTGCAAGTTCCTAATGAGAGTGTGACATGCAGATAGACTGTTGTGCTTGTGCATCTGCAAGACTGTTGTCCTTTCAGCTACTGAACTAGTATCTGTGAATTACCTAACAATTACATCTTGCCTCTTCCAAAATAATCTTCTCACAATGACATATTCAATGGCCTTCATGATACGTGAAGCTTGACAGTTCACAAAATATTGACTTTTGGTTGAGTCCTCATTTACAATACTCACTTTCTGTGCAATCCAATGTAGGCTAAACAGAACATGTTTGATATAAGGTTTAATGTAACACTGCTGTTTCAGTATATTGTGTTATGCATTGGCTTTTGGCTATGGCCAGTAATTCTTCTGGACAGAAAGAATATGAATCTCAAAAGATTTCCATTGCTATCCTCATCCCAGCTGAGAATAGTTGAGAGGTACATTTTTGGTCATCATCAGTGACTGGTCACAAAAAATAACATGATGCTATTCTGAGAGGTCTGTAAAATCATGAGAGGCACATGATTAACTAAGGTCTTTTCCTCAGAGTAGGGGAGTACAAAACTAGAGGACACAAGTTTAACGTGAGTGGGGAAACATTTAAACAGACCTGAGGAGCAACATTTTCACACAGAGAGTGGTGCACATATGGAATAAGCTGCCTGAAGAAATGTTAGAGATGAGTAAAATTGTACCATTTTAAAAATATTTGGACAGGGACATAGATAGGAAAGGTTTAGAGGCATATGTGCCAAACACTTGCAAATGGAACTCATTCAGTTTAGCAAACCTAGTCAGCATGGACCAGTTGGGCCAAAGGGTCTATTTTTGTGCTATTTTATTCTATGTGAGTGGCACATGTTTCATTCCTGTCTCAATGTCTTCATCTTCCACAACCAGGAGTAATTCTGTGCTGGAAGAGCAAACATTATAAAGGAGTGCGGGATAATTCAGAATAGAAACTTATTTAGCACATCAGATTTGATTTGACCTCTTCTCATCAGAAGCCATTCGTAATGCTGATCTTCAGTCTGACATTTCATTATAAATGGCGATGGGACATGTCGTCTATCAATGTTGAGCTTTAATAAGGTGCTGGATTACTATTGTCATTCCCCATTCTTTCTTATCATGCCTGATTTTCACATGGGAAAAGAATAAGCATGAAGCTGAACTGATCCAGTTTGGTTCCCACTATCAAATATTGCAATTGCCACTTTTGGTGATATTTGAACATGAATATTGAATCTCTCTGTACCAAAATTTTAGCCTTCTGCACCTCACAGCACAGATACTGTAGTTCCAAGCAACTTTCAGGAGAAAAGACAAATGGATCCTCTGGGCTCCCTCCCAATCCAGGAAAGAGTAGTGCTAAAAACTCAGCAAAAACTGGACTCAAAGACTGCCCAAAATTCAGAACTCCTAAGTAGACTTCCAGATTTTCCAGAGTTTTGGGATATTGAATCATACCAAGTTCTTCTCTGCAAGCCAGAGTAAAACCTTGACCACTGTGAGTAAACAAAGACCTAATCTACATCTTTTTATGATCAGGAATCCAGCAGTTGTGAGCCACAATAAAACCTTATCATCCGTCATAGCTAATACATTTCTCAGTCCCATTCTCCTGCCTTCTCCATGTTTGATCCCCGAACAAGAAGGGAAGGAAGAACCCATCCATTTATGTCTTAAAAACTCTCATCAGCCATCTATGGCAATATTTTCCACAGATTCACCACCTTCTGGCTGAAGAAATTCCTCCTCATCTCAGTACTAAAGGATTGTCCCTTCACTTTGAGGCTGTGTCCTTGGGTTCCAGTCTCTCTACTAATGGAAACATCTTCTCCTTGTCCACCATATCCAGGTCTCTCAGTATTCTGTAAGTTTCGATGAGGGCCCCCTCATCCTATTAAACACCCTTAGCTACTGACTCACAGTCCTCAATCACTCTCACACTACTAGCACATCCCTCTACAATACCCCAAACCATAAAGGTATAGCACAAATACGTTTGTTGAGATGGCAGCACAGACCAGTTGGAGTGCCCTCTTGGAAGCTTAAAAGCACAAGTTTGTGATCTATTGGAGTGACCAAAAACCTCTATGGTTTCGTTAGCCATGTTTGTTTATTGGAGAAGCATTATCTGCAATATGCTTATGATACTGCTCTGTAGCAGATGTAGGCAGATGCAAATCCATTGATGAGCTATTCTAATGAATAATATGTTGACCCCATTGTCCCACCTCTGTTGATTATCAGGATATGCATTGAAAGTATGCCCTCAAGCTGATCTAGGGACAGAAATATGACACTGATTGACCAGGCAATTTTGGACAATGTCTCAGTCGTCATGCATTAAAAATTTGACTAGTTTATAAGCTGCAAATAAACCATTTGACTTAGTTACAGAGTGAAGGATTTATTTCATAGAAGGCAGAATATTGTGTTGTTGTATATTGGAGTAAGGACATGAACATAAATTTGTTGCTTTCATAACGTGGGGCTAATAAATCTGTAAGTAGCATCTTTTTCAAGAGCTGCTGAAAATGTTCGACATTTCAGTCCTGACAACAAGTACAGTTCACTCTGCTACAATGTGTGTTCCTTCAACAAGAATTGACTTTAATGTGATTGAAGAATTTGGACTGTTATTTGTGGAATGTGAAATTTCCTCGCCTGTATTGGCTATAACGTGATTTCGGCTCCAATAGTGTAAGTGGTGAGGCTATTACCCCATTTTCTTATAACGCAAGTTGGCAGAAGAATGGAACAGTCATGTTATATCAGAACTGACTGTATCAAGTTTGCCATGATTGTTGAACATCCAACATGCTTTGTCACCATTGGCTGGTTTGGCCTTTACAGTTGTGGCATAATTGGTGCTGAGATTAACACTAGGGATTAATTTCAGGTGACAGCTGCTGACAAAAGGGAAGACAGTCACAGACAATGCATTAACAGCAAATAGTTAAGTGAGGGTTCATCTACAGTGAAGGTTGTGAACTGACAACTGTCTGTAATCTTCTCTTAGATTCCAGACAGAAACCTCATAACCTCTCAGGTCTACAAACCTGCCACAAATGCTGGTATCTTAATATACCTCATTCATCAATGTCTCTATTAGTCGTCAGCATCAATCATTCATTAAGTATGATTGTCCACCCAGGAAATTCCCTGTCACTGGTCATGTACTCTGTGGATCTTTGTGTGGCTGATGTTCCAATTCTAGAGCTGCATCCCCAACCACACATTTGGCAGGTTCTTCTAGGAGGTGGAATCTGTCCTTGGTTTCAAGATTACTGGCAGTCCAGCTCCTTTCCATACCTTCACTTGTCAATGGTGTTCTCAGAAAATTGAGTTCCTTCATACAGGAAAGTCTCCTGTGTTTTGACATTTATGATGTATTTCCTGTCATCCTTATGACTCTTCTATATATGCCACCTCAAGATCCTTGAGAAGTACCGCCAAATTTGATTTGAGATGATTTGCTGCATCAGTTGGGAGGACATCCTTGAAACAACTAATAGCACCAACATCGAGGCGATGATCATCTGAAACCAACTCCACTGGAGCAGTCAACAGTTTAGAATGACCGAGTTCTGACTGCCAAAGCAAATCCTATTCACCCAGCTCAAGAAAGACACCCAAACGAGAGGGAGACAAAGGAAGCATTTCAAAGATTCCCTGATGCAGAGATTCAACATTGTGTCCAATCTGTGAGCACTGACTTCCGATGCCTCAGGATTACAAACAGTTGTCAGTTTGTGACTTCCTATATAGATTTCCCCGAGCTCAAATATTTGCTGTCGGTGCATTGTCTGTTACTGACTTGCCTTTTTCTCAGCAGCAGTCATCTCAAAATAATACCCTGAAAAATACTCATCTCAATATCCTTTATGGCTAAGGATGAGAGTCAATCCTGTAGACAATGTCCAAACTTGTTCTTGACAGGATAGAGAATGGTGGCAAAGAAGATGGATACAAGATGGCGATGATCCCAAAGAATCACAAAGAATTTTGTCATATTACTTTTAGTGAGCACCATCTCTGACAACTTGATGAACTTCTGTCTCTCTTTGACAGGATCTTCTGTCACACTTCTCCACTGACTGAATCCAAAGCCTTGGTCACATTGATGAAGGCAACATAGTGTTTGATGTTGTTCCTGGCATTTCTTTTGAAATTGCCAAGCAGTGAAATTCATGTTCATAGTTTTACAGTTTTGTCAGATGCTGTGTTGGTTTTTAGGAAGGAGAGATGGCTCCTCATGAGGATTCGGGTGATGATCTTCCTGGTGATGAAGAGTAGGGAGATTTTTCAATAGTTCCCACAGTATACAAATTCTCCCTTCTTGAAGACAGTGCTGATGACTAAAGATCGACTAAAGGGCTTGGATGGGGAAACGTTCCTTAAACATGTTCAGGAAATTTTTTTATGAATATGCAGATGTACCTACGAGAGAAGGAGCAAAATTTGACATTTTCTTGGGAGATAACATAGGGAAAGTGACTGAAGTGTTTGAGAGCACTTGGGAACCAGTGATCATCATTCTAATAGTTTTAAAATAATTATGGAAAAGCATGGGTTTTACATCAAAGTTAAAGTTCTAAATTAAAGTAAGTCCAATTTTGATGGTATGAGACAGAAACTTACAAAAATTGATTGGAGTAGATATTCAAAAATAAAGGAATGACTGGCAAATGGGAGGCTTTCAAAATTGAGATAATGAGAGTTGAGAGGCAGTATGTCCCTGTTAGAGAAAAGGGTAAGGCTGGTATGAGTAGGGAACAAAGAATGAGTAGAGATACTGAAACTTTGGTCAAGAATAAGAAAGAGGCATATGTCAGGTACATATAATTGGGATCAAGTGAATCTCTTGAAGAGTATTAGGAAACTGAGGCATTCTTAAGAGGGAAATCAGGAGGAAAAAAAGGGGATATGAGATATCCTTGGCAGATAAAGATAAGCATAATCCAAAGAGATTCTACAAGTACATTAAAAGCAAAAGAACAACTAATGAGAAAACAGAGCCCCTTAGAGATCAACAAAGTCATCTGTGTATAGAACCACAGGATTTGGAAGGGATAAATTTATATTTTGCTTCAGTATTTACTATGGAGAAAGATATGGAAGCTAGGCAACTTAGGAAATAAATATTGATGTTGTGAAAACAGTGCACATTACAGAAGAGCAGATACTGGATGTATTAAAAAGCTTAAAGATGGTTAAATCTCTGGGACCTGATCAATTGTATCCCAAGTCATTGTGAGAATTTAGGGAAGAAATTGCAGAGCCCATAGCAGAAATGTTTGTATCATCTACAACGACAGGTGAGGTGCCAGAGGACTAGCAGGTGACTAATGTTGCACCTTTATTTAAGAAAGGCAGCAAGGAGGAGTCGGGGAACTATAGACCAGGTGGTGGGTAAGAAGTTGAAGGGGATTTGGAGAGACAGGATTTACATGCATTTGGAGAGGCAAGGACTAATTAGGGATAGACCATATGGCTTTGTGCATGGGAAATTGCATTTCACTAACTTGATTGGATTTTTTGAGGAAGTCACCAAGAAGATAGATGGGGGCAGGGCAGTAGATGTTTTCTACATGACCTTTAGTAAAGCCTTTGATGAGGTTCGACATGGTAGACTAATTAGTAAAGTTAGATCACATGGGATTCAGGGAGAACTTGGATACAAAATTAGTTCGGCAGTAGGAGACAGAGACAAGTGGTGGAGAGTTGTTTTTCAGTCAGGAAGCCTTTGACGAGCAGTGTTCCACAGGGATCACTGTTATTTGTCATTTATATCAATGATTTTGATGAGAATTTAAGGAGCATAGTTAGTATGTTTACAGATTATATCATAATTGATGGTATAGTGGATGGTGAAGAAGGTTATTTCAGATTCCAAAGGGATCTTGATCAGTTGGGCCAATGGGCTGAGGAGTTTAATTTGGATAAATGTGATGTCATGCATTTTGCTAAGACGAATAAGGGCAGAGCATACACAGTTAATGGTAGAGCCCTGGGGAGTGTTATTGAATAGAGACATCTAACGGTTCAGATACGTAGTTCTTTGAAAGTTACATCACAGATAGACAGGATGGTAAGGGTTACGTTTAGTATGCTTGCCTGCAAACCATTGAATATTGCGGTTGGGATGCCATGTTGTAGTTTTACAGATCGGTGGCAAGGCCACTTTTGGAGTACTCTGTATAGTTATGATCTCCCAGTTGTAGGAAGAACACTATTGTGGGTGGCACAGTGGCTCAGTGGTTAGCACTATAGCCTCACAGCACCAGGGCCCCAGGTTAGATTCCATCCTCAGAGAACTGTCTGTGTGGAGTTTGCACATTCTCCCCGTGTCTGCGTGGGTTTCCTCCCACAGTCCAAAGATGTGCAGGTTAGGTGGATTGACCATGGTTAAATTGCCCATAGTGTTAGGTGCATTAGTCAGAGGGAAGTAGGTCTGGGTGGGTAACTCTTCAGAGGGCCGGTGTGGACCTGTTGGGCCAAAATGCCTGTTTCCACACCGTAGGGAATCTAATCTAATCTACTATTAAAATGGAGTTGGTACAGAAAAGATTTGCAAGAACTTTACTAGGATTGGAGAGTTTGAGTTATAAGAATAGGCTGGAAATTGTTTCACTCGATTGGAGGATTATGAGGGGTGACCTTATAGTGATTTAAAAAGTCATGAGGAGAATAGACAATGTAAACAGCAAAGGTCTTTTCAAAACCAGAGGGCATAATTTTAAGGTGAGAGGAAAAAGATTTGAAAGGGACGTGAGCTCCAATCTTTTCGTACATGGGGTGGTTCAGATGTAGAATAAACTGCTACAGTGGCAGGCACAGGTACAGTTGCAATGTTTAAAATTATTTGGATAAGTACATGAATAGGAAAGGTTTAGAGGGATTATGAGCCAAATGCAGACAAATGGGACTAGTTTAATTTTGTGAAATGTGGATGGCGTGGATGAGTTGGACCAAAGGGTTTATTTCTGAGCTGTATGACTCTATGATTCGATGACTGTATGGCAGAGATTTCTTCCTTGTTCCAGATTTTCAGGAACAGCTGATGAGGATGACAGGTCATCTCCACTCCTCCAATTTAGAAAATCTTTCTTTGAAAGTCTATCCTGTGATTTCATGTATCTAATAGTGGCTTCAGCTTGTACCACAGCGGGTGGGGGTCCAAGATCACTTTTGAGGGGGAGTTAGGGAGTTTGCTCAAACACGTCCTGTTTCTCTGAACCGAATAATGTAGGTGTACACCTTCCCATAAAGAGATTTGTTGATCAGGGTATGTTTTTATCCTATTCAACAGCATCAATTTCTGAACTATTTTAATAGAATGGTGAGCTCACATGATGCCATCAAAATCGTCTCAAATATAATTAACTGATCCTTTGTAGGAACTGGCGTCACATTAGCACATCTGCTGAAACAAACTGATGGATCCAGCAAATGACCATTTAAAGCCTCATGCTGTCGTCATGTCAGGATCGAGTCTCAATTCAAGTTTTGATTTAAACTTTGAAGGACATTTCGCAACCTAAAAATTACAATCTTCTTGAGGCCAGACATCAAATTCCACAAACGTTGTCCAGCATTTTGTCATCTCTGGGCATTTTATACTGAGTCTTATTATCATTGGCAGGAAAAAAAAACCCACTGCTGTATTTACAATCTAAAACAAACAATTTTGATTTTATACATAATTATAGGAAACTTACAACTTATGGAAACTGTGTGAAGTAATTTATTGCTTATTGCTTATTGCTTATTAATTTATTGCTTATAACTCCAATTCTTAGACCTCCTGATAGGAAAAGAATATGCATGTAAATGATACCTCTCTCCAACTAGCCAACTTAATTGTAATAAGTTTTCTCTATGCCAGAATCATCCCAGTTATTTTAAAACACTGGAATTTCTTCCTTCACAAAGAGAAAGTAAAATCAGTCAAGGTGTCTTAATGGCTCTGACATCCATCATGATGAAGTGCTTTGAGCGGTTATAATGCACACATTGACTCTAGCCTCCTAGATTGCCTTGGTCCATAGCAGAGTGTGGTGCTAGAAAACCCCATGTCTGCGTGGATTTCCTCCAGGTGCTCCTGTTTCCTCCATCAATCCAAAGATGTACAGGTTAGGTGAATTGGCCACGCTAAATTGCCCATATTGCTCAGGGATGTGTAGGTGAGGTGCAAAAAGAGATTGGGGAATAGGTCTGGATGGGTTACTCTTCAGACGGTCGGTGTGGACTTGTTGGGCCTAAGAGCCTGTTTGCACACTGTAGGGATTCTAATTCGAAAAGCAAAGCAGATCAGGCAGCATCCGGGGAGGAGCCCTTCATCAGGATTGAGGCTTGTGAGCCGGGGGTCTGAGAGATAAGAGGGAGGGGTGGGGCTAAGAGAGCAATAGGTAGATGCGGCTGAAGGAGAAGGTGATAGGTCAGACAGGAGGGTGGAGCAGGTGGATGGGAAAGGTGATGGATAGATCAGGATGGCAGTGCCAAGTTGGAGGCTTTGGACTGGGATAATTGGGGGGGGGGAGGGGAAATGAGGAATCTGTTGAAATCCACATTGACCCAGTGTCATTGCAGGGTCCCAAGGTGGAATATGAGAGTTTCTTCTTCCAGGCATCAGGTGGTAAGGGTTTTCCCTTCCCCTGTGGCCAATGATGCCCTCCAGTACACTTCCTGTATCTCCTCCACTTCCCGCACTACTGCCCTTGAACCCCACACCTCCCAACGCAACAAGGACAGAACCCTCTGGTCCTCACCTTCCACCCCACCAACCTCTGCATACCTCGCATCACCCTCTGTCACTTCCGCCACCTATAAATGGACCCCACCACCAGAGGTATAATTTTATCCCCCGCCCTATCAGGGTTCCGGACAGACCATTCCCTCTGAGACTCCCTCGTCAGGTCCATGCCCCCCACCAAACCACATCCCACTCCTGGCACCTTCCTCTATCACCACAGGAAATACAAAACCTGTGCCCAAACCACCCCCCTCACCTCCATCCAAGGCCCCATGAGATCCTTCCACATCTGACGGAAATTTACCTGCACCTCCACCAATGTCATTTACTGTATCCGTTGCACCTGATGTGGTCTCCTCTACATTGGGAAGACAGAATGCCTTTTGCAGATTTCAGAGAACATTTCTGGGCCACCCGCATCAACCAACTCCACCACCCCGTGGCTGAACACTACCATCACCAAACCCTTATACCACCTGATACCTGAAGGAGAAACACCTCATATTCCACCTTGGGACCCTGCAACCACACGGGATTGACATGGATTTCAACAGTTTCCTCATTCCCCCTCCTCTGACATTATCCCAGACCCAAGCCTCCAAATAAACACTGCCCTCCTGACCTGTCCATCACCTTACCTATTTATCCGCTCCACCCTCCTCTCCGACCTACCACCTTCTCCCTCACCTTCATCTATCTATTGCATTCTCAGCTACCATCCCTCTTGCCAACTGGGCCTTCTCCACCACCATATCCTAGCCACCCAATGCCTAGAGGAAGAGCACCTCATCTTCTGCCTTGGGACTCTCCAACCACACGGCATCAATCCTGACTTCACTAGTTTCCTCATCTCCCCCTCCGCCCACCTCATTCCAGGTCTAACCCTTGAACTTGGCACCATCCTCTGAACTGTCCCATCTGTCCATCTTCCTTCCCACCTATCTACTCCATCCGCCGCTGTGACCTATCACCATCACCTCCCAAATGCACCTACCTTTCGCCTTCCAAACTACATTCCCTCCAGCCCCACCCCCCCCCCCCCCCCCCCCCCATTCATGTCTCAGGCCCATAAGCCTCATTTCTGAAGAAGAGCTCTGACCCAAAACGTTGATTCTCCTGCTCCTCAGATACTGCCTGACCTCCTGTGCTTTTCCAGCACCACACTCTCAACTCTGATCTCCAGCATCTGCAGTCCTCACTTTCTATAACTTGGTCCATATCAGGGAAGATTCTGATCTTAAAACTGTTGGTACAGGTTTTCAAGTTCCTCAAAGTAAATATTAATAATAATCAATCCTACAATCGATGCTACAGTCAAGAAAGCACACCAAAATGTGTACTTCTTCAGAAGGCTGAGGAAATTTGACATATCCACAGGACATGGGTGTGGCCACTTTTGGAGGGATATGAAACAATGCAGGCAAATGGGACTAGTTTAGTTTGGGAAACTTGGTTGGCATGGACTGGTTGGACTGAAGGGTGACAGACTAGGCTACACTCACAAGTCTTACAGTCTTAGGCAGAGCAGTTGCCTTCTCCAGCTGTGATGCATCTGAATCGGATGCTTTCTATGGTGCATGTATGAAAATTATCGAGTCATAGAGTCACACAACATGGAAACAGATTTCCATGCTGTGTGACACTATGACTGGATAATTTTCATACATGCACCATAGAAAGCATCCGATTCAGATGCATCACAGCTGGAGAAGGCAACTGCTCTGCCTAAGACTGTAAGACTTGTGAGTGTAGCCTAGTCCGTCACAAAAAACAGCTTTCCTTCCATTGACTCAGTCAACATTTCCCATTGCCTCAGAAAAGCAGCCAATATAATCAAAGATCTTTACTACCCCAATTATACTCTCTTCCACCCTCTTCCATCATGCAGAAGATACAAAGTTTAAAAACACATGTCAACTGATTTAAGAACAGCTTCTTCCTCGCTGTCATGAATGGACTTCTCATTTGTAAGAGTTGACAAAGTTAAAAATCACACAACGTCAGGTTATAGTCCAACAGGTTTATTTGGAAGCACTAGCCTTTGGAGCATTGCTCCTTCATCAGATAGCAGCACTCCGAAAGCTAGTGCTTCCTAGTAAAACTGTTGGACTATAACCTGGTGTTGTGTGATTTTTAACTTTGTCCACCCCAGAACAACACCAGTTCCTCCACATCATTTAAGATTTGAGTATTTTCTGCACCTTGCCCAAAGCTGTAACCCTATGTTCTCTTCTATTACGTTAATGTACTTGCGTAAGATATAATTTGTCTGGATAGCATGCAAAACAATACTTTTCACTGCATCTTGGTGCGTGTGACAATAATAAATCAAATCAAATCAAATCAAAAATATATATCCTCATGTAAGGAACAGTATCAGATAGTTGGGTTAGTTTCATGAGACTATTTACTGATTTTACAATTTTATTAATACAAATTGACAAGCGCTACACTCTAAGTATATTATTATGTCAAAATATCACATCTAAAAGAACCTATGATTTGGAGATGCTAGTGTTGGACTGGGGTGTACAAAGCTAAATGTCACACAACACCAGGTTATAGTCCAACAGGTTTAATTGGAAGCACACTAGCTTTCGGAGCGCCAATCCTTCAACCACCTGATGAAGGAGCGTCGCTCCGAAAGCTAGTGTGCTTCCAATTAAACCTGTTGGACTATAACCTGGTGTTGTGTGATCTTTAACTTCGAATATAACCTAATTTGATGCTTTTAACACTGAGAACTGGAGTTGTAATGGCTACGGCTGTACAGGACATTGTTTAAGCCACTTTTGGAATATTGTGTGCAATTCTGGTGTCGCTGCTGTAGGAAGAATATCTTGAAACTTGAAAGGGTTCAGAAAAGATTTACAAAGATCTTGTCAGGGTTGCAGGATTTGAGTGATGGGGAGAGGCTGAATAGGCAGGGGCTGTTTTCCCTGGAATGTCGGAGGCTGAGAGGAGGCCTTATAGTGGTTTATACAATCATGAGGGCTATGGGTAGAGTAGATGGACAAATCTTTTCCCTGGGGTAGGGAAGTGGGAGTCCAAAACTAGAGGGCATAGATTTAAGGTGAGAGAGGAAAGATTTAAAAGAGACCTAAGGGGCAACATTTTCATGCAGAGGGTATTGTTGGCATGGATTGAGCTCCCACAGAAGTGGTGGAGGCTGGTACAGTTACAACATTTAAAAGGCATCTGGATAGGTTTATGAACAGAAAGGGTTTAGAGGGATATGGACCAAATGCTGGCAAATAGGATTAAATTTATATCGATTATCTAGTCAGCACAGACAAGTTGGAGTGAAGGTTCTGTTTCCAGGCTGTACATGTCTGTGACTCAATGACTGTATAACTATTCAAGCACAACTAAAAACAATTCTGTCTTTCAAAGAATAGCTCTGTACAGGTTTCTCACAATCCCATATGATGCTGTATCATTTTCAATTCCGTAATTGTTCAGAGAAGATTCCTTTATAAAATTGAGTGCTTTCATCTCAAATTTATTTGTGGCATTTTATTCTCACATCTGAATATTCCTTTCATCTTGCCTTTATTCCTTTCAGTGATGAAAGAGTCCTTCATTAAAGTTTCATCAGTAAAGATGTTTCATTTCTCTTTCTTTATCAACGTTGTCTGATATTGATTTGTAATGTTATTTATGTACTAAGGATCTTTGCGATTGTTATTGGTTGGAGGTTTTCAGTTTTCCTCCCGCTAATTAAAATTTTACTTTCAAACCTGTAAGTATCGTTGCCAAGTGCTTTTCCAACACCTTTCTCTGGTCGTAATTACATTTTTTTGTACCTTTCTGTTGTCTGTTCTATGTACTAATTTAGTTAATAGCGTGTGTGTCCTAATTACGTATGTTTATTTCTTAGGTAAACCTATACTTCTAACCAGATGTTGTTACAGAAACAGACTCTCTAAGAGCATCTACGCAGCAACCAATCAACTCACAATTTTCCTCTGGTTTGACTCTGAGACATTATTAGTTTCAAACTTAGCCAAGCTGACAGGATAGATGGCTTCTCCCATGTTCTGGAAGATAGATCAAAATGTGAAAATGAGGAGGGGTAAAGAGATGGTGGGGTGGGGTGGGGTGGGGTGGGGGGGTGGGGGGGTGAGAAGGAACAGCAATCATGCTTACATAGAACATTGCTCAGCAGACTTAATAGTTCACAGTTAAGGAAGTGCACAATTTTAAAGGGAGGTTTTTGAGGAGCAAGAAGACACGAGAGCAATATATTCCACAAACTACCAATTCACCTCTGCCTGATCTTTGAGGCTACAGTGCAAGTACAGAGCCCATGTTGTGTTCAGTCCAGTTCCTGGATAGATTTCTAGAGAACAATAATGAAGAGGAATTTGGGAAAGGTGACCCAAGATGAGGCTAAGAAAGCCTCCAACATGTGCTGATCCTTGCTCTCACAGCTTGTTTTGTCATTGATGGAGATGGGGGCTGATCGATCTTCAGAATCGATGTTGAGTGTCAGTGGATGGGGGCACAGACACTTTCCTGGGCCCTAGTCTATCTGGGATAAGGTGGGGAAAAAGACACACAGGCACCTTCACTAGGCCCTGAGCTGCATGGTGACTGGCCGCAGACCGACTAAAACCCGAGAGAGAGGAGCTGCTCCTTACATGCTGAGTGTTCTCTTAATCTCCACAACAACTAATGTACAATGAAACTATGATTTGGAGATGCCGGTGTTGGACGGGGGTGCACAAAGTTAAAAATCACACAACACCAGGTTATAGTCCAACAGGTTTAATTGGAAGCACACTAGCTTTCGGAGCAACGCTCCGAATCACCTGATGAAGGAGCGTCGCTCCGAAAGCTAGTGTGCTTCCAATTAAACCTGTTGGACTATAATTGGTGTTGTGTGATTTTTAACTTTGTACAATGAAACTAATAATCCCCAGGCTGCATGAAACTGAACTTAAATTCCTGTTACACCAGCACTAGGATTAGGATTTTTAATTGTCAGTCCAAAAACTATCTCTGACCCTAAAACATAATTTTCAAATTGAAATTAGGTAATTGGCCTGTGGACAGTTTCCATGCCCAATCACCAATGTCAAAGTGGCCCAGAGGTGGGACTCAACTACAACCCCCTCTGAAATGGTGAGGAACTGCCATGTCTCAGCATTCTACTTTCCATGGTGGTGGCTGCCCAGAGCACAGAAGAGAATCAAGTCAGCGCCATAAAGAGACAGCTAAGCACAGCAGACTGCAAGGTGTCTGCTGTCTCCAAGAGGATCCTGTCTGGGGCTTTGAAATAGATGTGGCAAATTTTCTTCATGGCATATGGGAGAAGAACTCAGTACACCAATACAGCATACCTGAAAGGTGGCACAGCCTTTAGTAGTCATGATATGACCACCAGAACGACCTCAAAAGACCTGGAGATTTAAGTGGCTAGTCACACTGAGGTGATAGGCCACCAAATGTTAACACAACGATATGCACAGGAGCTCAACAGACTATGCCTTTTGTGATCCTTGACAGTGTCAAGTTGCATCACGGGGATGTTATTATCCTTGTAAGTGAGGTATGAGTGAGCAGTGATCAATGCTGAGGAGTGCTGCAGCACATATCAATGTCATGCTGTGAGCAGTGAGTGTGGGCAGTGTATTCATATATTATTCTGCCATTGTAGGGAGACATTGTGAGCTCAACATCAGGGAGATGGCCTGCACAGGGCTTCCAGACATTTGCCAACTCAAAAACCTGCATGTTCAGCAATGGTGAGGCTCACTTTCTTCTTTTAAGAAAGCTTAAAGTCTACATCTTTGACCAAGCTTTTGATAACCTGACCTGATATTTCCTCATTTGGCTTATGTCACATTTTGTTATATAATGCTCGTATAAAGTGCCATAGGACATTTTATAACAAGAAACACACCATGTGCATACAAATTGTTGCTCATTTACAATTGAAAGATCTAATTTCTTCAAATTTTAATTACTACCAGAAATTTGTAATAAAAAATAAACATGTTTTTCTCTTACGTTCTTTTTAATGGGTCTTTTTCTTACCTCATGAGGTTTTCCATTTTGTTACCTGTCTTCATTTTCTTTTCCCACAATACCTACCATTGAATTGATTATTCTAACTTCTTCCTAGGTTTAGAGAGTCTCTTAGAGAGAAAGTGAGGGCTGCAGATGCTGGAGATCAGAGCTGAAAATGTGTTGCTGGAAAAGCGCAGCAGGTCAGGCTTATGCCCGAAACGTCGATTCCCCTGTTCCTTGGATGCTGCCTGACCTGCTGCGCTTTTCCAGCAACACATTTTCAGCTTAGAGAGTCTCTTAGTAAGAATTCTGTAATCTGTTTAGTTAAAATGAAGCAAAGTTGCTTGGCTCCTTGCATAGGCCCCTTAATGGGTGCTGCAATGTTTCAGATACAGAGCCAAAGAATGAAATAGATCAAACTCCTCTTCAGGGAGCCAACATGAACTCAATAGATTGAATGGCCTACCTATTGTACTGTTACTTTTCCTACTAATGAACATGATTGAAGGAGATTGACGATAGTTTTTTACTGGTGAACATGACATTTGTACTTCTCACAAATTTGTGGAGAGAGAAGTTTTCCCTTTTATAATTTTACAATAGCTGGAAGCTTTAAGATTCTCTAGTGGTTTCCCAAAAGCTTGGGTATTGAAGTTGAAAGTCACTTTGAAAATCTGGAGAAGCTTATCAGCATAATGAACACAGTTATTTTAGTGAGGCTGAATGCAGTGCCCTTATTTATATTCCTTATTGCGTGGCATTACACACGGGGGAGACAATGGCCTTGTGATTTTATTGCTAGACTATTAATCCAGAAACTCAGCTAACGTTCAGGTGAAATGGTGAAATTTGAATTCGATAAAAATTTTTGGAAACCATTCCCGATTGGTGAAAAAAAAAATCTCATTCGCGGATGCTCTTCAGGAAGGGAAACCTGCTGCCCTTTCCTGATCTGTCTTCCATGGAACTCCAGAGCCACGGCAATATGGTTGACCAAGCAAACCACGCAGTTGTAAAAATCACTACAATGTGCAGGTCAGGTGGATTGGTCATACTAAATTGCCCATAGTGTTAGGTGCATTAGATAGAGGGAAATGGGTCTGGGTGGGTTACTCTTCAGAGCATTGGTGTGGACCTGTTGGGCCGAAGGGCCTGTTTCCACACAGTAGGGAATCTAATCTAAAAAAAGTCTCAACAAAGAAATGAAATTGGACAGACCACTTACCATCGACCTGGGCACCGGAAAACGTCAATGGTAACAGCAGGCCTGGCAACCCTCTAAGATTCACCTTGCTAACGTCTAGAACCTGCTGCCAACATTTAGAGAGCTTTCTCACAGACTAGTCAAATAACAATCATACTCATGGAATCATTCCTTATAAATAATGTCCCAGAAACTATCATCACTATCTCTGGGCATGTCCTGTCCCAGTGGCAGGAAAGAACCAGCAGAGATGGTAGCTCAGTGTTATGCAGTCAAGAGGGAATTACCCTGGAAGTTCTCAACAGTGACTTCATGGCTTCACATTAGACATAGGCAAGGAAACCTCCTGCTGATTACTACATTCCGTCCTCCCTTGGCTGATGAATCAGTACTCCTCCATGTTGAACAACACTTTGAGAAAGCACTGAGGGTGACAAGGTGCACAATGTGTTTTGGCTGGAGGATTTCAATGCCCACCAGCAAGAGTAGCTCAACAGCCACACTCCTGATAGAGTTAGTTGGAACTGAAAGGACATAGCTGCAAGCGTAGGTCTGCAGCAGTTGGTAAGGGAAACAACAAGAGCCAAAACATACTTGACCTCATCCTTCCCAATCGGTCTACTGCAGATGCAGCTGTCCATGACCACCTTACAGTCTTTATGGAGATAAAATTCCACTTTCATATTAAGAATAACATCCATCATCTTTTGTGGCATCATTACTGTGCTAAGTGGGGCAGACTTCAAACAGATCTAGCATATTAAGACTGGGCATCCATGAGGTACTGTAGGCCATCAACAGCAGCAGAATTTTCCTTGAACACAGTCTGCAGCCTCATGGCCTGACATATCCCCACTCAACCATTACCATCAAGCCAGGGGATCAACCCTGGTTCAATGGGGAGTGCAGGAGGACATG
This sequence comes from Chiloscyllium plagiosum, assembly GCF_004010195.1. NCBI lineage: Eukaryota > Metazoa > Chordata > Chondrichthyes > Orectolobiformes > Hemiscylliidae > Chiloscyllium > Chiloscyllium plagiosum. Next base: position 79,549,271 of record NC_057716.1, on the reverse strand, counting down.
TCAGGAGAAGCATCAGACATACCAAAAAGTGAGGTGACAACCTAATGAAGCTAACAAACAGGACTACTTGCATACCAAACATCATAAACAATTGATAGGCAATGCTAAGCAATCCCACAACCAACAGATCAGCATTAAGTTCTGAAATCCTGCCACATCCTGTCATAAATGGTGTTGCGAAGTGTAGTGATTGGAACCAGGTAGATCTTATTGACTAGGAGATCCATGATTGGCCCAGGTTAACAACCCCAATTGAGGATCTCATGATCAATAAAATCCACCTCATTCCAATCACTACAGGCAATCAAACAGCTCAGTAGAAAAGAAGGCTCCAAAAATATCCCCTTCCTGAATGATAGAATAACCTAACAGAAAAAATAAGGTTTGAGTATTTGCAGCAATTTTAATCCAGTAGTGTCAAATGGATGGTCCATCTTTGCCTCTTCCAGTGGTCCCTAGCATTAGAGGTGCCAGTCTTCCACCGATTTGATTCACTCAACATGACATCGAGAAACAGTTGGAGACACTGGATACTGCAAAGGATATGAGCCCTGACAACATTTAAGCAATAGTACTGAGGATTTGTGCTCCAGAACTTGCCATTCCACTCATCAAGCTGTTATAGTCCAGCTACAGTCGAGAGTGTGCTGCTGGAAAAGCACAGCAGGTCAGGCAGCATCCAAGGAGCAAGAAAATCGATATTGTGGGCAAAAGCCCTTCATCAGGAAAGCAGGAAGGCATGCCAAGAACAGGACTGTGCATACCTAAAACTGAGGTGACAACCTAATGAAGGTAACAAACAGGACTCCTGCTTGCATACCAAACAGCATAAACAAGTGATAGCCAGTGTTCCTCGGTTGCTGCCAGACCTGCTGTGCTTTTCCAGTACCACACTCTCGACTCTAATCGCCAGCATCTGCAGTCCTCACTTTCCCCATGGTACAACTACAACACTGGCATCTACATGACAATGTACAAAATTGCCCAGATCACTCCAGTACACAAAATGGAGATCAAATCCAACTTTCCCAATTAGTAGCCCATCGGTGAATGTTGATCATCATTAAAGTTATGGAACTTGTCATCAATAGTGCCATCAAACAGCAATTATTCAGCAATAATCTGCTCACTGACACCCAATTTGGGTTCTGACAGGGCCACTCAGCTCCTGATCTTATTGCAGCCATAGTTCAAACCTGGGCAAAAGAGCTGAGTTTCAGAGGTAAGGTGAGGGTGACAGCACTTAATATCAAGGCTGCATTCAACTGAACATGGCCTGAAAAGCCTTAGCTGAAAATGTGTTGCTGTAAAAGCACAGCAGGTCAGGCAGCATCCAAGGAACAGGAGAATCGACGTTTCGGGCACAAGCCCTTCTTCAGGAATGAGGAAAGTGTGTCCAGCAGGCTAAGATAAAAGGTAGGGAGGAAGGACTTGGGGGAGGGGCGTTGGAATTGCGATAGGTGGAGGGAGGTCAAGGTGAGGGTGATAATATCGAGTGTTGATTTTTCAGTTTACATTTGGGCTTACTTTGACAGTGGAGCTTTGATTTGTAGATGCACTACTCATGTTGAGATATCCTGATAAAGTTGAACCAGTGTCTGTTACTGTTTATATTTGGAGTTCATCCATTCCGCTTTAAAGTAAGATTCTCAATTCAGAAATGATAAGCCATTTCCCACCAGTTCAAAGACTTTAAAATGGTCACCCAGATATACAGAATGTGGAGAACATTAATTATAATGTGCAGAATTTGTTTCTCTTTCAGGTAGTATTAGATTGCATTAAAGTTTGTCCACACAAAATTAAATAGCAATTTTGCAGTTGAATTGTATATGTTGTTTAGATAAGAAGTCAAATTTGGTAAAGTAGTTATTTGAGAGGCTTCCAAGTACAAAGTTAATAAACACCAGATATTGAATTTACTAACATTGAACTTTACTGAGGTACACTTTCAATAGTTCTATTGCATTAATGAAAATGTCAATATGAATATAAAGAAGGAATAGCCTGTCTTGCAAGTTTGTTGAGATTTTTTGCAAACAAATAATTGGCAAATGGAAATATGTCTCACTGTAGTTTTAGAATTAAAGAGAAAGAACAAAACAGAAGGTAATGGGAGATGATCAAAGATTATGTTTCAGACAATGTCCACTCCCTCGATTTGCTGTTGGTGGGTGTGAGACCTTCAGTGATTACATGCACCTCAGCAAACGAGGAAGAAGCCGACTGCAGACATCATGAGAGTGTGGTTGAAGATAGAGACCATCAGAAAGGGTGTGTTATAGTGCTCCTAGATACAATGCAGGAAGCAGTTTAATTAGTTAAACAAAGCAATAAAATTACAATAATACATTTCCTAAAAGCAAAATGTGCATGTCAGTTAACTTTCTCACACTGCCTTCTCCAGCTATGTTGAGCACATGAAGTTTCATACCAACTTTTTTTGCTTGTCTATGCCTCTGTCTGATATGCACCTCACGTCCTTATCTGTCTATCCACTACTCACACCCACCCTCATCAACTATAAATGCATGCTTCATCCTCCCAATCACCCTGAATGAATGCTCTTCACCTGTCTGTTCAAAACATGCCATTTCTATCACTGATAAGTCTCTCATAAATCTTTTTTTATGTAAGGAAAAGGGAGCACAGGGAATGAAGGAGCAGCAGAGAAATGGAAGTCACTCTCTTCAGATTTCACAGTGAATGAGCACAATAAAAGAGGCACAAGAAATTAATGGAGTCTTTGCATGGCTGGATGTAAGAGAGGAGGAGAACAAAGCCTTTCAAAATCCTTGATATCAACAACATCTCCCTGCTATAGGAAGGCTGTTGTGACATTTGAAAGGGTTCAGAAAAGATTTGCAAGGATGTTGCCAGGGTTGGAAGATTTGACCAATAGGGAGAGGCTGAACAGGCTGGGGCTATTTTCCCTGGAGCATCGGAGGGTGAGGGGCGATCTTACAGAGGTTTATAAAATCATGAGGGGCTTGAATAGGGTAAAGAGACAAGGTCTTTTCTCTGGGGTGGAGGAGTCCAGAATTAGAGGGCATAAGTTTAGGGTGAGAGGGGAAAGATAAAAAGAGACCTAAGGGGCAACTTTTCATGCAGAGGATGGTACATGTATGGAATGAGCTGCCAGAAGAAGTGGTGGAGGCTAGTACAATTACAGGATTTAAAAAGCATTTAGATGAGTATATGAATAGGAAAGGTTTAGAGGGATATGGCCGAATGCCGGCAAACAGAACTAGATTAATTTAGGATATCTAGTCGGCATGGACGAGTTGGACTGAAGAATTGTTTCGCACTGTACGTTTCTATGACTCTATGACTTTAAGTGAAACATGATCATGTGCATAATAATAAAGTCAGGCTAATGTGTACCAAAAGGTGCCTCCAGATTTGTACAGACACAGAAGTTCATCTTCTGCATGCCAATGATTTGTTCAATGACATATCTAAAGATCATATAATACTCATTGTATCGCTACTCTGTTTCTTTCCTTAGAATTTTATGTGTCTACTCAAATGGCATTTGAATAGCATTCATAACAAAATAATTAAATTAATAGCAGACATGAAGTAAATAAATATGACAAGCTAGTCATTACAAAGATATGCTGCTGAAGAAAATGACTTGGTCTGAAATATTGAAGGCATTTATTGCCTTTCCCTAATTGCCCAGAGGGCAGTTAAGAATCAACCATGTTGTTGTGTGTCTGCATTTAAATGTAGACCAGACCAGGTAACAATACAAATTTCTTTCCATAAAGCACATGAGTGAACCGGATGGATTTTCCAACAATCGATTCATGGTCATCATTGGACTCCTAATTTTGGAATTTTATTGATTTCAAAGTCCACCATCTCCTGTAGTGGATTTGAACCCTCGTCCCTTGAACATTACCTGTGTCTCTTGGTCAACAACCCAGTAATAATGCCACTAGACCATTGTCTCCCCCAACACTAGCAAAGGATAGAAGGATAACATTGTTAATAAAGAATGGTATTTGTGCAATAGTTAAATATAACCTTGGTTCAGAAAGTCCAGATGTGGAATTGGTCTTGGTGGAGTTGAAGAATAATAAGAAAATAAGTCACTCGTGGGAATGGATCGCAGGCTGTTAATGTCACATCAACAAAAATCGATTGAAACCGCAATTATGGGTTTCATTTTCAACTCACAAGTACAAGTAAGTTTTTCTTTTGCAAAATTGAAATAAATGACTATCTACATAATTTGACAGTTTGATTAATAGTCTGACAGACTTTACCTAACTTCCATTTTGTACTACTCCAGAAACATTGCAATTTGAACACAGAAGGATAAAGCTCTCACTTCAGTTAATGTGGAGTGCTTTAGATGCTTTATCTCAGTAATGACCTCAAATGTCCCTGCTGAACTTGGGTTCCTTCCATGTATGAGGCACTTCCCACCACCATTCCTCTACCAGCAAAATAACATCTGTCAGAAATGAAGGCAAAGCTTCTGAGTCTCAGATCCTAGTGCTATTTTAGATAAACTGTGGAGACTACATAACACTGAAAAAATCTAGGTCAGGCTGAGCAGTATCCATGCTAATCTGATAAATGGGAACTTCTAAGTATAGATAACACATCCAAAGTCTATAAATGTGGGTAAAGCAGCCTTGCAGCCAGAGCAACGTCAACACTGTTGGTGGTAAAGGTTGGTTGGCATTTTTCATCTCCTTGGCTTCAGAACCCTCAGCTGCAGTTTTTGTCTCACCTTGCTCTAACTGCCAAATTTCAGCAGTCTCAAGAAACCAACAGAGTTGACATTAAACCCCGAAACCTATGTTATTATCACTACAATCATGCAATTCAGACATTGAAATTGACAACCCACCTTGCCCAAGAGGTTTATATGCATGCAGCCAAATTCAGGCAAATATAGAAGTGAGCAGATTGAAGACAGATTCTCAAAATTCTTGTATGTTTCTGAAACTTCACATCAACATCTGTCTCCAAACATGTGGTCACTGACAATAAGCCTCCTTAATTTTATGGCTGAAAATGTGTTGCTGGAAAAGCGCAGCAGGTGAGGCAGCATCCAGGGAACAGGAGAATCGACATTTCGGGCATAAGCCCTTCTTCAGGAATCATTCCTGAAGAAGGGCTTATGCCCGAAACGTCGATTCTCCTGTTCCCTGGATGCTGCCTCACCTGCTGCGCTTTTCCAGCAACACATTTTCAGCTCTGATCTCCATGCATCTGCAGACCTCACTTTCTCCTCCTTAATTTTATGAACAACAATTGAAAATTCTGGGCAGTTTCAAATGTTAACCAAAGTGATTGGATGCAAGATCAATTAATATATTTTGGGACATGTGGCATGGAGAGTTTGTCTTATAAGAACAAGTTGAGTAGACTGAGCTTGTGCTCACTGGAGTTTAGAAGAATGAATAGAGACCTTATAGAAGCATATAAGTTCATTAGAGGGCTTGAGAGGGTAAATATAAATAGGGGGTTTCCCCTTGTGGGACAGTCTAGAACCAGAGGGCATAAGCTCAGAGTAAGGGTTGTCCATTTAAGGTAGAGATGAAGAAGATTTTTTTTTTCCCTCTCAGAAGGTAGTCAACTTGTGGAATTTTCTACTACAGAGCGTATCAAAAAGCTGGGTCAATAAATATAATCAAGGCAGAGACAGACAGATTTTTTATTCGTACGTGATTCAAGGGTTATAGGGAAAAGACTGGAAAGTGGAGTTGTGGATTATCAGATCAGCCATCACCTCACTAAATGATGAAGCAGATAAAATGGGCAACATGGCTTACTTTAGGTCTAACGCCTTATGGTCTTAATGTCTTGTTCTCATCACCTTAAATCAATACTTGTCATTGTTTCTAATTTGTACGGCCTTTCTCTTCCAGGAAAAAAATATAACAGCCATTTTGTGCTGAACATAATAGTACACCGAACAGTTAAGGGGTGGTTTGGCAGCCTAATGATATAATAGCTGCATTGATAATCCAAAAAGCCAGATTCAAATCCCACCAAGACAGATGCTGGATTTTCAATTCAATAAAAATTATTGAATTAAGAGTCTAGTAATGACCACAAATCAATTGTTGAAGAAACCTCATCTGGTTCACCAATGTATTTTAGGGAAGGAAAATGCCATCTTTAGCTGGTCTGGCCTACATGTGACTCCAGACCCACTGCAATGTGGTTGACATTTAACTGTTCTCTGAGCAATTAGAAATGGGCAATAAATGCTCGTGTAGCCAGCAATGTCCTCATTCCATGAGTGATTTTTTTTTTAAGTACCCAATGGTACTTGTGCAGAAATTAGACAACAAATATTTAAAGGCACACATACAACTAAACACAAATAAATCGGAAATCCATACCTGAGGCGTGATACCAAAGCATCCTTTTAGCTGTAGCTCACATTTTTGCTAGTATTTAACAAATGCTCCATTTGATTGATTCAAGAGCTACATAGCTGCTTCTGCTGTTCACAAAACTCCCAAATACTCTGTGGTGACTGCTGCATTTGTTTTGGATTGCTGGTTAACAGAAGCGTCCAGTGCAAAAACCCACAGCAAGTCTAAAACAAGTATAATGTTAACAAATGTTTAGTGCTCTATGTCCATTGCTGACTTCAAAGTCCAGCCAAAGGTCATAAATAACTTGAAAGATCTTAATTTGAAACATCTTAACTCCTTTTGCAATGTTTTATTGAAAATACATTTGTAAAAATTCGCATTTTTTTCTTTGTATTTTTGTGGTAGAATATGCTCTTTTAAGTTGTGGCTTTTTCAAAATTTCAACACAACAAGGATTTTGTTCTAATTAATCACACATTTCCATTGTTTGACAATTGATGCAGACACTTGAACATTACTTGCATGTCAAGAAACTGCATAACTATCAGACAAATGGGTCTGAGTTTCTTGTACATAAACCAAAAAAGCTTTGTTTATCTTCTCTTTAACTACTGACATTCTAAATATGTGTTACAAGATGAAGTTCATATATATTTAGAATTTCTTAATCAGTATGTGAAATTATAAATAAGTTAAAACAAATAATAAAGCATATTTGATAATTGCACACATGGAAATTGACCATTTTTGCTCAAAGGTAGAGATTTCAAATCTGGTTCAAAAAAATCTGGGCTTGAGTTCTGTTCTGAAGAGTTAAGCACATCAATTATGTTGGCACAACAGCGTAATGCTGAAACAACATTGCACTGTGAGTCTTAACACATAGAATAATATATAGATGTCCTACCTGACTTTCAACAACAACTTGTATTTCTAAAGCACCTTTAAGGTAATAAAACAGGAGCATTGTCAATCAAAATTTAACACTGTGACACACCAGGTGACATTATGAGAAATAACATAAGGTTTAGAAATGATTACATTTAAAGATGTGATCTCAACAAGGAAAGAATGGCAGAGAGACAAAAACATTTTGTGAAGGAATTCCCAGTCTTTGGATCCTGGCTGTTAAAGATGTTGCCATCCATTTTGAGCAATTAAAGTTGAGGATATCCAAAAGCATCATAGGTACTTCAGAATATTGGATAGTGGGTTACAGACTGAGGTACAGGAGAAAGCCATGGATAGTTTTTAAAAAACAAAATGATAATTTAATAACTGAGGTATTAGTGAACTTGACGCCAATGTAAATCAGTGAATAGAAATGTGATAGGTTAACAGGACACTGAATTAGGATAGATGTCAGAAATTTGGATGAGCTCATGCTTTCATCATTGGATTGTAGATTGTAGAGGCCAACCAAAATCGCATTGTTATAAACATGGGGTCAACATGGTAGTAAAGATCTAATTCGAAATAAAATCAGAAATTGCTGGAAAGTCTCAGCAGGTCTGGCAGTATCTGTGGAGAGAAAGCAGAATTAATGCTTCAGATCCAGTGACCCTTCTTGAGAACAGAGATCTAATTATATAATTGCAGTACTGTGATCAATGTTTATAACTCAATTGACATTGCTAAATTGATAGATTTTCTGAGTATTATTTGATTGCTACGGTGTGACCTTTAGAAAAGTGAAGACACTTCCCCAGCGATACTTCATTGGTTGTGAAGGGCTTGAGAATCTGAGATCATAGGTGTAACTGCAATTTTCTATTTCTTTAATAAAGGGCACACCTGAAGCAACAGATATTGCAGGCACTTCATATAACTTCCACAGCTACATATGTGGAACAGTCCATCTTCCGCAGCTACATCCACTGACACCCTCCTCCGACTGACTGAACTGGTCCTCACTCTTAAAAACTTCTCCTTCCAATCCTCCCACTTCCTCCAAACCAAAGGAGTAGCCATGGGCACCCGCTTGGGCCCCAGCTATGCATGCCTCTTCACTGGATACGTGGAACAGTCCATCTTCCGCAGATACACTGGCACCACCCCCCACCTTTTCCTCCGCTACATCGATGACTGTATCATGCTACCTCGTGCTCCCATGAGGAGGTTGAACAGTTCATCCACTTTACTAACACCACCCCAACCTCAAATTTACCTGGACTGTCTCAGACTCCTCCCTCCCCTTCCTAGACCTCTCCATTTCTATCTTGGGCGACCAACTCAACACAGACATTTACTACAAGCTAACCACAGCTACCTAAATTACACCTCCTCCCACCCTGCCCCCTGTAAAAATGCCATCCCATATTCCCAATTCCTCCGCCTCCGCCACATCTGCTCCCAGGAGGACCAATTCCACTACCGAACAACCCAAATGGCCTGCTTCTGCAAAGACCGCAATTTCCCCTCAGACTTGGTCGGCGATGC
>NC_057716.1:79518036-79539309 GCF_004010195.1 Chiloscyllium plagiosum | reverse complement strand
TTTATCTCAGCCCTCTGGCACACCAGCCTCATTCCTGAAGAAGGGCTTATGCCCAAAACGTCGATTCCCCTGCTCCTCGAATGCTGCCTGGCTTGCTGCACTTTTCCAGCACCACACTTTTCAACTCTGGTCTCCAGCATCTGCAGTCCTCACTTTCTCCTACTTCATATAACTTGTGTTTTGTAAAGTGTATTAAATTTGATTGAATATTTTTGTACTACGACTGTCACTGACCCCCCTCATATTTAACTCCCTATAGAGTTAATTCCATGTAAAAGTTGCCTTTGGAAAAAGAAAATCTCTTTCCTTTACTCCTGGAGCTAATAAGCTAAATCGTTCGCAGCAATGAGGATATTAAAAGAGTGTTCCTTTGTAAATTGTATCAGTGGAATAAATGCAAGAAAATACTGGTGCAATTTTGCATGAGAAACAGACATATACAGTCAATGTTCAATGACAAAAAATACATAGTTTAATGTCCAGAAATTTATTGTCTTTTTTATATTTTGAACAGTGCTAAAACCCGATAAGCATTTTCACTATTGAAAATACAGAGCATCAGTATTTTCCAAATGGCATCAGTGAAAAGGTTTTGCATGCACTTTTTATTTGAATCAAAGGTGGAGAGGGAATCAAACAAAATGGTCCAAAAATAGCAAAGGATAAATGGAGAGGAGTGGGAAAAGAATTGAAATACTTTCGCTGATGTAGGGGTGTATCATGTTTAAAATGTTTCCTGGCAAACGTCAGAACAAGAAACAGTGAGATGCATAGAAGTAAAGCCGCAAGACTGTGTGTGAATATACATCTGAGATATTTGCACTCCTCCAATTTTCACCTTGTATGCAACCCCAAATTTGTTCTCTTTGAATTGGAGGACATACCTTCAGTCCACAGCCTCTATGCTCCAGAAGTTTATACATTTCTATGCTTTAACATGCTCCTTCGAGTCTGATTCATTAACAATACTCTTACTCATCTGTTGTAAAATGTTCTTATGTTTTGGAGTCAAATTTCTGTTTGATAATGATTCTGTGAAACACTTTGAGATGTCTTACTCTGATAAAAGCACTTATAAAAATTATTCATGGGATGTGGGCATTAATGGATGGGCCAGCATTTATTGCTCATCCTGAGTTGTCCTTGAAGAGGTGGTGGTGAACTGTCTTCTTGAATCACTGCGGTCGATTTGATGTAAATCCACCCACAATGCTGTTAGAGAGGAGCTTCCAGCATTTTTACCCAGCAACACTGAGGGAACCGTAATATATTTTCAAGTCAAGATGATGAGTGGCTTAAAGGGGAACCTGAAAGTAGATCACACACATATATAAATTTTCAGTTGTTAAAGAAAGACAAACATACATTAAAGTTGTGAAGGGATGAGAATACACATGAGAGATCCATATTCTTAAAATCATTTAGAATTATGAAAAGGAGAAAAACAAGCTGCACATGAAATCCCAGTAATAACCTGACTGTCTTCACTCAGTCACTGACAGACTATGAAATTGTAGGGGTCTACTGTTAAAAGGACAGTATTCAGCCAATTTCACCTGCTGCACCTGTGTACTAGCTTTCTGTGTTTCATGAACAAGTAGCCTCAAGTCCCTTTGTGTTGCAGCTTTCTGCAGTTTCTCTCTATTAGCACTGATCCCTGTGGAACTCCACTGGTACAGGGTGCCAACCTGACAAAGAACCTTTTCTCTCCACTCGCTATTTCCTGCTCAACAACTAATTTTCAATTCATACCGATATACTATGCTACCTTCAATACCATGACCTGTTATCGAATGACCTAATCTTTTGTGAAGTATCTTGGCAAGCATCTTCTGGAAGTCCAAATACGAACACATCTACTGGTTTACCCCTATCCATTCTGGTTAATACTTCCACGAAAAACTCTAATAAGTTAGTCAGACATGATTTTCCTTTCATGAATTCATGCTGACTCTGTTTGGTTAGATTAAGATTTTCCAAATGCTCTGCTATTATTTCTTTATTAATTGATTCCAACAATAGATGTTAGGCTCATTGGTCTGTAGTTACCCATTTGTTGTCTTCCTTCCTTTTTGAATTAGGATGTCATATCAGCAGTTTTCCAGAATGCAATAAAACTGATGACCAATATTCCATTACCTCTCGAGCCACTTTTTTTCGGATCTGAGCATGCAAGTCTTCGGAATGAGAGCATTTAGCTCCATTAGTTTGTTTAATAGTTTTTCTTTGGTGATGGTGATGGTACTTAATTCATCATCCCATACTCTGTAGCATTAAAGGAACGTTCAAAGTATCTTCCACCACAAAGACTGCATTGTTCACAAATTTATTTGCCAATCCTTCTGTCCCTTCAACAAAGTCATTCATATAAATTGTGAGCAGTTGAGGTCCCAGCAACCATTCCTTTGGCACACCACACGTTACTGTTCCCAACCTGAAAGAAAACAATTTATTTCTATTTCTGTTTCTTGTCAGATATCTTCTATCCATGCTTATGCTCTATCCCCCACTTCCCAAGTTTTTATTTTTCATTATATCCTTTCAGTTGGCACGTTAGCAACAGACCTTTTCTGTTGCTGAATAGATGTCTTACTAGGGTTCAGTAAAGATCTGAGCTGAAAAATGTGTTGCTGGAAAAGCGCAGCAGGTCAGGCAGCATCAAAGGAGCAGGAGAATCGACGTTTCGGGCATAAGCCCTTCTTCAGGAATGAGGAGGGTGTGCCAAGCAGGCTAAGATAAAAGGTAGGGTGGAGGGACTTGGGGGAGGGGCGTTGGGAATGCGATAGGTGGAAGGAGGCTAAGGTAAGGGTGATAGGCTGGAGAGGGCGTGGGGGTGGAGAGGTCGGGAAGAAGATTGCAGGTCAAGAAGGCGGTGCTGAGTCCGAGGGTTGGGACTGAGATAAGGTGGGGGGAGGGGAAATTAGAAAGCTGGAGAAATCTGCATTCATCCCTTGTGGTTGGAGGGTTCCTAGGTAGAAGATGAGGCGCTCTTCCTCCAGGCGTCGTGTGGCCATGGTCTGTTGATGGAGGAGGTCATGGACCTGCATGTCCTTGGCGGAGTGGGAGGGGGAGTTAAAGTGTTCAGCCACAGGGCGGTTGGGTTGGTTGGTGCGGGTGTCCCAGAGGTGTTCTCTGAAACATTCCGCAAGTAGATGCCTGTCTCCCCAATGTATAGGAGGCCACATTGGGTGCAGCGGATGCAGTAAATGATGTGTGTGGAGGTGCAGGTGAATTTGTGACGGATATGGAAGGATCTCTTGGGGCCTTGGAGGGAAGTGAGGGGGGAGGTGTGGGCGCAAGTTTTGCATTTCTTGCGGTTGCAGGGGAAGGTGCCGGGAGTTACTAGGGTTGGAGGATTTAAACTATAGAGAGAGAGGCTGAACAGGCTGGGGCTGTTTTTCCTGGAGCGTTGGAGGCTGAAGGGTGACCTTTTAGAGGTTTTCCAAGTTATGAGGGGCATGGATATGATAAATAGGCAAAGTCTTTTCCCTGGGGTCAGGGAGTCCAGAACTAGAGGGCATAGGTTTAAGGTGAGAGAGGAAAGATATAAAAGACACCTAAGGTGCAACTTTTTCACACAGAGGGTGGGACGTTTATGGAATGAGCTGCCAGAGGAAGTGGTGGAGGTTGGTACAATTGCAACATTTAAGAGGCATTTGGATGGGTTTGGAGGGATATGGGCTGGGTGCTGGCAGGTGGGACTGTATTGGGTTGGGATATCTGGTCGGCATGGACGGCTTGGACCGAAGGGTCTGTTTCCATGTTATACATCTTGATGACTCTATGATTCTATCTATCTGAATGTTCACTTGGTATCTTTGAATGTGGGTGGCACAGTGGCACAGTGGTTAGCACTGCTGCCTCACAGCGCCAGAGACCCGGGTTCAATTCCTGCCTCAGGCGACTGACTGTGTGGAGTTTGCACGTTCTCCCCGTGTCTGCGTGGGTTTCCTCCGGGTACTCCGGTTTCCTCCCACCATCCAAAGATGTGCAGGGTCAGGTGAATTGGCCATACTAAATTGCCTGTAGTGTTAGGTAAGGGGTAAATGTAGGGGTATGGATGGGTCTCGCTTCGGCGGGTCGGTGTGGACTTGTTGGGCCAAAGGGCCTGTTTCCACACTGTAATCTAATCTAAATTAACCTACTTTGAAACAGCAATATATAATGTGCCCTAATGCACTTTGGGGAGAAAGCAGTATCAGTGCAAGGGTGAACTGTCATCATATGGTGCAAAGATGAGAATCTCTCAAGGCTTGGTTAGCATATCGAAACAAAATTTAGTCCAATCAAGCCACTTATGGTAGGCAGCAAGTTGAGAGGAATCATGAGATATTTCCTTTCAACTCTTCCATCATCGATAACACTTCAATAATTTAGTACAAATGACCTGCTGAGCTCCCCTAAAATGTTTGAGCACTTTTAGGACAGCACTGAGTCTTTGAGATGCAACACTTGAATGTCATATTTCAAAGCTGTCTATGGCTTTTTGTAGCAAAGGCATTAATTACTTGTGCGATGAGTAATGCATACAACTTCTTGTAATGTTAGGAGACATTGCTCAACTCTCACATGGGTACAATTTAATTGGGTCCAACAGTTAGAAAGGCATGAGATCAGACATGTGGAGAGTGCAAGTGACCATAAAGTTACAAAAGGGTAAGGTTGTTTACAATTGCGTGTCACCCATGCCAACCATGTGTCATCACTATGTTCTTCTTTTCTTCTCCTTCCCACTATTGTCTACATATGGTTCCCAGCTTTGGTTTCTGGGATGAGAGGTTCCTGTTCTGTCATTGCCCCTGGAAGACTTGCATGGTCTTTCTCTGGTGCATTTGATTGTAGAATCCTGTTGAGACCCTGCTGGCACAATGCAGGCTGACCCTCCTTGGCTACTAGTTTTTCAACATTTTTGTTGACAGAAAAGTAAGGGGACCAGGGATATGGAGGGGCTTGGCACATTTGTGGTGTCAATCAATAAAGTTTTTAAGGGGCTTGTCTATGGTCCATCCTGCCGATGGGTGCCTGCTGGTGCCACCCTGTTTCCCTGAGAGGAAGAGTAACTTGGAATGTGACCAAGGGCTCTCCTCTACCTTTTGCCTTGGCATTGACATTGAGTATCTATGGCTAAAGAGATGGAATGCAGAGACATGTCCATATCTAACAGATAATGTGGATGTTGAACCTGGATCTCCATGGTGCTAGCCAATCTGTCCATGCAGACAGACAGATGCATACAGAAGCCAGTGTGGTGCTCATACGATTAATGGACATACCCATTGTTTAGTCCAGCTTAAACCTCTGACAAATCTGTCTACTGTTCCTGTTCCTGCTTACAAATTATTGATTATGTGTGGAAGGACCATTCTGCCTGGGACTGAGACTGCCTGGTACTCAAACAGTCCTCTGACTGCTCCAGACCTGGAGTACTCCTTAACTGACTGTGGGAATTTGACATACGCACCAAATTGTATTGTTGAGTGTATTACAGCAAAGAACAAAGAAAATTTACAGCCCAGAAACAGGCCCTTCGGCCCTCCAAGCCTAAGCTGATCCAAATGTACTGTCTAAACCCGTTGGTCAATTCCTAAGCATCTGTATCCCTCTGCCCCCCACCTACTCATGCATCTGTCCAGATGCATCTTAAATGAATCTATCGTGCCTGCCTCTACCACCTCTGCTGGCAACACATTCCAAATGCCCACCACCTCCTGTGTGAAGTACTTGCCGCATATATCCCCCTTAAACATTCCGCCTCTCTCCTTGAAAGCATGACCTCTCATTATTGAATCCTTCACCCTGGGAAAAAGCTTGTCTCTAACCACTCTGTCTATACCCTTCGTGATGTTGTAAGCCTTAATCAGGTCCCCCCTCAATCTTCTTTTTTCTAATGAAAATAAACCTAACCTACTCAACCTCTCTTCATAGCTAGCACCTTCCATACCAGGCAACATCCTCGTAAACCTTCTCCGCACCCTCTCAAAGCGTCCACATCCTTTTGATAATGTGGTGACCAGAACTGTACACAGTATTCTAAATGCAGCCGAACCAACATCCTGTACAATTTTAACATGACTGTACTCAACACCCCATCCAATGAAGGCAAACATACTACATGCCTTCTTGACCACTCTATCCACCTGTGCAGCAACCTTCAGGGTACAATGAACCTGCACTCCCAGATCGCTCTGTCCATCAACTTTTCCCAAGGCTCTTCCGTTTATTGTATAATTCGCTCTAGAATTAGACTTGCTTAAATGCATCACCTCACATTTGTCTGGATTGAAATCCATCTGCCACTTTTCCGCAGAACTCTCCAGTCTATCTATATCCTCCTGTATTCTCTGACAGTCCCTTATGCTTTCTACTACTCCAGCAATCTTCATGTCATCTGCAAACTTGCTGATTGTAACAACACCGCGCACTTCCAGATCATTTATGTATATTACAAATAGCAGTGGCCCCAAAACTGACCCCTGCAAACACCACTGGTCACCTTTCTCCATTTTGAGAAACTCCCTTCTGTCTCCTGTTGCTCAACCAATTCTTTATCCACCTAGCTAGAACACCCTGCACACCATGTGACTTCACTTTCTCCATTAGCCTATCATGGGGAACCTTATCAAACGCCTTACTAAAGTCCATGTATATAACATCAACAGCCCTTCTTTCATCTATCAACTTGGTCACTTCTTCAAAGAACTGTATTAAGTTGGTAAGGCAGGATCTCCCCTGCAAAAAACCATGTTGCCTATCACTGATAAGCCCATTCTTTTCTCAATATAAATAGATCCTATCCCTCAGTACCCTCTCCAGCAACTTTCCCACCACCGACGTCAGGCTCACTGATCTATTGTTATGAAGCTGAAGGTTTATATTGTATCATTAACAGAGAGAGCATGCTGTTCTGAACTGAGAGCTTACAAGCACCGGGGATGACTTGATTGCAGTCTCAGAATGTGCTGAAAAATTGAAAATGTGTAACATTTGGCTATGAAATGGATACCTGAGTTGATTGCTGCTTTGACAACAATTCAAATTTAACCAATTATATCCCATGATACTAAAACCCAATTGAGTTTGAATTTATTGTTTTGTCAACATAGAACCAATGAGATGATCCGATGTTAGAAATATAAAAATGCAAGCATTTTGAAATTTGGAGACAGAGCAACTGCCATCAAGAGAGACCCAAGAAATTAGAAAACATTTTCTATCAAAGGTACCTTTTCACATGAAACATATTGGCAGTAAAAAGAAAGAAGATGACTCAGGGAGGTCTTCAGCCAGAGGAAAACAAACATGGACGATGACAGCTACTGTCTGGTTTTGGAATTAAGTTGATGTAATTTTAATAAGTATCTCATTGGAACAGCATATTGTTATAGAATTGCAGGCAGGTAATAAGAACTTAATAGAAAGCAAGGCTTATAGTTGTGAAAAGTTGTTGCTTAATGTTCACTTTTAGAGTTAAAAATAATTTGATATTATTTTCTTTAAATAATGGAATTTTGGAGTTCTCTGTCACTCATATTTTAACAGGTTACGAGACGAAGTGAGCTTTTCTGCGTGTTTGATTTAGTTAACAGAGGGGTTCACCACCATGTTGTAACAGTTTGGGGGCTCAGATCCAAGTTTTGGACAGGTTTAGACAGATCCAGTCTGAGACATGGACAGATTTGTACAGATTTGGGGTACAAAAGGTCCCAGCAGATGTAAACACTTGCCAATTGGTGTCCTAGATCTGTATATAAAACATGAGACAATTTGTTTAATTTCGGTTGGTTGTGGTTGGTTAAATTAAAATTGAGGGAAATGGCTCTTAACATTGCTAAAGAGGCTCTGGGGATTGAAGATGCTTCCCAAATTTGCCAAGAAAGTTTAAAAAGACAGAGGAAAGACATATCTTTAGAATTAGCAAATAGGCTACTATTGGGTTTAACCAGGGACAAAAGGAAGGCTGAAATTGTAATGGAGTTGTTCAAGCAATTATGCATATCATGGAAACAGACAAAAGCAGTGGAGTTTAAAAACTTACATTGCAATTGAGGCAAATGGAGTTAGAAGATAAAGAAAGGTAAAGAAGAACCATGAGAGAAGAAAGAGAGGAAAAAGAAAGAGGGCAAAGATTCTTAGCTGAGCAAAGAGAGAGAGATGAAAGAGAAAGGGAGAGAGAATTTGAATTTCGGAAGTTGTGAATTAGTCAGGAAAGTCAAGTTAACAGGATGAAGATGAAGAGAGAAGGTAGTGATGCATACAAGCATGTGAAAACACTGCCACATTTTGATGGGAAAGATGTTGAAACTTTCATTATTTCATTTGAAAAATTGGCCAGGCAGATGGAGTGGTCAGAAAACTTGTGGACAATGCTAGTTCAGGCTAAGCTGGAAGGCAGAGCGAGTGAGATATTTGTAGCACTGTCAGATGAGGGGTCAAGAGATTATGCAGATGTCAAAAAGGCTATTCTGAGTGCTTATGAATTGGTACCAGAAGGGTATAGACAGCGGTTCTGTAATATAAAGAAGGACTTATGCTAAGTTTGAAAGAATTAAACATAGTAATTTTGATCAATGGGTGCAGGCCTTAAAAAATAGATAAGATTTATGAGGCTCTAAGAGTGATTATTCTGCTGGAGGAGTTTAAAAACTCACTTCCAGAAATGATAAAAATTCATGTGGATGAACAGAAAGTTCAAGAAGTGAGAAGAGATGGCAGATGAATATGCATTGATGCTTAAAGCAAAGTTTAGCTTCCGGCAAGAATTTCATCCTGTGAGGGATAGGAATTGGGAGAAGGGGAGATCCTACACTATAAAAAGAAAAGATTAGAGCACGCTGGTAATAGTTTATCACAGCTGGAAAAGAAGCCTAAGAGGGTGGAAAGAAGATGAAAGGCCTCAGGTGTTTCCACTGTGCTAAGGTAGGACACGTGAAGTAACAGTGCTGGTTGTTGAAGAAGGGCACTGTGGAAAAAGATGCAGTAAAAGAGGCTAAGCCAGTGGAATTAATGAAAGTAGTAAAGGAAATCCCAAGAAAAGTTGAGGAGCTGCAGGAGAGTGCATAGCTTAGGCAAGGGCTGGGCATGGAGGTAGTGCCCGATGTTGATCGACTTTGCCTCTGTGGATAAAGTTTAATCAGGAAGAAGATGGGAGAAGGGAAACAAGTTGTTGCAAGTAATGCATAAGTCTGTTCCTCTGAGACAGGCAAGAAGGGGTAAGATAAAGGAACCTTAGATGACGAGAGCAGAGGAGCTTCTCGTCAAAAGAAAGAAGGCAGCTTACGTAAGGTAGAGGAAGCAAGGGTCTTGCTCAGCTCTAGAGGATTACAGGCAGGCGAGGAAGGAGCTCAAAAATGGTCTGAGGAGAGCCAGGAGGGGGCACGAAAAAGGCTTGGCAGGAAGGATTAGGGAGAATCTAAAGGCATTTTACACGTATGTGAGGAATAGGAGAATGATCAAAGAAAGAGTAGGGCCGATCAGGGATAGCATAGGGAACTTGTGTATAGAGTCTGAGGAGGTAGGGGAAGCCCTAAATGAGTTTTTTGCTTCTGCCTTTACTAAAGAAAAGGACCTTGTAGTGAATTTCCATTGAGGAGCAGGTAAGCAGGCTGGAACGGATAGAGATTGAGGAAGCTGATGTGCTGAAAATTTTGACAAACATTAAGATTGAGAAGTCGCCAGGGCCAGAACAGATTTGTCCTCAGCTGCTTTGGGAAATGAGAAATGTGATTGCTTCGCAGCTTGCGAAGATCTTTGCATCCTCGCTCTCCACTGGAGTCGTACCTGAGGACTGGAGGGAGGCAAATGTAATTCCTCTCTTCAAGAAAGGAAATAGGGAAATCCACGGCAATTACAGACCAGTCAGTCTCACATCTGTCATTTGCAAGGTGTTAGAAAGGATTCTGAGGGAAATGATTTATGACCATCTGGAAGAGTATGGCTTGATTAAATGCAGTCAACACGGTTTTGTGAGGGGCAGGTCATGCCTCACAAATCTTATTGAGTTCTTTGAGGATGTTACTAGACAAGTTGATGAAGGTCAAGTGGTGCATGTGGTGTATATGGACTTCAGCAAGGCATTTAATAAGGTTCCCCATGGTAGGCTCATTCAGAAGGTCAGGAGGAATGGGATGCAGGGAAATTTAGCTGTCTGGATACAGAATTGGCTGGTTGACAGAAGACAGCGAGTGGTAGTGGAAAGAAAGTACTCTGCCTGGAAGTCAGTGGTGAGTGGTGTTCTACAGGGCTCTGTTCTCTTTGTAATTTTTATTAATGGCTTGGATGAGGAGATTGAAGGATGGGTTAGCAAGTTTGCAGACGACACAAAGATTGGAGGTGTCGTTGACAGTATTGAGGACTGTTGTAGGCTGCAGCATGACATTGGCAGGATGCAGAGATGGGCTGAGAAGTGGCAGATGGAGTTCAACCTGGAGAAATGCGAGTGGATGCATTTTGGAAGGTCGAACTTGAAAGTTGAGTACAGGATTAAAGATAGGATTCTTGGCAGTGTGGAGGAACAGCGGGATCTTGGTATGCAGGTCCATAGATCCCTTAAAATTGCCACCCAGGTGGACAGGGTTGTTAAGAAAGCATATGATGTTTTGGCTTTCATAAACGGGGGGATTGAGTTTAAGAGCCGTGAGATATTGTTGCAGCTCTATAAAACTTTGGTTCGACTGCACTTGGAATACTGCATCCAGTTCTGGTTGCCCTATTATAAGAAAGATGTTGGTGCTTTGGAGAGGGTTCAGAGGAGGTTTACCAGGATGCTGCCTGGACTGGAGGGCTTATCTTACGAAGAGAGGTTGACTGAGCTCGGACTTTTCTCATTGTCAAAAAGAAGGAAGACAGGGGACCTAACTGAGTTGTACGGGATAATGAGAGGCATAGATAGAGTTGAAAGCCAGAGACTTTTTCCCAGGGCAGAAATTGTTAGCACATGGGGTCATAGTTTTAAGCTGTTTGGCGGAAAGTATAGAGGGGATGTCAGAGGCGGGTTCTTTACACAGAGAGTTGTGAGAGCATGGAATGCATTGCCAGCAGCAGTTGTGGAAGCAAGGTCATTGAGGATATTTAAGAGACTGCTGGACATGCATATGGTCACAGAAATTTGAGGGTTCGTGCATTAGGTTTACCTTACATGAGGATCAATGGTCGGCACAACATTGTGGGCTGAAGGGCCTGTTCTGTGCTGTACTGTTCTGTGTTCTATGTATGTTCTAAGTGATAAATTTGAGAGATACAGGATCTAATCAGTCTCTAATAGTAGGAGATGAACATATTTGCACTCTTTCTGACATATTACCTGAGAAAGTGGTAATTTGTGGAATAGATGGACAGAAATTTAGTGTTCCCTTATGTAAGATCAAGTTGGAGAGCCAAATCAAGATGAGGGAAGTAATAGTGAGTTTGATTGACAGAGTGTCAGTTCCAGGAATACATTTTGTTCTTGGGAATGCTTTAGCAGGATCCAAAATGGGAATGACATTCCTTATTGTGGAGAAACCAAAAAAAGACTACGGAACTGAAGAGTTAAAAGAAAAATATCCTGGAATTTTTCCAGACTACGTAGTAACAAGATCCCACTATCATAAATCACAGCAAGAATCAAAAAATAAGGAGTTGAGGTTCATTTAGCAGAAACCCTGTTTGATGTAATGATGCAGGAAAAACCTGAACAGGCAGAGGGTCAAGCAGAAGTGTTTAGTCCTGAAGACGTACAGCAGAAAAACAAGACAATAAATATATATATATACAGATGAATACTCAAAAAAGGAATCA
The DNA here is from genome assembly GCF_004010195.1 of Chiloscyllium plagiosum. Lineage (NCBI taxonomy): Eukaryota > Metazoa > Chordata > Chondrichthyes > Orectolobiformes > Hemiscylliidae > Chiloscyllium > Chiloscyllium plagiosum. Next base: position 79,527,534 of record NC_057716.1, on the reverse strand, counting down.
GAATGTATTCCCAAGGGTTATTACCTCAAAGATAGAATCTTAAGATGAAAATGGAGACCATGGCAAGTTAGTGCAGATGTAATGATGCAGGAAAAACCTGAACAGGCAGAGGGTCAAGCAGAAGTGTTTAATCCTGAAGACGTACAGCAGAAAAACAAGACAATAAATATATATATATATATATATATATACAGATGAATACTCAAAAAAGGAATCAGAATGTATTCCCGAGGGTTATTACCTCAAAGATAGAATCTTAAGATGAAAATGGAGACCATGGTATATTAGTGCAGAGGAGAAATGGGTCGAAGTGCACCAGATTGTGTTGCCGGTAGAATACAGACAGGAAGTGTTACAGGTAGCATGTGTTACCAGCAGGAGGTCACGTAGGTTTGAGGAAGACTCAAGCTAAGGTACAAAAGCATTTCTATTGACTTGGAATACACAAGGGTGTGGTTAAATTTTGCCACCTATATCATACATGCCAATTGGTAGGTAAGCCACAGACAGTAATAAAACCAGTATCTTTGTTGCCAATTCCTGCATTCAAATAACCTTTCAGGCAGGTTATGATTGATTGTGCAGGCCCCCTTCCTTAAACTATAAGTGGGAACCAGAGGGAATTCCATTACGGAGCACTAAAGCAAAAAGGGTGGTGGAGGAATTAATAACTTTGTTTATGTGGTTATGGACTGCCCTGAGAGACTCAGTCAGATCAAGTGTCTAATTTTACTGCTGGGTTGTTGAAGGAAGTCATGGATAGCTGAGGCATACACACTTTAAATCAATCCTGAATCCCAGAGAGCTTTGGAAAAGTGGCATCAAACCCTGATGACCATGTTAAGAGCATACTATCTGGATTACCCAACTGATTGGGGTAAAGGTATCCCATTCGCATTGTTTGCCATTAGAGATTCCCCAAATGAATTGACTCAGTTTACTCCCTTTGAGTTAATATGCATTAATGTTTATTAATTAATTAAAGAAAAATTGAGAAATACTGGAATTGATTAAAGAAAAGTTGACAGGACTGAAGTCAACGATCTCACAATCGGATTATGTATCAGAGTTAAGGGAGAGATTAAATTGGGTCGGTGAGTAAGCTAAACAGCACCTGAAGAGGGCACAGCATAGAATGAGGCGGGTAGCAGATAAAAAAACTAAAATTCAGATGTTTTCCAGTGGGGATGATGTAATAGTATTGCTACCAGTAGTAGGAGATCACTTCAGAACCAGGTTTAGTGATTCCTATCAAACTGAGAAAAAGTTGAGTTAGGTAAACATCTGCTAAAAATGCTGGATTGAAAACAAAATACTATGAGAGCTTTCATGTGACTATGTTAAAACCTTACTATAATAGAGACAGGGAATGGGAGTAACAGGTGTTAGTTACTGCCCTGCAGAGTGAGGGGTCCAATTCAGTCATGGAGTTTGATGTGCCTCAAAATACGTTAAATAATGAGGAAGTCCTTAAGGAGTGGGATCGGCTAGTGAATTATCTGTCTCGGGGCAAAGAATCCAGTTGAAAGGTTTGTTGTTGCAGCAGTATGAGAACATATGAAGGACTAAGATGGGGAAGACTTATACTATTGTGTATGAGGTGGAAGTAGAGAATGCCCTTCCAATAAAACAACACCCTACAAATTTAATCCTTTCAAAACATACAAGTCCAGAAGGAAGTGAATGCGATGTTCAACGAAGATATCATCAAACCGTGTCAGAGTGAAAAGAATGCACCAATCGTGTTAGTTCCCAAACCTGATGAGACTCAGCGATTTTGTGTGGCCTATCAGAAGGCCAACACAGTAACAAAATTGGATGTACATCGTAAATGGAAGGTTGACCTCAAGAAACGTCAAGATGTAGGTCATCGAGGAATTTCTATGACCAACATCAAAGAAAGAAGTGCTTCAATTTTTGGGACTAAGCAAATTCTATCAGATGTTTGTTCAAAACTTTAGCAGCATGGTGGCACTGCTAATAGATCTACTAAAGAAGAACACAAAATTTTGGTGGACAGTAAAATGTCAGGAGACATTTGAGAATTTAAAAGCAGCATTAACCACTGTATCAGTTTTATCTACACCAATTTTTTTGAAACCCTTCAAAGTTGCAATCAATGCTAGCGATATAGGAGTTGGAGCTGTACTGCTACAGGAAGATGATAATGGAATTGAATGGCCATTTAGCTACTTTATAAAGAAACTCATCACCCACCAGAGAAAATCCGCGACCATCGAAAAAGAATTATTGAGTTTGGGACTTGCCTTACAACATTTTATTGTGAATGTGAGGAACAATGTATCAGAGACAGTTGTGTACGATCCTCTTACATTCTTGGAACAAGTTAAAGACAAAATTATGAGATTATTTTGTTGGAGTCTTATGTTACAGAATTTTAATTAATGCATTGTACATGTTGTGGGTTGTAAAAATGTGTTAGCAGATGCGTTATTGCGGATTTAAAGAAAAGGGTATAGATAAGATTGGACAGATTCCAATGTTATGTATATGTGTGTGCAGAAATTAATATGAACTTAGATTAGTGACCTATGTAGATCATTGTAATGGGATTAAGAATTAGAAAATAAAAGAAGCCATATTTTCATTCTGGTGTTTTTTTTCTTAAGGGTGGGTGTTATGACTTTGAAGGCATGTACTGTATCTCTAAGAGAGAGAATGCTGTTCTGAGCTGAGAGCTTACAAGCATCTGGCGGTCTCAGAGTGTACTGGAAAATTGACAATATGTAACATTTGGCTATGAAATGGATACCTGAGCTGGTTGCTGTTTTGACAAAAAATCAGATTTAACCAATTTAAATTATGCCCCAGGATACTAAAACCCAATTGAGTTTGAAATTATTGATTTGCCTACGTCGAATCAATGAAATGATCCAATATTGGGAATATAAAAATGAAAGCATTTTGAAAATTAGAGACAGAGCAACTGCCATTGAGAGAGACCCAAGGAATTAGAAAACACTCTCCATCAAAGGCACCTTTTCACATGAAACATATTTGCAGTTAAAAGAAAGAAATGACCCAGGGAGGTCTTCAGCTGGAAGAAGACACAGATGGAAGATGGCAGCTACCGTATGGTTTTGAAAACAAGTTGATGTAATTTTAATAAGTATCTTAATGGAACAGTATATTGTGATAGAGTTGGAAGCAAGAAATAAACAGTTAAGAGAAACTGGAGCTTAGAGTTGTGAATAGTTGTTGTTTAATGTTCACTTTTAGAGTTAAAGAATAAATTGATATTATTTTATTTAAATAGTGGAATTTGAAGTTCTCTGTCAGTCATATTTCAACAGAGAAAAGGTGAACTTTTCTGGGTGTTTGGTTTAATTAACAGAAGCCGTCACCACCATGTTATAACAGTGTCATGATGGAGGAGCCACACATGTGAAAGTCTTTGAGCTGGTGTGGCGTGCAGCTAAACGTTTTGCTTGTGCATTGTTTGAGGATTCAGTCGCCTCCTCCTTAAAGGATGTTCATCAGGTGCTGCTCGTGCTTACATAAAAGAAAGGAGCAAGCTAGTCATATAACAGTGGTTGGACCTCAGGCAGATTAAGAATGTGTTAGCCCTAATGGTATTGAGGTCTCCTCATTACCATAAGTGTCTGCATGCCACTAACCACTGTTGGTCTCTGACCTCTTGATCCGGTTGTGGGTCAATTCTTTCTGAAATAGACAAAAAGAGGGATTAAGTATGCTTAAGTACTGAAGAGCAGTTAACCATGCATGAGCAGGAGAGGTACTGCCAGTGAGTGAGTGGGAAGCACAGAGGGTGGGAAAGGTTAGTAAATGAGTTGGGTGAGAGCCTTTGAGTGTACATGATGCATGAAATATTGAGATTGTTAGATCATGAGCCTTGATGAGATAAGAGTGTGACAGTGACGTAAGAGTGAATGGAGACTCTGTGTGTGTGAGGTAGCAGAGAGAAGATGGTGACACTTCTGTGGAGGACAGCAAGTCATTAAACTTTGTCTCACACTCCTGCGTGTTTCTTTGTACCTTACACTGACCCAGGCAGATATTTCAACTGAAGCTGACTGTGGCTGGTGGTATGTCCTCCTTTGACTATAAGTAGGAAAAAGGACTGCCCTTCCCTCCAGCACCTATTCCACTAGCACTCCAGATCTCTGTGTATGGAAAGGAATACAAGCTTTGCTTTCTAGATCAAGTCCAAGGAGATAATGGTTGAACACCACAGTGTGAGAATGTTGCCTGGACTCAGCAGTCTGAGTTATAGAGAGAGGTTGGACAAGCTGGGATTTCTTTCTCTGGAGCATAGGAGACCAAGGGGGACTTTATAGAAGTGTGTAAGATATTGGATAGGGTGAATGCACGCAGTCTTTTTCCCAGGTTTGGGGAATCAAGGGCTAGAAGGCATCAGTTTAAGGTTCGAGGAGATAAAATAAAAGGGAACCTGAGGAGCAACATTTTTACAGAGAGGATGGTGTGAATGTGGAATGAGCTGCCAACAGAAGTGGCTGAGGTGGGTACATTAGCAATATTTAAAAGGCATTGGGACAGATACATGAATAGGAAAGAATTACAAGGATATGGGCTAAGTGCAGGGAAATGGGATTAGCATGCACAGACATTTTGGTCAGCATTGACCAGTTTGGGCCAAATGGCGTGACTCCGTGCTGTAGGACTCTATGACTCTGTGACTGTGTGAGGGGCAGTTCCTGGCATGGCATCTGAAGGATGTGACGCTAGGATTTAGATTGGCACCAGTAGAATAAAAGTTAGCAGATTTTAGCAGTGGCAAGCCTTCTGGCTCTCCTGCTATGCAAGGACCAATTTGTCTAATTCATGAGGTGAAAATTGCAAAAATGCTTGAGAAATATCACTGTGAGCCCAGACTGACTGGGCTCCATGAGTCTCATTTGACAAAACACTTTCATTAAAATGGGAACATGTGCCCACGGTCTCTGTGAGACTGTCCATTCCACTCCGTGTGGCACCAGCACAGTGGCTGGTGTTGATCACAATCTTCCAGATATATCCATTTCACACCTATGTACAACTCCAGCCAAGTCATTGTCCCAATTATTATATTGTTATCACACACAATCATCTTTTTGTATTGACATTCGTGTATCATATCATTTTCCTCCACATCTCTAACTGCACTGATTCAATCTTGGAGGATTCCCAATCTCTCTGTGTTGGTCAGAGAGCCTGGAAGCCCCTGGGTTAGTACAATGTGTGTGAGCCCAGAGAAAGTAAGTGAACACCCATGAGAAACATCCCACACAGATGCATGAAACAAATGCAAGTCACTGCAGCCAAAGTTCCCTGGCAGAAACACAAAAGTCATAAATGTTCCTGAGCTCCAAAATGAAGTCTTGAATGGTTGGTATGCTGAAAAGCAGACATGATGTGTTGAGGCTGGTGGTTTGGTAAAGCCCACTTTCATGAACAAAGGGTGGAAGAGGATTGTGTTTATGGGGTATGTTGGGAAATGCTGTGTTAAAAGGATTAGTTCATTGTCAACAGGAAAGTCCTGGTACAGGAGTGCATCTAGACAGCACTGAATGGTCAAACCCTTGTAATGAAGCAATATATGTAAATTATAGCCATTAACATCCCAGAAAATGACAGGTTCATGGCTTGTCATGTCATTTCATTGTCTATGAACAGGGCCTATAAAACCGTAAATTAAAATCAAAGGACAAATATTAATGAAAAATTGACTTCGGGCTCACTAATTAGAGAAGCTAATTAGTGAACCCTAAGAATGTAATGAATTGTTGATTACATATTCTGGTACTCAAGGGACCTAAAGTTTGGAACAAGCATGTAATCAGAAGAATCTAGCACACCCAGCAGCACTGATGCACAACCAAGGTCTTTTCTTACAGGGTGATATTCTGAATGACTCTGGAAGAGGTTTAGGAAAATCACAAATAGAAATCAAAGGTGTGAAATTAAGGTCACTTGTAAAATATACATGCATGTTTCCAGGTTTCATTGACAACAGGATTTTGCTGTATGAATGAGAGTAACATTTTCAATATTTGCCATTCTTCATTCACTGACATTAACAGCAACTGTGGAAGCTTTTTGGAAACCTTTCTCAATGAACAAATGATCCTCAAAAAGATATATTGCAGGTGACCAACAGTTAAGTCATAGACTCATAGAGATGTACAACACAACCTCAACATGACCTTCCAACATGTATACTCAACGCACTGAAAAATAAAGGCATGTGTACCAAATGCCTTCTTCACTATCCTATCTACTTGTGATTCCACTTTCAAGATGTCATGAACCGGCACCCCTCGTTCTCTTTGTTTGGCAACTTTCCCCAGGATCTTACCGTTAATTGTGTAAGTCCTGCCCTGATTTTCCTTACCAAAATAGATAAAGACCCATTTAATTAAATGAAACTCCATCTGCCACTCCTCAGTCCATTTGTCCATCTGATCAAGGTTCTATTGGACTCTGAGGTCACCTTCTTCACTGTCCATTATGTTATCAATTATGGTGTCACCTGTAAACTTACAAATCGTTCCTCCTGAATTCACATCCAAATCATTTATATAAATGATAAAAAGCAGTGGACCCAACACCGATCCTTGCAGCACACTGCTCGTAATAGGACTCTATTCAAAAAGCAACCCTTCTAAACCACCCTCTGTCTCCTACCTTCAAGGCAATTTTGGACCAAGTGGCTAGCTCTCCCTGTATTCCATGTGCTCTAACCTTGCTAAATAGTCTATCATGTGGAAAACTGGATTTTATTGAGTTCCCATAAAGTGCAAGTTTTCTTGCAAATAATTTGACGACAATATCCACTTCTACACTGCTTATGGTGAAACTACCTTAAACATTTTCACCTTATTGAAAGAAGTATGACAGAGCTTTAAACAATCTTCTAACTCCAAAGTTACTTGTAAGTACCCTAATTGACCCTGGAAATTTAATTTTAATTGCGGAATATATAATTTCTATGTAATCATTTTTAAAACTTAAAGAATTATAATTTCTTTATTTTAATGTCAGTACAGCCACATATTTGCCTCTCTGAAAATTTTAATTATATATAACATTTTAACTGTTCTGTACATTTTAGTTTGTTGTGTGAGAATGTTTCAACTTGATGTGTTGCTAGGCTGCTTACTAATATCATTGCTGGTGCAGAGTAAAACATTCTCTTGACTTACAAGCAGGTTTAAACTGCCATTGGACCGTGGGCAGTTCTTGAAACCGGAGATTGCTGTATTTTTTGGTCAGCCTTTTTTTAAAAGACCAACAGCAAATGCCCTTACTTTACCACTGATTACGACATTTAAGTGGTTCCATTGAAGGAAAATGCTGTTGAATTAAAATAATTTGGAAATCTGTATGAGAGAATCAGTTCAATTTTCTCTCAAAAATGTGAGGTGCTCCTTCTGCGATCCTTTTAATTGGAGAAAAGTTAAAGTTCTTCTAACCTTTGAAGTATGAAATATTTATTAACTTATTCATCTGGAAAGCTTTACTCAAACTTGTTCCAATGTGTTATTTAGTGTTGTCTTGATGCACCCTTGATCTGGTTTTCCATATTGACAATGAGTCAATACTTTCAAAGCAAGTTAAATGGATCACTCCTAAATCTCTTTCCATTGCAATAACTGCCAATATAAATTATTTAATGCAGTATATGCATTCTTGATATTGGTGAGATAGGCCAGTCTCAAGTCCAAAATGCAACAGATTACTACTCAGATTTGTTTGCCCATATTTCACAACGTAGTTAGAAAAATAAATGACAACATGCAATGTTTACAGGTTCACTGTTTGTGTTAATAAAGACTGGGCCACGCATGGCATTTGTAAAATGGTTGCATTTTTTACTAACTCTTTTTCGTCCAAACGGGCCTGCGAAAGCACAGTCACAGTCGGTCACAATCATGGCTTTGAGGTGCAAAATGCAATCAGAATGTTTTGTTTTACTGGACCTTGTAATTGCTAAAATCTCTCTCGAAAACAGTATACTGATTTGCAGATATGAATATGTCATTAAGCATAATATGTGGTTTCTAAATACACTACTGGGTCATCCTGAAAATGAATTATGCCAATACTTGTGGCTGAGCCATCCTGGAATATCATGGGATTTAATAAGTTAAAAATCACATAACACCAGGGTATAGTCCAACAGGCTTAACTGAAAGCATCAGCTTTTGGAGTGCCGCTCCTTCATCAGGTGGTTATAACCTGGTGTTGTGTGATTTTTAACTTTGTACACCCCAGTCCAACACCAGCATCTCCAAATCATGGGATTTAATAGATTGTAATATGCTAAGACAACAATGAAGATCAGCATGCCCATAATCTGCTGCCATGCATCCCAATAATATATTTGTGTCTTACTTAAGACATTTTAACGGCACTATAATAAGGTGAGGAGTGAAAAAAATCTTAGCCACTTGATCCACCATACCCAAAAATCATTCTGATTGTCCATAATGTTTGGAGTCAGGACATCTTTGGATTACCTTGGGATCTGCTTGAATCCCACTCTTGCTAATGGTTTTAACTTTATTTTTCAGGACATGCAGGCTTTGCTGGTTGAGTCAAAATTTATTGTCCATCCCTAATTGCCTTTGTGAGGGTGGCAGTGAGTCATCTTTGTGAACCATTGCAGTCCACTGGTGCAACTGTGCTCACAATGCTGTTAGGAAGGGAAATGCAAACCTTTTGACCCAACAATAATGATAATGACAACAATAATGAAGGAAGAGTGATATATTTCCAAGTCAGGAGTAACTTGGAAAGGAACTTTCAGATGGAGGAATTCTCATGCATCTGTTGTCCTTGTCCTTCCAGGTGACAGTGGTATGGACTTTGCGAGTATTATCTAAGGAACTTTGGTGAACTTCTGCAGTGTGTCTTATAGATGGGTACTTATAAAGGTGGTGAAGAGATTCAGTGCTTGTGGATGGGATACAAATCAAGTGGGTTGCATTCTCATGGGCGGTGTAATGTTTCCAAGGTGTTGTTGGAGCAGCATTCATTGAAGCAAGCAACTCATTCCTGACATGTGTCCTTAGATGGTAAAAGATGTTTGTGAATCAGGATATGAGTTTCTTGCTGCAAGATTCCGAGCCTCGGACCTGCTCCTTTAAGAACAGTATTTATTTGGCGATGTCATTCAGCTTTCAGTTATGTTAACTCTCAGGACGTTGATTCAGTGATGCAAATGTTATTGAATTTCAAAGGGTGAGGATTAGATTCTCAAAGGGAATTGAGAATGAATGTTGCTAGGCATTTGTGTAACATGAATATTACCTGTAATTAAGCAAAAGTGAGGACTGCAGATGTTGGAAATCAGAGTCTAGATTAGAGTGGTGCCGGAAAAGCACAGCAGGTCTGGCAGCATCTGAGGAGCAGGAAAATCGACATTTCGGGCAAACACCCTTCATCAGGAATGAAGGCAGGGCGTCTCCGGGGTGGAGAGATAAATGGGAGGGGGGTGGGGCTGGGAAAAGGGAG
>NC_057716.1:79478571-79517605 GCF_004010195.1 Chiloscyllium plagiosum | reverse complement strand
ATCAATTTGGATTTCACCAGTTTCCTCATTTCCCCTCCCTCCACCTTATCTCAGTTCCAACCTTCCAGCTCAGCACTGTCCTCATGACCTGTCCTACCTGCCAATCTCCCTTCCCACCTATCCGCTCCACCCTCCTCTCTGACCTATCATCTTCATCCCCACTCAGATTCACCTATTGTACTTTTGGCTACCTTCTCCCCAGCCCCACCAACCTCCCATTTATCTCTCCACCGCGGAGGCTACCTGCCTTTATTTCTGATGAAGGGCTTTTGTCCAAAACATTGATTTTCCTGCTCCTTGGATGCTGCCTGACCAGCTTTTCCAGCACCACTCTAATCTATTACCTGTAACTTTCAACCCAAGTCAGGATATTTTTGAGGTCTTGCTGTAATTGGACTTGGACTGCTTTAGTCACAGATGGTGCTGAACATTGTGCAATCATCACAAATATCTATACTATTAACATTACAAAAGTGAGGTAGTCATTGATGAAGCAGCTGAAGATGATAGGCCATTGACACTCACCTAAGGAATTGGTACAGAGATGTCCTAAGATTAAGATCATTCCAATGGAATGACAATGTCAGCCTGTTGTTTTACTAGTCTGCGAGACAGCTCTCATATATGGCACAAACCCCTAAATATTAGTGAGGAGGACTTCGGAAGATCACCAGGGGCTGTGTTTGCCATTATCATCTCTGGTGCCTTCATTGATACAGTTGGTGCATCCAGTTTCATTCTTTTTTTTCCCTTTGTAGCAGTTGATACAACTGATTCGCTTGCTCGACAAAAGTGAGGACTGCAGATGCTGGAGATCAGAGTCAAGATTACAGTGGTGCTGGAAAAGCACAGCAGGTCAGGGAGCATCCGAGGAGCAGGAAAAGCCCTTCACCGGGAATTTTGGGCTTTTGCCGAAACGTCGATTTTCCAGCACCACTCTAATCTTGACTCTGATTGGCTTGCTAGGCCATTTTAGTAAAGATTTAAGTGACAATCACATTGCTGTGTGCCTGGATATTTAACTTGATATTGTTTTCACCTGTACAAGAAAAATGATCAAAACATGCTATTCTGACTGTGTCATCAATTAAATACTTCAGAAATCTGTTAAAACTTGTAAACTATTCTCTTCAGCTTCAGTTTGCATGGAAACAAAATCTTTATGTCTCTTCTCTTACGAGAACAAGTTTGCTATGATGTCCATTAATAGGCTTTCTTCTGACAGATATTCAATGTGGATTTATCCTCTTAGTTGCTAATGGGCTTTTACATCTCTCACTGCAACTGTAAAGCCATGAAATGGAGGTGCCAGTGTTGGACTGGAGTGTACAAGCTTTAAAATCACACATCACAAGGTTATAGTCCAACAGGTTTATTTAGAAGTACAAGTATTTAAGAACAAAGGACAAAGAACAAAAAAATTACAGCACAGAAACAGTCCCTTTGGCCATCCAAGCCTGCGCCAATCTAGATCCTCTATCTCAACCTGCTGCCTGTTTTCCAAGGATCTATATCCCCCTGCTCCCTGCCCATTCATGTATCTGTCCAGATACATCTTAACTGAAGCTATCGTTCCCGGCCCTATCACCTCCGCTGGCAACGCGTTCCAGGCACCCACCATCCTCTGCATAAAGAACTTCCCACGCATATCTCCCCTCAACCTTTTCCCCTCTCACTTTGAACTTGTGACCCACAGTAATTGAGTTCAGCACTCTGAGGAAAAGCTTCTCACTATCCATCCTGTCTATACCTCTCATGATTTTGTAGACCTCAATCAGATTCATCCCCAACCTCCATCTTTCTAATGAAAATAATCCTAATCTATTCAATCTCTCTTCATAGCTAGCATCCTTCATTCCAGGCAACATCCCGGTGAACCTCCTCTGCACCGTCTCCAAAGCATCCACATCCTTTTGTTAATGTGGTGACCAGAACTGTACATAGTATTCCAAATGCAGTCCAACCAAGGTCCTAAACAACTGTCACATGAACTGCCAACTCTTGCAATTAACACCCCCTCCAAACAAAGGAAAGCATGCCGTATGCCTTCTTGACCATGCCACTGACTTTCATTGCCACCTTCAGGGAACAATGGACCTGAACACCCAGATCTCTCTGAAAGTCAATTTTCCCCAGGAATTTTCCATTTAATGTATAGTTTGCTCTTGAATTTTATCTTCCAAAATGCATCACCTCACATTTGCCTGGATTGAACTCCATCTCCATCTCTCATCTCTCCAATCTATTTATATTCAGCTGTACTCTCTGACAGTCCCTGTTACCATCTGCTACTCCAGCAATCTTAGTGTCATCTGCAAACTTGCTAATCAGGCAACCGATACCTTACTCTAGATCATTTGTATATATCACAAACAACAGTGGTCCCAGCACAGGTCCCTGTGGAACACCACTGGTCACAGGTCTCCATTTTGAGAAACTCCCTTCCACTACTACTCTCTGTCTCCTGCTGCCCAGCCAGTTCTCTATTCATTTAGCTCGAACACCCTGGACCCCATGCGACTTCACCTTTTCCATCAGCCTACCACAGGGAGCCTTATCAAACACCTTACTAAAGACCATAAATATGACATCAACAGCCCTTCCCTCATCAATCAACTTTGTCACATCCTCAAAGAATTCCATGAGGTTTGTAAGACATGACCTTCCCCACACAAAACCATGCTCCCTATTACTGATAAATCCATTTTCTTCCAAATGGGAATAGATCCTATCCCTCAGTATCTTCTCCAGCAGCTTCCCTACCACTGACATCAGGCCCATCGGTCTATAACTACCTGGAGTATCCCTGCTACCCTTCTTAAACAAGGGGACAACATTAGCAATTCTCCAGTCCTCCGGGACCTAACCTACTATAAATTCTGTGTCCTATGATCCTGCCCCACTAGTTACCTGATGAAGGAGCTGCACTCTGAAAGCTTGTACTTCCAAATAAATCTATTGGACTATAACCTGGTGTTTGTGATTTTCAACTGAATCTGTAAAGGCTTGGGGTTTCTATTGTGACTGACTGTAAAAGGTTTTTTCAGACTCCTAGTGTCTGGTAGTTTCCCTGGAGGAGTTTTCTGTTCAAAGATGTGTTTTTCACAGCAGCCATTCAGCTCCCTGGCTTTTTTTTTTGGCTTTTAGCTGGCCTTAACATTATTTGGAGAATATTTTGAACAAAATATTTTTTGAACTCTCCTTCCTCTGGACGATATAAGGTTTACTGCTTGGTCTTCCCTGTTGCCACAAGTTTCTTACAGTGAATCCCATCTCTTTCACCATTTTTTATTATGTGACTTAATGTGACACAGCGAGTTTTGATTTAAGACAGACTGGTCATGGAGAAAAAAAGGTTAGACTTGTTATCTTCAAGCTCAGACATCAAAGCAACACTGAGCTGAATTTTACCAGAAATTCACTCAGTGTTAATTCTGACACTTGAGGATTACATGGGGGTTTCTCTCCAAGACTCCTGGCAAGGTTTCCACGCTAGCTTTCCAAATTTACCTCATTGCCGATGTAACGGGCCCTGCAGCAACATACTCATCTTACCCTCCTGCACGCCACAGGTGGAAGTATTGCCCACTGTGGGACCGCAGGGAATTCCTGGCATGGCACTATATTTATTGCCCAGTTGTGCACCTGGTCAAGTGCTGTAGTCTAGACCTGTTCTTCACAGTTCCTGTCAATACCCCAGGCGTATTTGACAGAGGGATTTTAGCATGCAGCCTTGCTGACAGAGAGCTGAAGGTCACAATGGATGAGGGGGGAGGTGGCATGTGTTGTCACTGCTCGTGGCATTTGCTCTAAGATGTTAGTAACTGATGTCCAAGTTAGAGGGGCAGAGGATCAAGCAGTGAGCTGGAAACCCCAGGCTACAACTTTGGCTTTCTTGTTCGGAGCTGTCACTGTCTAATTTATATCCAGTCATTTGGAGAATGGGATAGTGCGAATCAATGAGCTGAAATTAACTAATTTGAGATGTTAATACATGCAAATAGGCCTCTTGCTGCTCACTAGCAAGTATCTTGACTCACTGTTCAACAATTGTTTGGAAGATAAGGCTTTTACTCTCTATGCTGAGAATCTCATTATTGCACGTGACTGCCTATGATTCTCCCATATTGCTCAACAATACCCACATCATTCAACAGCCAGGAAACATCCACACAATAATTTCCATGAATACTAAACATTGACAAATATTTTTATTATAGATATACTAGGCTCGAACTTAAAGATACATTAAGTCAGGACTAATTTATCTTTATTTGTTCTCATACGAATCTGCAGAGTGGTAGTATCTATCTGTCTTAACTCCGCCCCCACTGTGCTATTTATGCTCAATTAAGTGCAGTTCTAAGTATTGTTGTATTGTAAGGTGGTTCCAAGCTACTGGAACTCTGACAACACAGATATGTATCAGATATATATGTACTCACCAGATTCAAAATGTTAACTCTGTTTCTCTTTCTATAGGTGCTGCAAGATCATCTGAGTTTCTCCAGCATTGTCTGTGTTTGTTTCAGATACATAGACTTACTTGGAGTATAACCTTGTCGTTTTCTTCTCCTCCTGTCAGGTACACATTTTGCTGCCTCCAACTCCTCTGCTTTGCGCCACCCTCTCCCCATGTATTCCTCCCACTCATGCCCTAATATGCAAAGATGCTATCCCCATTTTTCAGCTTCTCTTGGTATGGTGTGCACTCACCCCTTATGTGGTGCACTCTCCTTCCTCCCAACTGGGGGAAGCAAAGCTGCCTGAATCAAGGAGAACTGAAGAGATAGGATCTTCTATTTTGCAGTCACCATCTTGTATCTTGCTTGGATGTCAACCACACATTGCTGTTTGAAATGTTTAAACTTTTGCAGCATTTACAGACATGTGTTAAACTCCCAAAATGGCATCTGGTCTCTTCAAAGACCACTTACTCAAAGTCATGTTACACAAGTCACATTCTCTAAATGCCAAAATAATTTTTGACTACATTTTAGTCATTCACAGGATATAGGTGTCACTGGCTGGGCCAACATTTACTCCCCTAGTTGCCAAGAGGGCAGCGAAGAGTCAATCACATTGTTGTGGATCAGGAGTCACATCTCAGTCAGATCAGGTAAAGACGGCAGTTACCTTCCCTTAAGGACATTAACAAACCTGATGGGTTGTTTCCCCAACAATAGTTTCACCATCATCATTAGATTCTCAGTTCCAGATTTTTATCGAATTTAAATTCCACCATCTTCTATGTCAAGATTAATACTTCAGTGACAATATCATAAAGCCATCATATTCCCCTCAGAAAGATTAACTTTTCAAAGTGCCAGTGTTTCTATGAACTATGAATGTGTGGAGCCATTTTGCCCCACACCCTCCCAATGTCCAGCAAAAATGGAGGATGTTTGTTATGGAGGCTGGGCCACATTGGCTAAGACGTGGAGTTGTTTTTACGTCACTAAAATCCTGGCCTGGCGTACAGTTGCCTGCAGCTCTGCCTCAGTCATGAAGGAGAAATACCATATCACTGAAAAGGTTAATTAATGTATCTTCTCTCATTAAGTTTGCCATATTGTATTTTTCACTTTTTCTCAAACAGACAATTCTCATATTATGTGAAATCATTGAACTTTGCTGTCTCAGTTTGCATGAAAAGATTAACATTTTGAAAAAAAATGTCTTCCGGAAAACAGTTTCTAAGTGCTACATTAGGACACTTCAATGCATTGTCTTGAACTGTGCAGTCCTTAGATTTTAGATATACCAACAATGCTGTTCGGATAATAACATTATTATTAATAATATTGCAGTATATATCATTGCAAATATAGTAATTACTTTAATAATTAGTTTGAAATAGTGCATTGAAGCATGTTCATGCCTACTTTCTGTTCCCAACGTTTCTCTTCTCCCCGCTTAAATGCTTAATGTGGGATATGGTTTCTTAATTAATATTGGCATCCCTTCGATATCTTGCCCGAGTGGCCATTTTTGACAGATTACTTATTTATGAAGGAGAGTTATAGACAAGTGGTTTCCATCCTTATCCAACACACACACATGCATAATTTTAATCTGTAAATTATGCACATAATTGATGCACGTAATTTTCTATAAATTTTGTCACATTGAAGTTCAACATATCACTAAGGAACAGCAAAACCTGTTTCAAGAATTCCGTCAGCTAGGAAAGAATAACGTGCGAACTAATTTTCCAGGTTGAGTGAGCTTTTAAAATGAACATTTTAAAAGAAGTTTGGATATCAAGCCAACTTATGCTATGATATTTTATTTTCATTGAATTGTAATCAGGTATGGAATCTTTTGATGGTAGATTTTTTTCCAAGAATTGGCTGGGACACTGAGTGTTGTGCCCTCACTATAAAAGAGCAACCGTACTAGTATTTGTTGAATACCTGTTTTAATATTAATCAAAAACTAACATCCAAAATCAATATTTTAACAACTGTGAGCAGTTCATCAGAAAGGAATGTGCATGAGGAGAAATAGGCTCACACGCCAACTAAATAAAAAAAGAAAATACTTGAAATATAATAAATGTTTTATTTATCATTTTCTTTTTTTTTGTTCTATGGGGTATCCTCTAAGTCATCATTCCATGAAATTTTCCTTCAGTAGGAAAAATGGGAGAGTTTCAGTGCCATGCATTTCCAGTGCAACCGGCATAAATTAAGTTTTGTGTTTGGTTGAATGAAGCATCATTTCAAAGACATACAGCTGGTATCTGCTAGTTTTATCTCCCTAGAGCACTACAGTCCAACTTCAAATTGACAGAAGTCAACCAAGTGCAACAAGCAATTCTGAGTAACGGACTATTGAGAGTTTTTTCAGTGGCATATCCTTCTGGTAGGGAGTTAGGACTCAACATTTGAGTTCCCAGGATGCAGGTTTTGCCTTAAATTTAATTGACTTTACTCATATCGCTTGATGTTTGTAGCAGCACAAAGAATTACAATTATTGCAATGAATCGGAAAGTGTTAGTTCATCTTTTCTATATCAAAAGTCAAAGTACTAACAGACAACTCAAACCTGTAGGGGGCTCCCATGTATAAAAAAAATCAGTTGCTTTTAACTTCCACCGCATGTAATTGTTTCAAAGGATACTGTGCAAGGAACGAAAAAAAGATTTTGTGTCAGATTTTTTAAAATGAAAATAATAACAAAGCTAATGATGCTATCCATTTGTTATGCATAAATAATTTACCAATTTTAGGCATGGGTCAGAGTTCAGCTAAATGTCTGTATCTAGAAGTTGTTGCCCACTTGTGCTGTTCCTCAAATATCTTCATGAGAATGACTTTTTGGCCTTCGCTTCAATTTTCCTTTGGAACTTGTTACAAATCTTGAATTCTTCAGGGACATTTTGAAAATGTTATGTTTTTTTTCTTACTTTTCATTTCTGTCTGTTTGTTTTCTCTTACTCAGTCCCATCATTCTTTCTCCTGTCTTGCTTATTCTTTCAATACCAGGGTCTGATATTAAATTCTCGCTTCCTGTGTTTACATCAAAAACCTTAAATCTGTGGTTTAAGGAGAATCTACTGCTCTATTCAATCACGTTCTGATGCCCTGTTTCCCTCCTGCAACATATTAGCTGACATTTTCAGTGACTTTATGAGCAAAGCTACCTCAAGCAGAATGAGCAGTGGTGAGTCTAACTGTTGACAGGTGCATTGGATGCACAACTGCAACAAATTCAGTCCCACTTAGTAAATTGCTTCTGACTCACTCTTACATGCTAAGTATTAATTGTTAAAATACAGTTAATATATCAAAAATAACATTTTTGTTTTCTTTCAGAACTGTGTACACTACACAATTGTCACAAGCAGTGTTTTAAAATCTCATCAATTTCTTTCAGGACCAGCAAGCATGGTGACAGACTGAGAGACTGTTACACTCTGTTGATTATGGACTTAACTGGTACACTTAACTTTTCTATAAATGCTGTCATTTTAAAGACCATCAAATCACTTTCAAACAGTAAAACCTGCTGGTAAATTTCCTCCACTCGAGATAAGTAACATGCAATTAAGAATTCTGGAAATTATGCCTCTGTTTGAGTTTTTGTTTCAAGTTTCAATAAAAATTAAATTAAATAATCTGTGTTCTATCGCATTCAATGATGCACCTGTTAAAAAAACAAAGTTTTATTAAATTCGCATTTTTAAAAATGACATTCATATTCTTCCATAAGCTCCTCAAAACTTGCTGCTTTATGAAAAATTCTGACCTGGTGGTGTTTGTTCTTTGTTCATCTACATGACTGCAAACAACATAAAACTTTTTTTTTAAAGTTGTGCAATGCAGATAGGTTAACTCTCTGGAACACAGTGCGATAGAGTACACCACCAGCTGGCATACATCAATGCCAGTTATTGACTTCCATTTGTTGTAAAATGTTCAAGTGCAATTTGAAACATGAAAATCCACTTTTCTTTGTTATTCATACAATAAATACTTGGCTCTGACACAAGCTCAGTGGTTAACACTGCTGCCTCACAGCACCAGGCAGCCAGATTCAATTCCAGCCTCGAGTGATTGTCTGTGTGACATTTGCACTTTCTCCACATGTTGGTTTCCTCTGGGTGCTCGATTTCCTCCCACAATCTAAAGGTGTGCAGGTTACGTGGATTGGCCACGCTAAATTGCCCACTGTATTCAGGGGTATGTAGGTTAGCTGTATGAGTCAGGGAGAATGGATCTGGGTGGGTTACTCTTTGGAGGGTTGGTGTGGACTTGTTGGGCCGAAGGACCTGTCTCCACACTGTAGGGAATCTAATTCTAACAATTCTAACATACGTAAACGGCAGAAGCAAGAGTACCAGGGACACAGGAAATCTGAAACAAAAAGCCAGATGCTGGAACTATTCCAAGATCTGGCAGCATCTGTGGAGAGAATAGCAGGGTTAATGGGTTGGGGTTTAGGGGTTTGGAAGGATGGCTTGCCCCGTCACCTCGGTCCCCAGAAGAAAGAAATTGGTGTATATTGCATAGTCTTAAATGATCCTGTCTTGAAGCAATAATACATTGTAGATGGCATATGGGCTGAGACTCAGACGTCAGAACTGCAATGGCCAAGATGACCTGCCCTCAGGTTCTAGCTATTCTATCATCACCAAAACTCAGTCATGGACACTGCATGGTGGCCCTAGAGAAAGTCAACCACAATTGGATGGAGGTAAGTCTCAAGCATTTTGGGCTGGAGGGGTTTAGACACCCAAGGGAAGTTGTGTTTGAAGACATGTGAAGGGGGTAGGTTTTGGAAGCCAAGAAGGTTCAAACAAATTAATGAGAACTTTTTTGTATGTGCCCCGATGTATACAGCAAACCCTTTGATGAAAGTTTGCAACCCTTCCTTTTTCTCCCACCTTTTCAACAACTTGGTTTTGGAAATGATCTTTACACTCTGGTCATCTGCTTAATTGGTTGGTTTAGACATCAATAGGATGAAAGTCAAGCTATTACATGACCCCACCGCCCCATTGAAAAGATACGTGACAAAGAGGGGAAATAAAATCCAGCCCAATGCTTCGGGTCTGTGATGTTTCATCAGAACCTCTTACGCTCGCATCCAAATCATTTATGTAAATGACAAAAAGTAAAGGGCCCAGCATCGATCCTTGTGGCACTCCACTGGTCACAGGCCTCCAGTCTGAAAAACAACCCTCCACCACCACCCTCTGTTTTCAACCTTTGAGGCAGTTCTGTATTCAAATGGCTAGTTCTCCCTGTATTCCATGAGATCTAACCTTGCTAATCAGTCTCCCATGGGGAACCTTGTCGAATGCCTTACTGAAGTCCATATAGATCACACCTACTGCTCTGCCCTCATCAATCTTCTTTGTTACTTCATCAAAAAACTCAATCGAGTTATGAGGAACGGCTGAGAGACTTGGGTGTGTTCTCATTGGAGACAAGGAGGCCTAGAGGGGATTTGATAGAGGCATACAAGATGATCAGAGGATTAGATAGGTTGGACAGTGAGAGTCTTTTTCCTAGGATGATGACATCTGCTTGTATGAAGGGACATAGCTTCAAATTGAGTGGTGATAGATTTAAGACAGATGTCAGAGGCAGGTTCTCCACACAGAGAGTGGTAAGGGCATGGAATGTGTCTGGCAGTGTACGTAATGCAGCCACATTAGGAGCATTTAAGCAGTCCTTGGATAAGCACATGGATATTGATGGGATAGTGTAGGGGGATTGGATTTAGATTAGTTCACAGGTCAACGCAACATCGAAGGCCAATGGGCCTGTTCTGCACTGTGTTGTTCTATGTTCTATGTTACAGCAAGGAAAGGAGGGAATGTGGGAAAAGAACAAAAAGGGAGATTTGTAACAGGATGGAAGGAGGCAAAATTAACTGATGAAAGGCTTCGTGGTACAAGTCTCCAAAGGATGTTGTGAAGGTAGAAGTTAAAGCCACCATAGTCTTACCAGAGGGAGATGCCTGGTGTTAGTTTAACCTAAGGATCACCAGGCCTCAGGCAAGGAAGGAGGTTGAGAAGAAACCTCAGCTGGTGAGGGAATGGAATCCATGCTTTTAGCATCACTCTGCTCTGTTAACCAGCCATCCAGTCAGCATAGGTAATAAAAGCAGTGTCTAGAAATCATGTAAATAGCAAGATGAAGACTATTTCCTTGTGAAAGCATGTTTTATAGAAACAGGTCACACTCTGATATTTGAGCGAACCCCTAGAAAAGACCAATAAACAACATTACAAAACACAGGAGACCACCAGAGAAAGTGCCAAAAAAAATCTATAAAGATGACAAGATTAGATTTTTTTTTTTTAGATTATTAGATTACATTACAGTGTGGAAACAGGCCCTTCGGCCCAACACGTCCACACCGACCCGCCGAAGCGAAACCCATACCCCTACATTTACCTCTTACCTAACACTACGAGCAATTTAGCATGGCCAATTCACCTGACCCTACACATCTTTGGACTGTGGGAGGAAACCGGAGCACCCGGAGGAAACCCACGCAGACACGGGGAGAACGTGCAAACTCCACACAGTCAGTCGCCTGAGGCGGGAATTGAACCCGGGTCTCAGGCGCTGTGAGGCAGCAGTGCTAACCACTAAGAGAACTGGGAATGTATAAATGGCAGGAAAATTTGATTATGGTGGGGCTCTTTTCTCCAGAAACTGGAAGACATAGATGTATGCTAACAAAAGTCTATAAAATTATGAATAGCTTCAACAATCTCACGGAAGAACTGCTCCCACTGTGGAGGCATTCAGTATTATTGGTTACATGAGCAAGAATCCTTGAATCCATAAGGAATTCATTAGAAGCATCTTCACATTAAAAATGTTGCAAATAGGGAATTTGTTATCGTTTAGAGTGGTTGGAGCAAACAACAGAGTTACATTGAAGTGTAAGTGGGACAAGTGAAACAGTATAAAATGAATCTATCAAATATACATTGATAGGGTGAAATGAAGGAAGGTGAGAGGAAGGTCATAGAGAACACAGACCTATTGCCCAAATGTGCTGCTATAATGCTACAAATTACTTGCCATCATAATTTGACTAACATAAAATATATTAAATAAAATTAAGAATGTAAGATTTCAGTTTAAGTTCCCAGTTAAGATATTGAGTTCAGACACTTTAGGTAGAAATGTGAAAGTTTGTCTAAGTGCTTGACCTTTAGCCTTCAGAGAGCTTGAATTCTTGAGTAAAGCTGAAGTTAGCTTTGCATTGTGTTGATTTCAGTAGAAAACAGACATTCTTACTTGGTTAAGAATGGAGAATGTTGCAGACCCAAGGATAACATTAATTAGTTCATTAGTTTCACCTGCTAACCAGGAAGTGAGAGGCAGTCTGCATTGCCTCTTTACTTGGCCCCCTCTTTCTACTGATCCTCTTTCTTTTCCTTGAATGCTTGTCATATAGCTGGTGTCAAAGGCTGCAACCTCATGATGGGAAGGCTGTGCACAATTAGTGATAGCATCATTAATCCTAAAACTCAATCTGGTATGTAGATTCAGGCAGCAAAGATGTTGTTTCAATGCCATTGATATGCTATATCACACCCTTCATTGCAACATGGCTTTTGTTGTATGTATGTTGTCTGCATGTGAGTGGTCTACATACTGGAGTAATCAGCTATGAGGTCTTTGTCATCCAGTAACCACTGCTTCATTTGTTGTGGTGGCTGAAACACAGATAGTGAGGCTGTCTGGTCAGAATAAAGAAATCAAACTGCTGCGACGACACCCAACATTGACCTGCATGATCCATTGTATATGGTGCACAGCAGCTGAATGATAAGGGAGTGGCATTGTTTTCAGCTGCTGTACATGTCACAATTGGCTGTGGGTGCCCACCAAGTGATGGATATGTAGGTATTGGTACCTTGCTCCATAGGGAAGCCTGCTTTCTTTACAAAGCTATGTCTTTGTTCTGTGAAAGACAGAATGAAATCTAACTCGTTCTCTTGGAACACAATTACCTTCCCTTGTGCAACAGTAAATGGCAAGCTGCAAGATTATCTCAATAACACTTACTCCAGAAGGAGACTTAATGTAAAAGTTATCACTGTGGTCAACTTTGCAGCTACTAACAGTGCAGACTTTGGCATGCTCTGGAATTATGGTTAAGATTGCAGCAAATTCAATAGATTGTCCATACCAAATTGCAAACTTATTATTTCTGAATGAGGTGCATGGAGGGGAATTGTTTCCTGAACACCTTTGGCATATCATCACCAGGTTGAGCGTTCCTTCCCCTCATTCTCCTTCTCTCTCTTCCAAGAGTTTGGCTTGCTCTCTGTTCCAACTTGCTGCAATGTCAGTATGAAACATATTTTCTATGAACCTGGGAGGTGTTTCAGTTCAAGAGCACCTGCCACAGCACTTTTTGTAAATGTTAACAACTTAAAAAATAATCATTAGGAAATGCTGATTTCTTCTACAAAATCAACATCAGCCAATAGGAATCAATCTGTAGCCAACCTGAAAGCAGTTGAAGATTCATGTAAGCAGAGAGGCTTGAGGGATCTTCCAGCTGCTGAACACCTGTTCAACCAGGCATGATTAAAAAATGGTATGAAGTGGGGCACTGAGCTCCAAAATGACAATGTTTAGTGTTCCATGCAAGTTGACATTGTGGTCTGCTCTGACTGCATACATCTGGCAGATAGGCAATGCATACACACCTACTGTCCTCACCAATATGTGGTATAGCACAACATACAACAGAAACGTGCACATGCACTCAAGTTGCCATATTGAATATTTAATGCTCCCTGTAATACCCAAATGCTGTGCTGCAGTCTCTTCAGCATTAATCTTGTGGAAGTACAAAACTGCAATAGCATTACCTTTTGAAGGTTTGCAAAGTGTGAGGTGACAGGTTGGATTTCAGCTCATTTATAAGCTCGAGTAGCCATCAATGAATTGCTGCCCTAGTGGTCCATATTTAATAAGTTTATTCAATGCAGATTTCAATCCATTATTGACAGTAGAGCCTATTTCTGAATGTAAACTACCAGCTCAGGTCAATCTGATGTACATTTTTCTCAGGAACTAATTTAGTGAGATAAACATTGTTAGACTCCATCAGCATTGAAAGGCAGAGAGAAAAAGCTCTTTCTCAGCTGACAGAAACAGACTATTTCTTCATAATAGCATGACTCCAGAGGTGAAGCAGTTTAAACAACCTTCATGTCTGAAGCTTTATCCTCCAGATACTGGTAAAGCTCAGCACCAGATGTAGTGTCAATTGGGCCCAGTCTTATTTCTGGCACCTGTCCACTTTTTCTACATACATTCTCCACCATCAGCCACTTGGGAGGGTGATGAAGACCGAATAATCTTCTAGATCTTAGGACTGACAGTGGTCTTATACCAGTCTTGATAACTCTCAGTTAAGAGTGATTTGCTTAAATGAGATGTTCCTTATTCTAAATTTTTAAACCACAGGCAGATGGAGTTTAATTTAGATAAATGCGAGGTGCTGCATTTTGGGAAAGCAAACCTTAGCAGGACGTATACACTAATGGTAAGGTCCTAAGGAGTATTGCTGAAAAAAGTGACCTTGGAGTGCAGGTTCATAGTTCCTTAAAAGTAGATAGGTAGAAAAATGAAGAAGGCATTTGGTGCGCTTTCCCTTATTTGTCAGAATATTGAGTACAGGAGTTGGGAGGTCATGTTGCAGCTGTACAGGACATTGGTTAGGCCACTTTCAGAATATTGCATGCAATTCTGGTCTCCTTCCTATCTGAAGGATGTTGTGAAACTTGAAAGGGTTCAGAAAAGATTTACAAGGATGTTGCCAGGATTTGGAGGATTTCAGCTAAAGAGAGAGAGATTGAATAGGATCGGGCTATTTTCCCTGGAGCATCAGAGGCTGAGGGGTGACCTTATAGAGGTTTATAAAATCACGAGGGGCATAATAGGGTAAATAGACAAGGTCTTTTCCCTGAGGTGGGGATGTCCAGAACAAGAGGGCATAGGTTTAGGGTGAGAGAGGAAAGTTTTAAAAGAGACCTGAAGGGTCACCTTTTTCACACAGACAATGGAGTGTGTGTGGGGGGAATGGGCTGGCAGAGGAAGTGGTGGATGGTAGCACAATTGCAACATTTAAAAGGCATCTGGATGGGTATATGAATAGGAAGGGTTTGGAGGGATATGGGCCGGGTGCTGGCAGGTAGGACTAGATTGGGTTGGGATATCTGATCGGCATGGACGGGTTGGACCGAAGGGTCTGTTTCCATGCTGTACATCTCTGTGGCTCTATGACTCTATGCATGATGTTTTAGTTTGTTTGTCACAATGGGTACACCAGTGAATTTCTGACATCGTTAAATCTCTCCTGCACTAAAACACTTGACCACATTTTTACTTCTCCCCCATCATATTTCATTGTACTTTTAAATATGGAATAAAACCTCTGCAGTAACTCATATGAAAAGCTACAATAACTGCATTTCAAATATATGTGTGCTTATTTTTACTTCATTATTAGACAGCCTTTTTCTATGAACCACTTTCAAACATGCAAATTCTGTGTGTGTAAACACAGTGACGGCTATATTATTTTCAAAATATTAGTTCTTTAAAGTGATGCAGTAAGGCTGATGTATAGCAAATAACTGTCCATATATAAACAAAAAATCAATTTAAAAAATCAATGTAAAGGAAGCCCTTGATTAATAGCTGATCTGCTGGTATCACAGCAATCAGAAACATTTGACAGTGGTAGAGGGACTCGGTTGAAATTTCAACTTTCCAATTGAATCACCACCTGATTATTAAACTGTTACAGGATCATGAAGTCTGATGGGGCATATTTATCATTCGACAAAGCTGTCCAGATGTGTGGTGCGACATAAACAAGGCCAGCCCAGCTACTTTGTTCTCCGGGGTGATTGCTGTGGTTGAAAATGTGAACCTATTGTATGCTTGATGTGTGAGTTTGGTTAGTTCTGCACTGCACCACTGGGTGGAGTGTCTCTCCGTAATGAAAAATAAATCTGATACCTCTTATTCACCAATGAACATTCACATCTAAAGCTATAATCTATTTATTTGTCGTCTTGGATATCAAAGGATGTTGTGAGAATTAACCAATGAATGATGTTAAGAAGATGGGCAAACATTATATAATGCCGAATTGGAAAACAACTATGATTTTAAAATTAATTTATCTTGCCTTGAAAAAGTATGGCAACCGTCTTTAAAAGAGAACAATCAGGTTCTTTATGTGAGTGCAAGAAAACTCCACAGATTTTTTTTTCAATAAAAATAAAGATTACAGTTGTTTTATACTTTAAACAATAATTAAACTGCATGAATACATGGATAGATCAGTTAATTACTAGTAGTGATGCACAGAGGCAATTAATGGAAATGTGATGCTCACCTTTTAATGATTTAAACAGCAATGATGGACAAAATGGAGTTAACATATCTTAATATTATTTTAACAACACTATAAAATTAGTGCATAAAGAGCAGAAAAACTACAGAAGAAAAATAAAAATTGCTGCCGGGTATGGTAATTGGTTCCATTTTAATAAGGAACAACTGCATGATCAGGGATTCTCTGGAGAATGATTATGAAGAAAAATAGTCTTCACCCTAGACAAAGACTAAGTTCTGCCACTATGCAGGTCAGTTATTTAGCACAACATGACTTGCAGGCATTACAGTATTTGTTTTGGGATGACTTTAAATGCACAATATACAATGCAGCACTGCTTTGTTAAAAGAAGTAAAATAAAGGAAATAGAGATCTATATTGTCCCCAATGCGTAACTATGCATTCCTTGTTTGTTAAACGTCTCACACCAGGCAATGAATCTGAACGGTGTCGATACGGAGCAGTTGTATGGTAGATTCCATGATTAATCAGTGAAATTCCATCCTCTAGCATCACTCACTGCCCTCTTGTGATGTAAGACCAGACGTACACTGCATTGAAAAGTCAAGACACACACTGCACACATACACCTACAAATTCTGCTGAAAGCAGAGGAGGGAGATCGGCTCATTTAGCAGAAGAATTTCCTTTGACATTTCTAGATTACGCAGCTCGACACTGGTTCTCTGCTGACTTACTGAGTGTGCAGCGAGGCAGTCACAGCCTTCATTTGTCGCAATGTCTGAGTTTATTTTAGCTTTGGTAACAATATCAGGATTATTCCCCATCACCAAGGCTGTGTCAGTTCTAGTTGATAAAGGTAAGGATACTTTATTTACTAGATTGCTATGCTAAGGGAGACTCTGACAAACTTGTGCATTTTCACAGAATGCCATTTATGACTATATGGAGCATTGCTGTATTCTATCAGGGGAAGAGCTTGTGTTATTCTGCTTAATTACTGCTTCTAGTAACCCTTGAGTGACTATCTCGTGAAAGGATGAGTACTGCACTAGTAGCTTAAAAGCAGTCATCATCTGGTGAGAATAAAAAGAGCTTTGTGATTTTTTTTCTTTCTCTCCAACTGTAGAAACTGCTTTTGTGGAGAAGTTTAGTGCATTTGACTTTAAATCTATTGTTCTATTCCAACACCGCCCCCACCCCCCAACACCCCGGAGTTTATAATGTTTACAAA
The DNA here is from genome assembly GCF_004010195.1 of Chiloscyllium plagiosum. NCBI lineage: Eukaryota > Metazoa > Chordata > Chondrichthyes > Orectolobiformes > Hemiscylliidae > Chiloscyllium > Chiloscyllium plagiosum. The sequence goes on along the minus strand of NC_057716.1, from coordinate 79,500,506 downwards.
ACATTATTTTAATACTTAGGACTATCAGGTTGACAAATTAATATTCTTGCTGCTGCCATATATGCTGCTGATCTTTATCTATTAAATAATTTGTGCTATATACCGAGAAGGGGCATCTGAAGCTGTACTTGTGTTGTTTTACACGTCATGACATTCTTTTCTCTCTATGTGCTCTGAAAAATGTGCGATAGAAGTTTTGTTTTGCACATAATAGATTCACAAAAGAATTCCTAAACATCAGAAACTGGTTTTAAAACTTCATCACCATGATTTTGTATTATGCCCAGACTTTGGGTGCAACGTGTCAGAATATATCAAATCTTGTTACATAAAAATAAAAAAAACTAGGAATTCACATACTTCCTGCCACTTCCGCCACTCCTCTCACGTATATGGTTTGTGTTACATATTCCGAAGAACCCTTCAAGAAGTATTCCCATTCTGTTTGACGTATCGAAAAGAATAAACAAGTCTACTCACTTTTTCATATGAAAATTAAGCATCAAAAATTGACCAGTTAAAAAATATATATTTTACCTTCGATGTACAGTAGTAGGTTTGTTGAGTAAATTTACAGCTTCAGTGAGAAACTGTTCATGTGATGAAGTTTATTGGATATAGCTGCAGCTCTGTACTTACGCTGACTTAGGAATTTCCTGTGTGCATTTGTTAACTGCTGATTGTTACGAAGAGCAAGAAATGAACAATTCTGTTACTTTCTCCAATTTGCATCATGACTTTAAGAGGAATGGATTGTGTTAAATCGTCATGATCTTTATCCCTTTGCCATAGGCACCAGAGAGATGAAAAGTTGATCTGTTGGAAACGTTTCAATTATTCATACATTTTCTGCATGGTGTTTTATAAATTTTGATTTCAAACATGGCAGTGTTACTCGCGCTGAATGGAACAATTGCCTTTATTCTACTGCCTAAGTTTACTCAAGTTCGCATAATGTTTAAAATGTACATTTCTGAGCAGGTCACTCAAACAAAGTGTGATTGAACAGTACCATAATTATGAATCTTTGAAGTATAATCATGAAGAAAACACCAAAAATATTTCATCCTAAAGTATTTATTTTCGGAAACTTCATAATTGTGACATTTGTGAATTTGAGTGTTTTGCATTGCATCTATTTCAAATCTAAATAATTACAGGTTGTGTTGCAATGATTAATAATACTTCAGGAAGAATTACTAAATATTCTGAAAGATTTATTTAACAAATGAAATAAAGGAAAGTATTAGGCTCAGAATTTTATTACGCAGAGATAAATTTCAGTTTTCGATGGTTTTTATAATGAGTAAGTGCCCAATTCAGAAGCTATCATGATGAATTTATGAAACATAAATCTGTGCCTTCTTTGGGGTCATGATACATTGATTCACTTGTTATTAATAATTATTCTCAAAGCTACCTTTTGAAAATGCAGATGTAAATGTTCTAGCCCTATCTTCTGTCCAACATGATTGTTTGGGACAATCAAGAAACTTGATGGAAGTGAAGAGTTTGTTATTGTGATGTAAAAGGTATTCTATGGATCTTTAACTTGTCGATATTTTAAAGGGGGAACTATACATAATCTGATATTTAGCAGAAGGTGAATAGATATTAATAGTACTGTAAAAGGGTCCACATAGTTGATTGTAAAATATAAATTTAATGATTCAATGCTGTGGAATAATTCTTCCTTCTGTCTCATTCTTATAAGTTCAGTTTGACATTTGTTGGTTAATTCAGATTGCTTTCTCAAAATCTGAAAATTCTCCAGTATAAGTAGAGCGACAGAGGTTAATAACTACAAGAGAAATGTCCATAAGAATAATTTTGATTTCAGCTAAAACTGTAGGATGGGGATGCTGATCCAACTGCGCAAAATAGATCTTTCCTGATTTTCATTTTCTTTGAAGTCAAACAAACTGCGCTTTTATTTATGCCAAGCTTCATATTGCTCTGACATTTCTATTGTGCGAATATACATTATGTAATTTTCAAGAGGTAGAAGTATCAGTGAATTATTCATTCCTATGTTATCTTTTTTGTTAATTTGCAATAGTAATAACAAAATATATAATTTGACTGAAAAAAATACATATTAGAATGAATACAATCTAAGAAAGATCCTCAAAAATATACTCTTGCAATTATTGAAAAACATTTTTGATCTGGTGATTAATAGTGCAATGAAAGGTATTTTAAAGAAACTATAGATGCATCCAGCAATTAAACAAGACTTTGCAGAAGCATTTATAACACTTTTTAAGCATCAACATTTTTTCATCTCATTTTTATTGATTTCTCAATTCTTCGTGTAATGGATAATGAGCCACTCTTCATCTGAAGTGGTGATGCAACCATTTTTAAGGACTGTTGCCAATACCACTCATGGATCAGGCATCAGGAGGTGCAAGAGAAGACAACAAAACAATTAGTATGACAGGTTTTGTTTACAGGGAGAATAGGCTCAGCAAGGTCAGAAACATATTAGTTTTCAAAGGCTACACACTTGTCCAAAATTCCTGTCTTCAATTGCCCCAGGTTGGTGCAATTGGAGCCCAACTACACAATAAATGGCAGGCAGGTTGCCTTGGTTTCTCAATTGGGAAATGAGCTATGAAAGCCGGTGATCAAGGAGATGATGGGTTGAAGCCCTTAAATGGCCATTTGTTGACAACTTAATGGCAATATTTGATGGCGAGTCTTAAAGTCACTGTGGACTTACTCACAACTCAATTGCCAAGTTGGCGAGAAGGGGATAAGTTCCTTCCTCGGACAAATTCATCCAATTCTTTGCCCATCTCATTATCTTTATCATTATTAGATTAGATTAGATTACTTACAGTGTGGAAACAGGCCCTTCGGCCCAACAAGTCCACACCGACCCGCCGAAGCGCAACCCACCCATGGCCAATTCACCTGACCCACACATCTTTGGACTGTGGGAGGAAACCGGAGCACCCGGAGGAAACCCACGCAGACACGGGGAGAATGTGCAAACTCCACACAGTCAGTCGCCTGAGTCGGGAATTGAACCCGGGTCTACAGGCGCTGTGAGGCAGCAGTGCTAACCACTGGGCCACCGTGCCGCCCACTACAGGGAGGGGAAAATGCCACAAATGTTTTTCATTGATAGCTTGTTTTCACAGTCATGAACTGACAAAGCTGAAAAAGAACACTGTTGTGTCCTCAAAGAATCCACATAATGATTAGACTGAAACATTAAGCATACAATCTGGTTATAAACATGGAAACCTATTAACAAAATCTTCAAAACTGAGTAATATAATGTTACATTTAATTTACAACATCATAACTGATACAGACATTTAATGTTAAGTGGTGCATCATCACCTGGAGTTTCCATTACTGTCTTTGAAGTTACTGGGAGCAACACCTATGGATAGCAGTAACGCTTTCTGGCAGCTCACTGACTAACCAGTCCTGGCTGGTTAGGTAATGTTTTCCTTTGCTACTGGTCAGTTGCCTTTCCAAAGTATAGATAAGGTTCTTAGGAAGAGTCCTGGTTAATCTAAATACAGTTTCTTTTCCAGCTTTCCATTACTGTGAAATGTTCCTGCAATTTAAATTAGATGGATTACAATTCACCACAGGTCTCAGGCAATTGGATCCGCAATCTAAGTTCACCATGGGAATTTGAACCCGTTAGAATAAACTGCAAACTAGTGTGGTAAATGTCGACTCAGTTGAAGAATACAAATAAGAAACAGCGCTAAATCTCAAGTAAGTAGGTAAATAGTTGCCTGTTGCTAAGGCAAAATGGAGATAAATTAATCTGGCATGGTCCCAGACATGTGACTGATTGACAGTGGCTGGTGATGCAGGCTACAAGCCCTTTTGTCTTTCTCACCTCTTGTGTAGCCATGAGCAAAATCCAACTATTGCTTCTGAAGTTGCCAGCTTTTCTCACACTGATGGAATGTTTACATCATGGTCAGTCGTGAAAAGCAACCTTGTTTCAATATAAATGAGGTGGTGTTGGTGACCCTGGCGAAGTGACTTTATAATGCATTGCCAAAGGCAAAATGCTGGCCATGGTAAATGCCAGTTTCTTTGTTGCAGCAAGGCTGAATGTTACCTGACCTTCTAAACTTTCTCCCCATGTAATTGAAATCATAACATCAACTTTTAGACAGTTGTAGTTCGGTTATTATTGTATCACTTCTTTCGTTGAAGTTTGTGTAGTACTTGCACCTAAACATAGCTCAGACCAATGTCCTCATAACATGATTTGCTAATGCTTTTGGAGATGGCGTTAACAAAATTGTTAGGAGAATGGGAACCAACATGTATAGGTAGGAAGTTTAAACAATATGCAGCATATAGCACGAAAGTAAAAAATAAAAAATGTATTAGGTAGGATCAAACTAAGACTGTGAATATTCAAAGATATAGTTTTCAACAGTGTCTTTACAGGGAGTGGGGGCATGCAATAAAACCTAAATTAACCTTTCAGTGCATATCTGTAACCATATGAAACATTGTACATAAAATTGGTGAGCTCCAGGTATAAAGAATCACATTGAAATGTGACATCACAATGATACCAGAGTCCAGACTCAAAACAGGAAAGATATTCTGGAGAGCTTTGGAAAATAAAGAAATAGGGATGAGTGCTGATCACTTTTCAGATGAATATTATTATATTACAGAGAGAGAGAGAGAGAAAGAGAGAGAGTGGAAATCTTGGAGGGCTTAATGTTTGTATCTATCTCATCAGAGTAAGGAACCAATAGAAACACCATTACACTACTGGATGCATTCTACATGCCACCAATGAGTGGGAATGATAGAGGAACAAATCTGCAAGGACTTTGCAGGAAAGTGCAAATATCATTGTGTAGTGATAAAGGGATCTTCAATTACCTTAATGTAGATTGGGATAGTAATAGATGCAAATCTAAAAAAAAATTCTGTCGTGTGTCAGGATAATTTTCTTGATCACATCATAATTTAGATAAATGTGAGGTGCCACATTTCGGGAAAGCAAATCTTAACAGAATTTATACATTTATTGGTAAGATCCGAGGGAGTGTTGCTGAACAAAGAGACCTTGGAGTGCAAGTTCATAGCTCCTTGAAAGTAAAGTCGCAAGTAGATAGGATAGTGAAGAAGGCGTTTGGTATGCTTTCCTTATTGGTCAGAGTATTGAGTATAGGAGTTGGGAGGTCATTTTGCAGTTATACAGGACATTGGTTAGGCCACTTTTGGAATATTGCATGCAATTCTGGTCTCCTTCCTATCGGAAGGATGTTGTGAAACTTGAAAGGGTTCAGAAAAGAAACTTGAAAAGATTTACCAGGATGTTGCCAGGGTGAGAGGATTTTAGGGAGAGGTTGAATAGGCTAGGGCTGTTTTCCCTGGAGCTGAGGAGTGACCTTATAGAGGTTTATAGAATCATGAGGGGCATGGATAGGGTAAATAGACAAGGTCTTTTCCCTGTGCTGGGGGAGTCCAGAACTAGGGAGCATAGGTTTAAGGTGAAAGGGGAAAGTTATAAAAGAGACCGAAGGGTTAACTTTTTCATGCAGAGGGTGGTGTGTTTCTGTGTGTGGAATGGGCTGCCAGAGAAAACGGTGGAGGCTAGTATAATTGCAGCATTTAAAAGGCATCTGGATGGATATATGGGCCCGGTGCTGACAGGTGGAACTAGATTGGGTTAGGACATCTGGTCAGCATGGACGAGTTGGACTGAAGGGTCTGTTTCTGTGCCGTACATCTCTATGACTCTATATGCTTCCAGCCAAACTCTGAAGGAAGCATTATGGATCTGGTTCTGGGAATGAAATGATTTAAATGGATCAAATATTAGTAGTGGGACTTTTATGACCAGTAATTATAATATCATAGCATTTATTTCAACTATGTGAAAGACCAAGGAGTAGGACAGATAGAAGGGAAGCAGTAGATGTAACATATTTCAATTTTTATGGGGCATTTGATCAGCTACTACAAGTTAGGCTACTTAATGGTGAGGATGACATGAAGAATCTACAGACGGATAGAGACAGGTTAAGTGAATGGATAAAAACTTCGCAGATACAACATAATGTGAAAAACTATGAGGTTATGCACTTTGGCAAAATGCATAGGGGACTGAATATCATTTAAATAGAGAAAGATTATGGTAAGCTATAACCCAGAAGGATTTGGCAATACTTATGCATCAATCTCAAAAAGTTAGCATACAAGGTCAGCATGCAATAGGAAAAACAGATGAAATATTGGCCTTTATTTCAAAGGAAATGGAGTATAAAAGTAGGGAAGTCATGCAAAAATAGGCAAGGCACTAGTCTAACAACAAATGGAATACTGCGAATACCTCCTTTTTAAAGGAAAAATATCTTGGCATTGGAGACTGTCTAGAGGAAGTCTACTAGGCTGATCCATTATTGAGAAGATGAGGAGAGATTGAGTAGGTTAGGCCTGTAATAATTGGAGTTTAGACGAATGAGAGGAGACCTCATTGAAACAAAAACTTCTGAGAGGTTTTGACAGTTAAATGCTGAAAGATTGTTTCTCCTTGTGGGAGAGACTAGGACTGAAGGGCTCAATCTCAGAATAACAAATTGCTCATTGAAGACAGTGATGAGGAAGAATTTCTTCTCTCAAAGAGGAGAGAATTTGTGGATTTTTTTTACCACCGAGGGCTCTAGAATTTGGGTCGCTAAGTACATTCAAGATTGAGATAGACAGATTTTTAATCAGTAAGGAAATAAAGGGTTATGAGGGAAAGGCAGGAGTGGAATTGAAGATTATCTGTGCAGCCATGATTTCACTGAATGTCTATAGGCTGAATGGCCCACTTCTGCTCCTATGTCTTACGATCATGTGATCAATCTGATGTAAATGCGTTACATTGGAAGAAGATTGATTTCAATTCAACGAGCACAGATGAATTGGAATCAAAGAATGGCAGGTATTTTATTTTAACAGGACAATGGATTGTGTTGGAGAGGAAATGTTCTGGTTTGGTATGCATAGTCAAGGTACATTCCGACAAGGAGAAATGTAGGACAACAGAAGCAAAGCATCCTGAATAACAAAATAGATAGAAAAAAAAGCATACGTCAGATGTCAAGTTGACAATATAAATTCGAAACATGTGACAATAACAAGTTCAAAGCGGAAGAAAAAAAGCAATCAAAGACAAAGAAAGCATATTGGAAGAGAAAAGAAATCCAGAAGTATTCAATAAGCACATAAGTCATCAAATGTTAGTAACACAAGGAATGGGGTAAATTATCAAGTTAAAACAATTTATGCATGAGTCAGAGATGTATTTAGGAATTTTAACAAAGAAGATTGATAAGGTCAGAGCGGTAGATGTGATCTATATGAACTTCAGTTAGGTGTTCGACAAGGTTCCCCATGGGAGACTGATTAGCAAGGTTAGATCTCATTGATCAGATGGGCCAATGGGCTGAGAAGTGGCAGATGGAGTTTAATTTAGATAAATGTGAGGTGCTGCATTTTGGGAAAGCAAATCTTAGCAGGACTTATACACTTAATGGTAAGGTCCTTGGACAAAGAGACCTTGGAGTGCAGGTTCATAGCTCCTTGAAAGTGGAGTCACAGGTAGATAGGGTAGTGAAGAAGGCTTTTGGTATGCTTTCCTTTATTGGTCAGAGTATTGAGTACAGGAGTTGGGAGGTCGTGTTGTGGCTGTACAGGCTACTGTTGGAATATTGCATACAATTCTGGTCTCCTTCCTATCGGAAAGATGTTGTGAAACTTGAAAGGGTTCAGAAAAGATTTACAAGGATGTTACCAGGGTTGGAGGATTTGAGCGATAGGGAGAGGCTGAACAGGCTGGGGCTGTTTTCCCTGGAGGCTGAGGGATGACCTTATAGAGTTTTACAAACTTATGAAGGGCATGGATAGGGTAAGTAGGCAAAGTCTTTTCCCTGGGGTCACGGAGTCCAGAACTAGTGGGCATAGGTTTAGGGTGAGAGGGGAAAGATATAAAAGAGACCTAGATGGCAACTTTTTCACTCAGAGGGTGGTATGTGTATGGAATGAAATGCCAGAGAATGTGGTGGAGGCTGGTAAAATGGCAACATTTAAGAGGCATTTGGATGGGTATATGAATAGGAAGGGTTTGGAGGGATATGGGCCGGATGCTGGCAGGTGGGACTAGATTGGGTTGGGATATCTGGTCAGCATGGACAGGTTGGACCAAAGGGTCTATTTCCATGATGTGCACCTCTATGACTCTATGACACATCTGTCTTTGCTGTGAAAGGCACTATATTGCTAAAATGGAAAGGAATGTGATTGAGATAGAGAATGAGTTAAAAATTGACAAAGAGAGGAATTAAAAAGACTAGTTATCCTTAAAGTTAGTAGTTTATCAATAGATTTGCAAAGGATATATTTAAAAAAAACTTCACAGGGATGTGAGTATCGTTTACTAGGCTACATTTATTTTCTATCTGACAGTTAAGAGTCAACCATATTGCTTTGGGTCCAGAGTCATGTGTAGGCCACATCAATTGCAGAATGGGAGGTCTCCTTCCCTCAAGGAAATTTGTGAACAAGATGGGTTTTTCATGACAATCAACAATGGTTTAATCATCACCATTAGGTCTGCTTGTTTTATTAAATTCAAATTTCACCATCTGCTATGGTAGGATTCAAGTCATGTTCCTGGACCTTGTGCCTGGGGTTCTGGATTGCTAATCTGGTGACATCACCATTGTTCCACTGCCTCTCCATTGTTGAAAGAAGAGCATCAGGACAAATTGAGCAAATAAAAAACAGAATGTTTAAACTTTCTGGTAGGAAATCAAGTGGTTAGGATCTGAATACACAGCCTAAGATCTGAAGGAACATGTAGGAATCAAGGCTTTCAAAAGCAATTGGGTAAGCACCTAAAGACAAAGGAATTATGCCTCAAATGAAAGATGACACACGTGAGTTTCCCTTACATGTATATAATGGGCCAAATTTGCTCTTGTCTTGTAAAAAGTCCAGGATTCCATAATAATCCAAACAAAATGAGTTTTACAACATTGGAATTAAAGTCCAACCCCTTATTTGCACAAAGTAAATGTTTAACCAGTTTGTCATTTGCACATTCATTGAGCCTCTTTCTTCTAATTCTCCCCAGTTTGACCAGGTCTCTGTAACTGCAAAAGCATTCTTAATTGTAGAACAGTATTTTACAGTTTGAGGATTCATAATTATGTAATCATGAATTAACCCTTTTGATTTTTGGTGTTGAGTGGCAAGTTTCTGCTGCACATTAATATTAATGCAAATAAGAGAAATAGAAACACATGAACACCAATGTACGTTCAGCACTAACACCTGTTAGCCATCACTGTTTATAGTCTCCATGATTTTTCTGTTTACATTCACAACTGGCTCCTCAAAACCCATTTCTCTGATTGAGACTCCCTCCCATGCTTCATAGCTGCCACTAATAACTGGAAATTTGCCTTGTATTATGAAGAGTGCAGAATATGTAGTATGTCTGTTGACTGTTATACAGTGCAACAATTGATATAATTTGAAAGCACTACCTGGGCTGAAAATCACTCAAGAATGTCTTGGGGTTGTTCAGATTATTGCATGAACACAATTTTTCACTCCTGACGATTTTGGAAGAGTCATATTGGACTCCTCCACCACTCTATTTTTTAGTTTTTTTCTCACTCTACTAAACGGAACCTTGCAGCCTATTATGGCCAAAATCAAAGATATCTGTGGCAAAATTAGGAAGTCACTAGACCAAGTGAATCATATGACCTTGGAGGTTTTCTGTTGATCCAGTGTATACCCATCCCAATATGGACTTTGTTATGAGCTGGTGAATCAGATCCCCTCTAAACAATCACTTTAGTTGACCACAATTACTTATTTTTGGCATATGGCTATATGTTACTCCAATTCAAATGTCATGAGCTAATTCACCAAGAACAATAAGGACCCAATCATAAGGCTTTCTTGAGAGAAAAGAAGGTAAATTTTATGAATTCTTAAGAAAACAGAAAGGATCTAGAGAAATTGCTGCATGAACCATATGTAGTGAATTATCAGCAGAAGGTTTCAAATTTGATTTTTTTGTGCCTCATGTTTCATAAGGTAAAAGTAGACACGTGAAATTCTGTTCACATTCAGATAGTCTCCAGTTCTTCTGCCAATAGTTCAGCAAATGTATCCAGGGAGTACTAAGTCATGCAGATGACTAAGGCTCCCAATTTGGAACCTGCACTCATCTTTTGTTCTCAACCAGGGAAACAGAAAAAGCGCGCAATTTCCCTTCAATAGCACAAGCAAATGAAGGTGGAAAGTGCCCAGAGTTTTCATTCCTCAGATGTGGCCAGTGCTAGCAACATGTATATGCAGATGTTAGGTGAAAGCAAAAGCCGCTGTGATGTCCTAATTGCTCAAACAGCACTTACTTTCATGGTTTACACTTGAATAATGGCAAGTTGAGCCAACTACTCGATAGCGGCTTAAGCCCATGAAGATGTTTTCTAGTGAATGCATTTGGGTGAGAATAGAGAAAGGAATAAAATTTGTAAAAATAGAATGGTTATGTTAAATGTTGTGAAGACATGACTGCAAATATTTCATGAATCCAACACACAAAGAAAAGCCTCAAAAGCTGATGTTACTGAGTTTAGACATGAAAAGGAATGGAACAAAGCAACAGGAGTAGACCATTCAGCTCCTTAAGCCTTGTCTGCCATTTGATGGGATCATGGCTATCTGTGGCCTAATTCCATATACCTGCTTTTGGCATATGTCCCTTAACATCTTTGCATAAGGAAAAAAAAAAGATATATCTCAGATTTAAAATTAACAACTGACCCAACATCCACTGCTGTTTGTGGAAGAGGGTTTTTTATCACCCTTTGTGTACAGACATGCTTCCAAACATCTCTCCTGAATGGTCTGTCCTAATTCTCAGACTATGCCCATTTGGTCTAAAATCGCCAAAGAGTGGAAATAGTCATTTCCTGTTAATATCTTGAAGACTTTGATCAGGTAACCCCTTAACCTTCTAAATTCGGGTATCATTTCTGCTCAGGATGTGACAATCATCAAAACAGTGGTGAAACATTAAGAATCTCACAAACGCTGATAGATTCATGTTGGATTAAAATGAAAAGCAATAAGCCTAATTCCATGTTATAAGAATTCGTAAATGTTTAATTTTATTTATGTGAGACCATTAAAATTCCAGCAAGGAAATAATCATTTGGGCTTTTTTTTTTGTTTATATGACAGTGAAGTGAAAAATCAGCTAATGTCAAAGATGAGAGAGAGTAGCAGTGAATCAAGTGAAAATATTGTGTGTGATTAATCAACACTTCAAAAGATTTGCTAATTCACTATCCACCAATCATTTTTTTCCAATATATTTTCCCTTCATTGACAATATTTGCATGAATGGTTTATCAACACATGATTGTTGACATTGTCTATATAGGATTAAGAATAATTAGAACATAGAACATAAATATAGAAAAGTACAGCACAGAATAAGCCCTTCAGCTTACAATGTTGTGCTTAGGATTAATCCTAATGTAAAATAAAATAATATTACCTACGCACCCCCCAATTCACAGCTGTCCATGTGCACATCCAGCAGGCACTTAAGTGTCCCTAATAACTCTGCTAGTGACACTTAACACATTTTACCACATGCCCAGCCTTCACCAAACAAGTATCATAACATTTTCTTCCTCATTAGGTTGCTGGACCTTTGTTACTGACTTCTTCATGTTACATTCTATGCCTTGTTATGGGACATTCATTATGATGCACACCTTATTATAGCAAGCAAATTATTTAGGCCCCCAGTGAATGTGTTCTAATTAGCATACTTTGTATTGTTGACACCAGAGTATAAAATGATGTTTTTCATGATCCATGGCACTGTGATAGCATGATTAATTTGAAGCCAGATGATGTGTTCATATTATATCTATCCAGAGATGTGTCATAACATTTCTGAACAGGTTGATTAAAAGTAATTCTAAAATTCTGATATGTGCACATTGCTAAAATGCTGAGGTTCATTGCCACAAAATATGTTTTATGTGAAAGCACTGCACCATTCATCCAAAAGATTTATAGTATTAACATAAAAATTGAAAATCACCTTTTCCAATACATTATTGGACTGCAGAACTGTAAGTACCAGTTTCACCATGCTAAAACAACTTGATCAGCACAGATGTTGTGCAACTCTTGTCATATTAGTTGTTCAACCTGTTTGAATTAACAATGGTTTTGTGAAGTTGCTATGCTTTGAATAAGCAACAAAATTGGTTGCAGATATTTGCTTTGGGGGTGAGGCCCAGGTTTGGCCTTCTCAGCCTGCTGCCAATTAAGCCCTTAAGTGGTTAATTAATGATGACTTAAGGGTCTATTCCCATCCAGGTTGCAAATATCTCAGCTCTAACAGAAAAAAGATGAGGGGCAGTCGATTCAACTCATTTTGGTAAAGGGGTACAGGTGGGAGGTTAGTTAGATCTTTCAATGCCTGACAAATATGTTAGAATTCTTTGAGGAGGTCATGAGATTCAGCGGATGTGATCCATTTGGATTACGAGAAGACCTTTGACAAGGTGTCGCACAAAAGGCTGCGAAATAAGACAAGAGTATTTGGGCCGAGATATTGACGTGGGTAGATGACTGGCTGACTAGCAGAAGGCAGAGAGTAGAGACAAAATATTTTTCAAGATGGCAGCCAATAACTAGTGGAGGTCCGCAGGGGTCAGTTTTAAGAGCTTAACTAATCATGTTATATGTTAACAACTGAACAGAAGAGCCTAGGGCATTGTTACTAAGCTTGCAGATGACACACAGGTGGAAAGACAGGTAGTGTTGAGGAAATGGGGAGGCTGCAAAAAGACTTGGACAGGTCAGGGGAGTAGGCAAAGAAAATGGCAGATGGAATATGATGTGGGAAATTGTAAGGTTATATACTTTGGTAGGAAGAATAGAGGTGAAGACAATTTTGTAAATGGTGAAAGGCTAGAGAAATCTGAAAGACAAATGGTCTTAGGAGTCCTGGTATTGGATTGTCTTAAGGTTAACATGCAGGTTTAATTCTCAGTCAGCAAGGCTAATGTAATGCTAGCATTCATTTCGAGAGGGTCTGAATATAAGATCCAACCATAATTGGAATATTGTGAGCAGTTTTGGGCCTGTATCTAAGGAAGAATGTACAGGCAATGGAGGGTGTCCAGAATTGTTTCACAAGAATGATCCCAGGGATGAAAGACATTGAGATTTGGACTCAATGGAGTTTAGAAGGATGGGGATATCACTGAAACTTACAGAATACTGGGAGGCTTGGATAGAGTGGATGTGGAGAAGATGTTTCATGAGTGGAGAGAGTTAGACATGTGGGCACAACCTCAAATTGAAGAGATAACCCTTTAGAATTGAGATAATGGGCACTTATTTCAGTCAGAGCATGATGAACCTGTGGAACTCATTGTTGCAGAACACTATGGAGGCCACATCATTGAATAGGTTCTTGATGAGAAAGAGGATCAAGAATTTGATTAGATTAGATTACTTACAGTGTGGAAACAGGCCCTTTGGCCCAACAAATCCACACCGACCCTCCGAAGACCAAACCACCCAGACCCATTCCTCTACACTCACACCTTCACCTAACACTACGGACAATTTAGCATGGCTAATTCACCTAACCTGTACATTTTTGGACTGTGGGAGAAACCGGAGCAAACCCACGCAGACACGGGGAGAATGTGCAAACTCCAAACAGATAGTTGCCTGAGGTTGGAATTGAACCCGGGTCTCTGGCACTGTGAGGAAGCAGTGCTAACCACTGTGCTACCGTACTGCCCAGTTACAGGGAGAAGGCAGGAGAATGGGACTGAGAAACATATCAATCATGATTGAATGGTACAGAAGACTCAATGGGCCAAATGGCATAATTCTGCTCCTATATCTTATGGTAGAATAGTCTTAGTACTAATTTGTGCCATAACATACAGCTGTAAATAGGAACGAGGGCTGCATATTGAGGGGCATACCTCCTCATTGCCCCTACTTCCCTTACCACCTTACTCTATAATCCCCAGCCCCACAAAGCTTGACACCATGGTCTATGTTGTCCTGAGTATCTTTCTGGCAGCAGTCATGGCCTTCATTTGGCCAAGTACCTGAGCTACCATCAGCTGACTGTCTGGCACCTCTCTCAGAACAGGACCCCTGCCCCCTAGGTATTTGATCTCAGAGGAAGACCCACCACTAAACTGCCTGATTGGAAGAAAATATGGCAGGCCTATCTCTGAAGACTCACCTTGGTATTCTTAGCACCTTTTGGGCAGGTGAACAAGGCATTCTGCAAAGCCAGAACATTCTGCTCTGTGATTCTGTAAAGTTTATAGACAATATTCAAGATCCATGATCATTAAAGGAGAAGTTATTAGATTAATTTATGATATTAACATGTTTTTACCAAAAGAAGAAAGATATTTATAGTGCCTTGTAATCATCAATTCAAAAATCTTAATTAAATTATTATATATTAGCCGATGTCTTGTGACATGGCTTGTGGTGAGCTCAATGATTTTTTTATTTTTATCATTACGTTCTGTTATTTTGTCCATCTGAGATTTTGATGTGCAATCAATGTTTGCGCTCTTGCCTATCGAAACACTAACAGCAAGGTGGAAAGAAATTAAATGCTTACTTTGGATGCACCAAGGAGAATCAAACTTGTCAGAACCCAATCAAAAACAGGTTGATTGGCTAAAATAAAAAGGACTAGGAGAAAGTGAGGACTGCAGATGCTGGAGATTAAAGTCGAGAGTGTGGTGCCGGAAAAGCACAGCAGATCAGGCAGCATCCGAGGAGCAGGAGAATCGATGTTTCGGGCAAAAGCCTTTCATCAGGAATTCCAGCTCCTTGGATGCTGCCTGACCTGCTGTGCTTTTCCAACACCACACTCTCAATTAAAATAAACTGGATCAAAACTACCTCAGCCCATCAATTCTCCATTGGGTAACTCATATATTCCAAAAGAGAAAGACAAAAAAGATGCATATTTTGGATCATGCTCAGCAGTGTGCTTCACTTCTCGTGAACTACACTTAAAACAAACTTCACTGTCTGAATCATCACACTGCTATTCTATATTTGATGAGCATTAATTTCCTCGGACTAAATATTGATAAATTCTAAGATGATGGGCAGATTTTTATCAATTCATAGAGGGTTTCTCTTTGTGAGTTCCAGTGAGTTGGATAACAGAATTTACTTTGCTCACCTTATTACTTATGTAACATGACCACAAGATGCCATGCTTGTGCTATCTTGCACTCTCTAGCAGCAGAAACACTCACCACTGCTGGTACCTCCTGAGATTTCTGCTGCCGGTGCCATATTCGAAGCATATTGGCACTCTGGGCCAACCACTGCCATCCATAAATAGCCATCCACAGTGGATACTGTGGCAGGGAAACAAAAGGAGCAGCTTCTAAGGGTACAGGATTCAAGTCACGCAGGCTACCTGTCCTGACATCAGACCATGTTAGAACCCTGTTTGAGGGAGTGCAGCTCTTTCCCTAACGTTCAGCACAGTTTCTGTCCTCCTCAGTATCTATGCTTCTCTATTGGCTCATATCATCTGCTGTAACTGAATTCATTGGTTAAAGTTCAAATGAACATGTGTGGGGAATATCAGAAACAGAACGGTCCTTCATAATCTGAGCATTCAGCATTTACAGATGACTGTTTACAATAGTCCTCCATATAATGGGCTATGGAGGACTCTGAGAATCGATGGGCTGAAGAAGGGCTCATGCCCGAAACATCGATTTTCCTGCTGCCTGACCTGCTGCGCTTTTCCAGCAACACATTTTCAGCTCTGATCTCCAGCATCTGCAGTCCTCACTTTCTCCTATGGTGGACTCCAACAAGGAAGCCAAGGAATAATTCTACACGGACACAGTAGACCTTATTCTGATAAATGTGGTACAAGCAATGACACACACATACAAAAGGAGACTGTAAATGTGACAGGATTGCTGAAATCTTAACACCCATCCCAACATCATCCATGAAAAGACAGAATTGTGAATAAGATACTGTTAACAAACGCTTACAGCTCAAGGTGAGAGGTTTTCAGCATGGTGGTCTTGTTCAGCCCATGAGATTTTGGATTATCTTCATTAAAAACACCCACCATAAACTCTGTTTCCCATTTATTCATCTCCCTGGCATTTCGTCTGAGGTTAGACCAGGTCTGTTCTCAAACTTAGTAGTTAATAAACTCACAACCAAAAATCTATGCCATCACTAAAACCATTTAGGCCTCTGTAATATCATTCAATTCTATCCTACTTCAGCAAATTTACTCTGAAATATTCAGAATTGATAAAGCATGGTGCTAGAAGAGGCACATCAGGTCAAGCAGCATCTCAGAAGCAGGAGGGTCGATGTTTAGGGCAGGACCCTTCTTTAGGACTGGGAAGGGGGAAGGGGTTTGAGAGATAAATGAAGGGTGGGTGGGTCGGGCTAGCGGAAAGGTAGGCGATAAGTGGGCAATGGTAGGAGGTCAGTGGGAATGTTGGAGCGGATAGGTGAGAAGGAAGATGGACAGATAAAATAGGTCAAGAGGCGGATGTGAGTCGGAGGGTTGGATCTGGGAAGGAGGGCAGGGGCGCAGATTTGAAAACTGGTGAGTTCAATGTTCATGCAGTGTGGTTGTAGGCTCCGGAAGTGGAAGATGAGATATTCCTCCTCCAGTTTGCAGGTGGCCTTGTGTAGGAAGTAGAGGATGGCCCAGAATGGCTATGTTCTTTGGGGCGTGGAAAGGGGAGCTGAAGTGGATGGCCACAGGATAGTGAGGTTGGTGAGTGCGTATGGATGAGAGATGTTCACTGAGCGAGTTTGCGCTTGATCTCTCTGATGTAGAGGAGATCGCCCTGAAATATTCATCCAAGTATTTGTTATCTCTGAATCTGACTTTTCAAACACTCTCCTCTTTTTCAGCTCCTTATTCTTGAGGTCAAATCTCAGCTCGCTCAAGCTCTCTTGCGCAAGATTCTGTGCTTGTTTCATTAGATCGGCTCCTGGTCAAACACAGCCCTAATTTTAAAATTGTCTTCTTTATTTTTAGGTTTCTCTGATTGTGGTCCACTCCCTTTCTCAGTAATTTCTTCAAATATCGCAACTCTGCAATTGTTCAATTTTGGTCTTTGGAATAATTGCGATTTCAACTGTTCCACCCAGCGGCTGTGAAGCACTCACACACCTCACACCCTTCCTTAACTTCTCTACCTGCTTCTGCTCTTTTAAAATGCTCCTTTAAACTTAATTCTTTGGACCAGCTTCTTGATCTTATTCTTCTGTTAAATAATCCTCTTGTAAAGTGTCTTGGAACATTTAACTGCCTTCTAGGCACGATGGAAATAAAAGTGTTATGGCTGATATCAAAAAAATAATAAATTGTTGTTTTGTTGATTGATCCTTGGACAAGGCAAAGACAAGTAATTCTTCTGTCTTGTTTTACTAAACCTTAATAAATGTAGTTCATGTAGTATTTCTTTTATATCCAAATCCACAATAGCATTGTGTCAACTCAAACTGTGAAACTGTTTTGCTGTTTGCAAATCTCTTTAGCCTAATGATCTCCTGTATCTTTGCTCAATGGTGCAGAAAGATTTCTTGCACTTTGGGGTAGGTTTTGACTTAAGATGGATTTTTTTTTGTTTAGTTTGTTTTGGTGCTTAATATCATGGAATTCATAACCATTATGATGATATACACCAAACTCAGTGTATTTGAAAACTGTGGTAGGGTAGCATAAGCAACATATATTAGACTCTTGAAGATAACTTCATGAGAACAAATGACAAATATACATCATGTCACATGCAAACTGTTTTAGCATATCTCACCATCATAAGATTATAAAACAGGGTATTCAATTACAAACAATGAAAGACATATGGCAAGATGACCTGGGATGTAATGACTCCACCAAGCTTCTTTCCATTCTTTACTGCAAGCTGTTGCTATTTCTTCACTTGTAATTTAAAAAGTCTTATAATAATTAATTTGTATACTAACAAACAAACTAAACAAGCTAATTTATAACCATTTTGGCCAAATTAATCAGCCTTCTGGTCCTTGCCTTTCAATGTGTTCTTGCTACAGTTTATCTGCAATTTGCTTCATTGATTCATGAATGCTTTGATGAATTAGTTCACGTCCTTGCATTTTGACCTGTCTGGATTAATGCCCAGGAAGGTCTTTTTCCAGATTTATGCAGAGTAAACCAATGGAAATAAAAAATACAACATAAAACTAGCTTTTACTAAGAGTATATTACATTGCTTAAGTTGATTAACATATACTGTTTTGGCACAGGAACTATGTTTTAGGAAGTGAAGTATTTGATCAACCTTAAAAAATGTCTTATTTAATGGGCTGCATGCTGGAAACTCTACTGGCACCTTGTATAAGCAATCAATCAAATAGAGTAAAAATAGAATAAACTTCCATGGTCAACAATTCCAAGCAAAATATTTTTTGCCAGTTCAAACGCCTTTGGATATGTTTTCACAGATGGCAAATACTTCTTGGCGGAAGACAACCAGTTCTTGGCAGTTGTATGATTTTGATAGTGACAACATGGTTTGTTCACACTCACCACAGCAATTCTTCCTCCTTACCAATTCTCAAGTTGCAGAACTCACTTCAATGCTACTTGAACATTGTATCTGTGCTTTTTTATGCTCTCTGGCAAGCAGCCACGATTCTTTCAGAACTCAATCCCAATGTTTTCATTCTCTCCTGTCTGTTTTCTCAGAGCAAAGTTGCGCAATTACTATCAAAGCAAGGCCACTTTTGCATTGAGGCTTTGTATACTCAGTGGGAAGGTTCTGGGGAGTGTTGCTGAACAAAGAGATCTTGGAGTGCAGATACATAGTTCCTTGAAAATGGAGTTGCAGGTAGATAAGATAGTGAAGAAGGTAGTTGGTATGCTTGATTATTGGTCGGTGCATTGAATATATGAGTTGGGAGGTCATGTTGCAGCTAATAGGACATTGGTTCGGCCATTTTTGGAATACTGCGTTCAATTCTGGTCTCCCTGCTATAGGAAATTTGTTTTTGGACTTGAAAGAGTTTAGAAACGATTTCAAGGATGTTTCCAGAGTTGGAGGTTTAAGCTATAGGAGATAGGCTAAATAGACTAGGGCTATTTTCCCTGGAGTATCGGAGGCTGAGGGGTGACCTTACAGAGGTTTATAAAATCATGAGGGGCATGGATAGGATAAACAGGCAAGGTCTTTCCTCTGGGGTGGGGAGTCCAGAAGTCGACGGCATAGGTTTAAGGTGAGAGTGGAAAGAGTTAAAAGGAACCTAAGGGTCAACTTTTCCACGCAGAGGGTGGTGCGTGGATGGAATGAGCTGCCAGAGGAAGTGGTGGAGACTGGTACAATTACCAAATTTAAAAGGCATATAGATGTGTAAATGAATAGAAAGAGTTTAGAAGGATAGGGGCTAAACGCTGGCAAATGGGACTAGATTAATTTCGGATATCTGGACGAGTCGAACTGAAGGATCTGTTTCTGTGTTGTACATTGCTACCATTCTCAACAACTTAAATTTACACAGGATTCATATAATTCATTGTATTGGTAATCCTTAACCAAGGCAATAGACAAGTTTTGATTTGTAAATAGGCAAATTGCCTCCTAAAGTCAGAGAATACTGTAAAGTAAAAGGAGGCCATCAGACTCATTGTTCCTCTATTGGTTCTTCTGTTGACCTATCCAATTATTCCCAGCCTCCTGGTCTTTCCCATTGTCTAATGCATATTCCATTTAAATAATTTCTAATTTCCTTTTGAATAATACAGTTAAATTTACTTTCTTCAACCTTTTACACAAGTGTACTCCAGATCTCAGCAACTTTCTGTCTTAAAAATAATGCTCCCTCATGTCCATTCTTGTCCTATTGGCTCTCTGCTTACCAAGTATTTTAGTATACCAAGTATATTTCTTTCTTATTTAGTTAATGCAAAAAAATTTCCCCTTATCATTCTATAATGTCAGGAAAGTAATACCAAATTCTCCACAATCTTGATATTAGTGAAGTACATCATTCATGGAACCATTCCAGCAAATTCCTTCTGCACCCTCCCTGAAGTCTTGACAGACATCCCAAACAGTGGCTTCCAGAACTAAACACAATATGCCAGCAGAAGTATAACCAATGTTGTATAAATATTTAGCTTAATTCAGTAGTTTTGGACTCTCTGCCACCTTTTTGAACAACAAATATCCCCTTTATAACAATTATATTCCATGGTCTTTGATGTTTTGTTCAGCTGATTCCCCCAGGTGTCTCTGCTCCTGCACCGCTTACCATGTATCTCATACTTCCTCTCCTTCTTCCGAGCAAAGTGTGTCGCATTATACTTCTCTGAAGTAACTCAGAGCATTCTGCGCACACCATCAGTTTGAAAAGAAGACTGCTTGTATCTCTGTGCTCAACCCAATATGGTTGTAAAAGTTTGGCAAATAAATACAACTGTATTTTAGAATTAAATATCATTTCTGAACAATTGAGATGAACAATGTGTTAGGAAAGTAGAAACCTTTGTTTTACTCAGACTGCTCCTTATAAAGAAATTAACTGCAGGTGTCCAGAATTGTTTGAGTAGCATTTGGCACTGCTCCAAGTGACAGCATAAATGACAAGTGTGTGCAACTTTAACTTATTCCACCAGAGACCAGTAGTGGATCCTGACTGTAAAGTTTTTAAAGGTGAAAATAATTAATAATTGATTCCAGGACAGGTTCAAGGAAAATATAACTTCTTATTTGACACTTGACAAGTATGTATTAGGTTCCTCCCACTCAGTACAACCTTAAACTCAGTTGAGTAGCTTTAGACTGCGAAGAGGATTGTCGTTTAGAATTCTGCCCTTACGTGTTATCTAACACCTCATTCCACCAGAAATATCTGTAGATCAATGTTGGGTGAAAAAGAATTAACTTTTATTAGGATGTTCCTTTTGCCAAATGCCAGCTTCCATCCGCAGTGAGGTTTCTTACATGCAAGATGACCATTTGGGAAAGATACAGAGGATAAACATAGAGCAGTACCTGAATGAGGAGGGTTCAACTTCAGGAGATGATGGGAGAAACGTTGAAAGCAAAAATAATGTGCATTGTCATTTAATAAATAAAATTCCTATCACTTTAAAGCAAAAAGGGCACGGAAAATTGATAATAAACATTAAGATTCTGTAAAAATAATAAAATGATTGACAGGCTTGAAAATTATTTCTTCAGTTTTACTTTGACTAGTGTTAATGGAAAATATTACAGGGGCTTTAAGCTGATTCATAAAATCTAACAAATTCAGAATTCTTCAATAGCTTTACAAAATAATCAGACAGTGGCTTTATAGCATATTTGATACAAGATCCAAGTGTGCCTGTATTGAAATGCAAAATACATTTTAGGAAGGATGATAAAGGCTTGGAGAAACTACAAAGTAGGATTGGCAGGATAAAATTAGGGATGAGGGACTTCATTAATGTGATGGGTTTGCAGAAGCTAGTGTAGTTCTCTTCAGAACAGTGAAGATTAAGGAAGACCTTACAGAACATTTAAAGTTATGAAGGTTTTAGTAGAACCAACCGGAAGCAACAGTTTCTTCTGGCAAATGAGTCTACATCCAAGTCTCACAGATGTAAAACAACTGGCAAATGACTTGGACAGGAAATTTGGAGATATTGTTTATCACTAGAGGACTTCTAAGAAATGTATGACTATCTGTGGAGGTGCATATTCTAAGCTATCCATGGAGAAATCTTATGAAAATCTGAATGTTCCTTTTCCTCCATTTGATTTCTGGATAGGGATTTTGATTGGAGGAAGAGGGGAAGGGTC
>NC_057716.1:79449637-79478071 GCF_004010195.1 Chiloscyllium plagiosum | reverse complement strand
AGAGCAGTTGTTCAGGGTGAGGACCAGTTCATCCACAGAAGTGCTTTCAGGACCATTTAACAAATTCATCTTAAGTTTGATCAGCAGCCAATAGTTTTCTTTTTTAAGGAATGAGAGAATAGCAGAATACTCATTATGCCTCACAGGTCAGTGGTTTGGTTTTATCTTTGTAACATGTGTCATTCCAGATATATATTTTTTAAAGAAGGAAATCTTAGAGAATTTGCATTTCTTGAATTAATTTACATTTTAATTAAAAAGAATTTTGTTTTGTCTTCTTCGTGGCCAATACCATACCTGTTGATCAGAAGGCAGGTTGCAGGATTTGAGCAATAGGGACAGTCTGAATAGGCTGGGGCTGTTTTCTTTGCAGTATTGGACACTGAGGGGTGACCTGACAGATGTTTATAAAATCATGTGGGGCATGGAAAGAGTAAGTAGACAAGGTTTTTTCCTCTGGGTGAGGGAGTTGAAAACTAGAGGGAATAGGTTTACGGTGAGATGGACAAGATTTAAAAGAGTCTTAAGGGGCAACTTTTCCATGCAGAAGGTGCTGCATGTATGGAATGAGCCGCCAGAGGAAGTGGTAGAGGGTGGTAAAATTACAGCATTTATAAGGCATTTGGATGGATATATAAATAGGGAGGGTTTAGTGGGATATGGTCCAAATGCTGGCAAATGGAACAAGATTTATTTGTTATATCTGATTGTCATGGACGAGTTAGACTGAAGGGTCTACTTCCATGCTATACATCTCTAGGTTACCTCAGAGTACAATGGGATCTTGATCAGATGGGCCAATGGACTGAGAAGTGGCAGATGAAGGTTAATTTAGATAAATGAGAGGTGCTGCATTTTGGAAAAGCAAATCTTAGCAGGACTTATACACTTAATGGTAAGGTCCTAGCCAGTGTTGTTGAACAAAGAGACCTTGGAGTGCAGGTTCATAGTTCCTTGAAAGTGGAATTGCAGGTAGGTGGGATAGTGAAGAAGGTGTATGGTATGCTTTCCTTTATCGGACAGAGTATTGAATACAGGAATTGGGAAGTCATGTTGCGGCTGTACATGACATTGATTAAGCCATTGTTGGAATATTGTGTGCAATTCTGGTCTCCTTCCTATTGGAAGGATGATGTGAAACTTGAAAGGGTTCAGAAAAGATTTACAAGGATATTTTCAGGGTTGGAAGATTTGAGCTACAGGGAGAGGCTAAATAGGCTGGGGCTGATTTCCCTGCAGCATTGGAGGCTGAGGGGTGACCTCATAGAGGTTTATAAAATCATGAGGGGCATGGATAGGATAAATAGACAAGGTCTTTTCCCTGGGGTGGGGGAGTCCAGAACTAGAGGGCATAGGTTTAGGGTGAGAGGGGAAAGATATAAAAGAGACCAGAAGGCCAACTTTTCCACGCAGAGGGTGGTACATGTATGGAATGAGCTGCCAGAGGAAGTGGTGGAGGTTAGTACAATTACAGCATTGGATGGGAAATGAATATGAAGGGTTTAGAGGGATGTGGACCAAGTGCTGGCACATGGGACTAGATTACATTCGAATATCTGGTCGGCATGGACGAATTTCACCAAAGGATCTGTTTCCATGCTGTACATCTCGATGACTTTATATCTCTGTAACTTGATAACTCTAAATAACCTCCAAGTGCTATATCTTTATTAATACTAAAATCTTTCAGTTCCTCAGTTTCATAAGTCCCTGGATTTCTAGCATTTCTGGGAGATTTACAAACTTCAGGCTGCCTGCTAATATAAATTAAATCAATATGAGTTTAGCATTCGATGTACTGGTGTGTGAGTAATACACTTGAAGCCAACAAATGCCCCTTCCAAGCAAGTTGAATTCTGACAGAAATAAGTGATAGAAATGTTTTTTTGGAGATGAACTGAAGAGGGCAGAAAGAGAATTACGATACAATGGGGCAGGCAGAGTGATCCAAATTTCTGATATGGTATGGGATGCTTTGGGAAAGAAGTGAAATGAAAGTGGAAGAGAAAGAGAAGACATACCATCAATACATTGAGGGCCAAAAGGACCTTGAGAGAAATTTTGCAAAGTCATTGAGAATGATTAGATATGCCAATGTTTTATGGTCCTAGCTGATGTTACTACTGTACAAGTCAGATCCCAGCATGAAATCTTGCTTGATAGATTTTTTTTAAAATGAGGTTTCACTAAAAACCAAGCATGCAATGCTGAAGAACTGGTTTTAACAATAATGAAAACATTACACAAGAACAAAAAAAAGCAAGGTGTTTGCATATAATACAATTGGGAAGATTTTGAAAGATTTACCCTATCAACAAATCTTTACAGTACTCAAACATCAGAAAAAGAATTTCTTACTTTATGATGGATAAATTTGACTGAACTGTGACTTTCAATTCCCAATCTTAAGAGTTTGATTACCTCTTCCTTGAGTATTCATAGAATTGAGCTTAGACTTTCTCAACTTTGAATAACCTCGTCAGAGTTCTATCAAAACACTTCTGCTTTGGAACTTACAAAATAAAACCCTTATACAGATTTAACCTATTTCTAACTTTTCTGAATAATCTCTTTTTACAAGGAGAACTATTTAATGCATCTAACTTTAAGAAGGACATTAACAAACTGAAATTAAAATGTGTTTTCAGCCATTGTTGCTTCAATTACACAAAAAAACTCCTTATTACAGAAAGTAGGCTAATGCTTCTCAATATTTATTATATCTGCTTGTAAAACACTTCCAATGCAAACAAATTCCCCTTAACAACCCATGAAATATTTCTCTCATACTGGTTTTAGATTAGATTAGATTTAGATTTACAAAAGTAAAATGAAAAGTGTCTCTTTGCATGTTATATGCAAAGTGTCACTCCGATGGCATCTTGAAACAAAGAATATTATGTGAAATAGAGTTCATCTTTTTCTCTTCTTCTTGTTCCTCATTTGCTGCACATCCAAACACCTCATCTACTGTGTTCGTTGCTCTCAATGTGGTCTCCACTCCATTGGGGAGACAGGACACCAACTTGAGAAATGTTACAGGGAACATCTCTGAGACACATACACCAAACAACCCCACCACCCTGTGGCCAGCCACTTCAACTCACCCTCCCACTCTACCAAGGACATGCAAGTTCTCAGCCTCATCCACTACCAAATCCAAGCCACCCTGACAACTGGAAGAATAACACTTCATCCTCCACCTTGGGACTCTTAAACCATGCAAGGACTGCACAAAACATTATATAGGACAAACAGGAAGACAGCTAACGATCCGCATCCACGAACATCAATTAGCCACGAAACGACACAACCAGCTATCCCTAGTAGCCACACACGCAGACGACAAGCAACATGAATTTGACTGGGACAACACTACCATTATAGGGCAAGCGAAACAAAGAGCAGCCAGGGAATTCCTAGAAGCATGGCACTCATCCACAAACTCCATCAACAAACACATCGACCTGGACCCAATATACCGGCCACTACAGCGGACAGCTGAAACTGACAACCGGAAGCGGCAGGGACAGGCCACTATAAATGCCGGAGGAAACACCACAGAAGCGCTTCACAGGAGGCTCCCAAGCACTGAGGATGTCACCTAGACAGGGGACGAAACGTTTGCAACAAAAACTTCCAGCTCGGCAAACAGAACCACAGCACTCTTAAACCACATGGCATCAATGTCAACTTCACCAGTTTCCTCAACTCCCCACCTCATTCCAGTTCCAAACCTCCAATTCAGCACTGCCCCATTGAACTGTTCCATCTGCCCATATTCCTGCCCACCTATCCATTCCACCCTCCTCTCTGACCTATCATTATCACCCCCCACCTGCATCTATTGATCACTTTCCCACCAACCTTCACCCCATCTCACCCTCTTATTTATCTCTCAACCCACTTCCCCTCCACATTCCTGATGAAGGACTTATGCCTGAAACATTAACTCTCCTGCTCCTCGGATGCTGCCTGACCTGCTGTGTTTTTCCAGCACCTCACTCTTCAACTCTGCTCCGACAGGTGCTGCTTACCATCGGCTAGGATTTCTGAAACAGGTTCCTGGGTCTCTGTAACAGGCACTGGGGTTTGGTTACAGGCCTCTGCCACCAACAAAATCATGCCTTCCTCATCTGAACTGGAGCCATGGGCCTGGGGAATGCATGGCTTCCTGTTCCCCATCTGCACCCCTTCAGTCACTGCCCCTCACCAGTCATCGGTTGTAAGAGTCCTCTTTTGCCGACAGTTCTTTTGCCACTCCTTCAGGTAACCGGGCCTAGCCATGGACCCGGAGGTGTGGCTCAGCTTGCGGCTCAAGGCTGGGAGAATCAACCTACCACCTGCTCCTTACTCACCAGGGGATCCCGGGCAGGGTGGAGCTATGGCAACACATCCTGTCATTGCTGTCACTACCAGTAGAGGCCTACTCCTTCACCTGCTACACTCCAGGCTTTAAAGAAAAAAGAAAATAAATAAAAAGAGTAAAAGCAAAGAGAAGAAAAGAAGAAAAAAGAAAGAAAGCAAATGGAAGGGGGTGAGCCCTAGGTTCAGCCCTGCTCCTCCAAGAAATAAGCCCTGAGATATTGATAAGTTATTCATTAAACCATTTCATAGATGCAGACAAAAACACACTTGCCACTAGTTTTAATCCAAATTCTAAAATAACTAATATTAAACACATGTCGATCACACAGCTTACAGTGTACAATCAATGTCAGGTATTTTCTCCTGGAGATGTGTGCACAGTACTACAAAATGTTTGATCACCTTGCCCTAGTGTTCAGCTCAGCAAGCCTATCTATGTGTCATATTCACAAACACACCACTTACCTCGACCACAGCTCAACGCACCTCTCACATATAATTTATTTATCTAACAATAAACTCTGTAAATCAGGACTTAAATACACCACTCCTAGCTTCAACTCATATGACAAACATTGCTACAAGCCTCTTACGCACATCTCATAGTTTGTACATACTTTCATTTATTTAACTATATCATTGATCATATCACCCAGATTCATTAATTGTACCATACTCACTGACGTGCTACCCTCTCACTGGAATGGTGGAGACAGTCAAAACCATGAGCTGAATGCCCATTGCTATGCACAGTGGCAGGATTGACATCATTGTAATATAGTAAAGTAGTATCCTTAATCTGTACCCTAATTCTTACACCCTGCCTTGCTCACATCCTCCAATTTATTTTCATTTAAAAACAGCAGCAAGTTGTAAGCATCTCTTGATTTTTCCCTCCTCCCTCACCAGTACAATATGCTTGTGCCTTCGTTTCTTCATATACTTAAGAACTGCAACCCAATTAGAGTGTGATATAAAAGGAAATGAGAGAAAGCAAGAAAACAGCAACAAAGAAAAATTTCAATTCAAATTCAAATATTAACGTAACAACTATCTTTGAGGTGAAATCTGCATGAAAGTTAATTGCATGATACTAAAAGTTAGTTGAAAGAATAAAAGACAGATATATATTTATTATTAAAAGGTTTGCTATAGCAAAGGATGAGCAAAACCCGAAGGAGCATCAAATTTGACTGAGATTACTTCTCTCTCAGCCTCTGTCTACAGGTGTTGCTAGTTTTCCTATGTATTTCCAGCACTTTCTGATTTTATTTCATGGGCAACACGGTGGTACTGTGGTTAGCACTACTGCCTCACAGCGCCAGAGACCCGGGTTCAATTCCCGCCTCAGGCAACTGTCAGTGTAGAGTTTGCACGTTCTCCCTGTATCTGTATGGGTTTCCTCCAGTTTCCCTCCACAGTCCAAAAATGTGCAGGTTAGGTGAATTGGCCATGCTAAATTGCCCATAGTGTTATGTGTAGGGGAATGGATCTGGATAGGTTGCTCTTCAGAGGGTCGGTGTGGACTTGTTGGGCCGAAAGGTCTGTTTCCACACTGTAAGTAATCTAAAGTTCACAGTTGTGGTAGTTTGCTTCAAAAAAATCCACTGTCTAAATGTTATTTTCTTACTTTAAATTAGAGAAAGTGTCCTTCCCACTTTATACATATCATCAATCATATTCCAAATGGAACTACAGCCCATTGTTGCTCCCGGTTGACTATAGTTTCTCATGTCCTCATTTTGTCACACAGTGATTTTGAGTGACCACTTCAAGGCACTTTTCTTGGTATTTAGAGAGTTTCTTCAATTTACCAACAGCAGTAAAGCCTGCTCCGAATTGTCTTCTTTCCCTCACCCTGACAGAATAACTGTCCTGCAAACTCTGATGGCTGCAGGGCGAATTTCTTTGAATTGAGATTGTTCCCTCCTTTATTTGCTTGCACAGCAAAGTAACATCATCTTGCTGCTCTCCAATTTGAGCTCTGCAAGGTTGTCTGAAAATTTTTAGGCATGTAGCATGATGTCAAAAATTATTTTCCCTTCCCTCTTCACCATGACAATGTGAAATATTTTATCCTTTTATCTAGGTAGGAATTCTAATTAAAAAAGAAACAAATTGCTGGAAAATCTCAGCAGGGTCTGGCAGCACCTGTGGAGAGAAATCAGAGTTAATAATTCAGGTTCAGTGATCCTTCTTCAGAACCTAGGAATTCTAATTAGCTCACCTTGACTCCAACTCTCTTTCATCTTTGAAGTAAATGGACAATTTACAAGCCAACCAGCCTGAGGGATTTTGTGATGCAGTGGTTGTTTCCAGTGGGAGTGGGTTGGATAGGCTCACCTGCTCCGGACATATGTCAGAAACAAAAACAGGAGTTGATGGAAAAGCTCAGCAGGTCTGACAGCATCTGTGAAGAGAAATCAAACTTAATGTTTCAGGTCTGCTGACCCTTTCTCACAGCACACCCAGAGGCATGTCATAAGGCAATTGAACAGGTTGATTAAAAATATCTCAACTTAATGCCACAGGACGTCAGAGGATTTTGGGAGACTCAAAATCTATTCATGGAAAAGGCAGAGACTACCATCACTGGCTACACGCATAAACATCTTGCACCTTCTTCCTAGTAAAACAGACAAAGCCTTCTTTTGTTCTTCAACACTCAAACCACTGAGATTTACTTTCAGGCAGATTTCAGGGACTGGTCAAATGACCCCCACAACCCCCCCCCGCCACACACACATTTATCTTAAATTTAAATGTATTTTGCCAAAGTATTATATTCTTAGAAACCCTATGATTGTGACGAGTTGCAAGCAAATGATACTGTTGTAGACAGAGATATGAATGTTAACAGTGTCGGCTAGAGATGAAGTCAGAACGGGCAAAGAATACAACACCAACTTCTCACAAAACTCTGAGCAGCATTTGAAGCCCATTCCTTTTGGTGCTTAAAAAGTCACCAAGTCTGCCAGGCAGAGTTATACTTACAATGATGGCCACTGTCACATCTTAGAGAAAGTGAGGACTGCAGATGCTGGAGATCTGAGCCAAAATGTGTGGTGCTGGAAAAGCACAGCAGGTTAGGCAGCATCCGAGGAGCAGTAGCATTCTTGATGCAGAACTTATGCTCAAAACGGCGACTCTCCTGCTCCTCAGGTGCTGCCTGACCGGCTGTGCTTTTCCAGCACCACACGTTTTGACAATTTCACATCTTCCATTATAAGACATGCAGAGATCAACCAGAATTTGGGTGCTATTGTGGAAGCTGAGGCTGCTGGGGTGCAAGGTCACCTTGCTGCTCTCAAAGCTTGCTCTCACACAGGCTCAGTTTCCTGCCTTACAAGCTCATAGTGCTGCTAATTTGATGAAGGATGACTTTGTTTAAGTGAGCTTGCAAGATGTCACAGAAGACGAACAATTTGTCCATTAGTAGGTTATTAGGCTTGCTGAGGTGCTTTCCCAGAGATAACCCAATGATTCCAAGGTATGCATACTTACCTTGTAGTATTCATTCTTCGACATTTCCAATTCTTGGAGGTAGCTGACACTACTCAAATCAGAACACTGAATGCCTAAAACTCCTTGAGATCATCCTGCAGGGCCATCAGCTGTAAGAGATAGCAGTCTTCCTCAGCCAAGTTGCAATCAGAGATGTAGCATCAGGACCGATAATGACATTCAGAAATAGGCACGAAGAGAATGCACAAAGGTGATTGTTTGGCATGTATATATGATGTGGCACACTTTGATCTGTATATTTGGTTTTAAATGTTTATTTTGTGTTGTCTTATATTGGGACCAAGCGGACACTCTCATGGCCAGTTACACAGGCACCTATCTATCCCCTGTATCGCTCCCATTTAGGTAAAAGTGAAGACTGCAGATGCTGGAAACCAGAGTTTAGATCCTTCCCGATGAAGGGCTTTTGTCTGAAACGTCAATTTTCCTGCTCCTCAGATGCTGCCTGAACTGCTGTGCTTTTCCAGCACCACTCTAATCCAGAATCTGGTTTCCAGCATCTGCAGTCATTGTTTTTACCTCAGAGTTTAGATCAGAGTGGTGCTGGAAAAGCACAGCAGGTCAGGCAGCATCCGAGGAGCAGGAAAATCGATGTATCAGGCAAAAGCCCTTCATCAGAAATTCCAGATGAAGAGCTTTTGCCCAAAACATCGATTTTCCTGCTCCTTGGATGCAGCCCGCCCTGCTGTCCTCTCCCATCTACTTTCCCTTCAGTATTTTCTGAGGCCAGGAAAGCCCAGCCATATGGAGTCAAATTTAAATGGGGGCCTAAACTGAGATGCATAATGTCATTATAATATTTATGTGGTTTCCCCACCGCTCTGGAGTTGCTTTGTTGTCTCTCTCCCCATTAATCTTCATGTGTTAAAACCAGAGGAGGATGCATTAGATGTAAATCAGAGTGTGCCAAGCAAGCACCAAGTTCCAAGCAAGAATTTGCTGTTTTTCACCTTTTTACTTAGTTTATAGGAAAACAACAGCAGATTGATAACACAATAATCCTTCTGCAATACAGAATTCCGCAAAGTTTATTCAAACTAAGCAATGACGCAGAACCTCCTGGTTAATGCCAGGCACTGGCCACGGATCTCGTATTTTAAGTATAGCACTGCATCTAGCCTATTTGAAGGAGAAAGTAGAGTTGAAGTCTCAGAGAAGCTAGCAGTTTTAAATGAATCCTTTCTGTGTCCCGTGTTAATGCAATGAGCTCCAGGCATTTAATAAAATGACTAGAGTACAGACTATTGACATTGTTAAATGGTCAGATAGATCAAAGGAAGGTCTGGTCAATCAGAATATCCAAGCAGGCCTTATCAAAACAAACGAAGGACAATATGCATCTTCTCCATGGTCTGAAACTAGCACTAGTTTCAAACTAGAAGAAACCCCAAATTTACATCCAGAAAGGATATTATACCAAGTTCTCAGGATATGTTTTATCTTGGTATCTGAGTGATTCATTTGTAGTTCCGCCTATCCAAATGTACAAAATGCCATGGGCAATATCATTCTCTTCACTAACCCATTCAACAAGTGGGAGGACTTGGCAGTGGATGGAAAACTGTATGTAGTACATTCACCTTGGCATCAAAATCCTTTGGAATGTCATATGAAGCACTTAGCTGGTAATGCCAACTAATAAAATTTACTGCTCCACGTTTGAATGTACAGCTGTTGTATTTTGTAACAACAAAAATAAAGGAAACTTGGAGCAGGGAAGGGTGTGGGTGATGAGAATCAAAATGGCTGAAAAATATGGCAAGTTTGGGTCCGTATGTCTAAACATAAAAACATCTCTATTACAGCAAATTTCAAATAAGACATTCAGAATCCAAGGAGAGACACCTGACTTGAATACTTTACTGAAATCTTCACCCTCCTCTCAAAGTACACCCAGATCTCTCAAAATCTGCTGTCGTGCTGGATGCCTGAAGATCTGAGATCACATTCTGTGCATCTTATTTTTCTAACCTGTCCTTCTTGCCTGAACTTTCTTGGTTGGTATGAGGGGAGAAATATAAATGTCAAGATCTCTGTGTAAAATTGAAATAAAATGTTAATTATTTCTTTTGTGATAAATAACCTGGCAATGCATGTTCCATTTTGTTCCATGTCAAAGCTGTCATTAGTAAATTTGTATGATGAGTGGTTTCTAAAGAAAAGAGTAAGTTGTCTTGTTTTCATCTGTGTAGTATTCCAAAGTGTAGTAGTTCTCTAAGCATTCACAAGAGGTCAGCCCAATGTGTCTAAGTCCAACCAGTGGGATTACAAATTTAGTTTAAAGTTATCGCATGCTTTGTAGTGCCCTGCAGTGTTGGGAAGCCCTCCTGTAATATGTGAGGATACCCTTAGTGATTGTAACTATGTTCATTATAATACTTTTCAGAATGCTTTAAACAACCTTAAATGGTTTCAGAATATGATTGTGTTCAGTTAGTAACCCTTTACAAGCAGACTGCCTCAGATTGAAATCCCTTTCTGCTGAGATGTTTTACACAGCCTTCTCTCTTGTTAGTTCTCACTCAGGCTCCGTGGTTCACTTGGCGGCCTCTATTCATTATCAAAATCTCTCAGAATGGATGGATTTGTGTTGTACTGATAATAGCTGAAATGAATGCTGTTCAACAGTATTGGAAGCCTCAGCCCTTCCTGGGAATACTCATAACAGAAGAAGAGAAATACATGTTAGAAGACTTGGCTGCAGGAGACCCTATCAAATTTTACTCACATAGTAATGTAGCATGTGCCACAGTGTTCTGTTCTAGATATGTCAAATGAAACCTATCTTTTCCATCTTCATTTCACTAGACAGCTTGTTACAGAGCTACGCCATCTGCTCCTGGCTACCTGCTGACAGCTGTAGGGATGGCTCCATAACTGTGCAGATTACTACAGCGTTAATTTTTTATGCTATTAGATCCTTCTAAACCATTTAAGATTTACGGCAGTGGTGGAATTCTCACTCCCTAGCCAGTCAAATTACTGGCCAGGTTTCATATGTCAAATATTCATGTGCATAATGCATACTAAAACAGAAAGTCAAGGCTCACCTAGCACATTTTATGAGACCAGCTTTCCAGACAAATGATATAAGCTTACCCCAATTCCACATGAAGTAAAACTCTCAATATGTAATTGCTGTCATTGTTGCTGTAACAGCTTTATTATTTTGTGTTTATGTTTGGAAGTTACTCTGACTGTAAAGTAGTTTATTTAAAAGAACCTCAAGATGGGTGTTTTGATCAACTAATGGTCAAACTGTTAAAACACATGTTTAATCACTGACTGGTCCAGTTAAGGCTTTTATTTTGCTTTTTGTTTGGTGTCAGAATTGTTATGCATATACAGAGTTAGGCATTGCACCTTTATTTTCTCAGAAGATTTAAATGTTCACTTCATCAACTTGTGTGACAGCTCCTGGTAGGTGTTCTCATTCTACCCTTCAATGGAACATGAAAGTTGTCTTCCTACTGGTTTGCTATGATTTTTCCCAGGCATCATGCTGTTCCGCAACATCAGGGTGATAGGCAATGTGTATCCACAACACTGACAGGATCAAGCAAAACACAAATATCTAGATTCATCGCTCAATCACATTGCATCACTTCCGACTTATTTAGTTCCACAGCCTGCACATCACTCCTTTCATTCTGTTGGTTTAATGCCATCATTTTACCAAGATTTTCATGCAGAATTTGTGCTGAATGTGTGGCAAAAAATTCAATCTCAGTCAAGAACAGCTAAGGCTTATTTAAATTAAATTATTCTCTCAGACCTCTGCTGAACTTGATTGGATCAATATTTAAATATAATGCTACGCAACTGAAAAATATGAGGCTACAGCCTAATAGTGCTATATCCACAAAGCAGAAATAAACCCCAAACTTGGGCATTCTGATTCGAGGGTAGGTTAGAGAATTATGCCCATAGGTTTATGCACAAAACTTGCAGCACATCTGTAGATAAAGGGAGATTTAATCAGAGACTAGAACCTGTCTTATTTCAATATATTTAATGTCATCAGATTCCACATCCATTTACCATTCTTTTGTTGAACATGTCTTACCCAGTTTTGCAATCTATCAAGGTGGATTCTTAAAGAAAGATTCCCGGTGACAAAAATGGTGTTAATCTGATGCAAAATAAAATAAAACAATAGCGCTAGAAATCAGACACAAAGATAACAAATAAAGAAATGCTGATCAAAGGTCTGATTAGCTTCAAAAAAGAAGCCAGAGCAGAGGAACAGCAATGATAGACAGGGGTGAGCAATTTCATAGCCAACGGATCAGATTTAAGCTCTGCAGTCCTACGCATCCAGTTATGAATGTTGGCAAACAATTAAGCTGGTCACTGGAAGATAAGGTAACACAGCTATTACCATCCTGAATGATGGGAAGCTTGACTGAAGCACTGAAAACAATCCTCAGCCATATGTACAAAAGAGATGATCTATCTCAGCCTCCTGTGGAGGTCCTCAGCATCACAGATGCTGGACTTCAGTCAATTTGGTTCAGAAGTGCAGAGCTCTCCTCCTGATTCCTCAAAGCCTATCCACCTTCTGCAAAGCATGAGTTAGGACTAGTCAAGTCAGGTTGAAGTACAAGATTAGAGTGGTGCTGGAAAGGCACAGCAGGTCAGGCAGCATCTGAGGACCAGGAAAATCGACATTTCGGGCAAAAGCCCTTCATCAGGAATGGAGGCAGGGAGCCTCCAGGGTGGAAAAATAAATGGGGGTGGGGCTGGGGTTCCCCTATCACCACAGGAATTGCAAAACCTGAGCCCAAACCTCCTCCCTCACCTCCATCCAAGGCCCCAAAGGAGGCTTCCACATCCATCAAAGTTTTACCTGCACATCCACCAATATCATTTATTGTATTCATTGCTCCCCATGCAGTATCCTCTACATTGGGGAGACTGGACGCCTCCTCGCAGAGCGCTTTAGGGAACATCTCTGGGACACCCGCATCAATCAACCCCACCGCCCTGTGGCCCAACATTTCAGGTCCCCCTCCCACTCTGCCGAGGACATGCAGGACCTGGGCCTCCTCCACCGCTGCTCCCTCACCACCCGACACCTGGAGGAAGAACACCTCATCTTCTGCCTTGGAACACTTCAACCCCAGGGCGTCAATGTGGACTTCAACAGTTTCCTCATTTCCCCTTCCAACCTTACCTCAGTTCCAACCTTCCAGCTCAGCACTGTCCCCATGACCTGTCCTACCTGCCAATCTCCCTTCCCACCTATCCACTCCACCCTCCTCTCTGACCTATCACCTCCATCCCCACCCCCATTCACCTATTGTACTCTTTGCTACCATCTCCCCAGCCCCAACCCCGCCCATTTATCTCTCCATCCTGGAGGCTTCCTGCCTCTATTCCTGTTGAAGGGCTTTTGCCCGAAACATCGATTTTCCTGCTCTTTGGATGCTGCCTGACCTGCTGTGATTTTTCCAGCACCACTCTAATCTAGACTCTGTTTTCCAGCATCTGCAGTCCTCACTTTTGTCAGGGTGAAGTACTCCCCACTTGTCTGAATGAGTCCAGCTCCAACATACTCAGGAAGTTTGAAATCATCCAGGATAAAGTAATTCAGTTGATTGGCTCCATATCTGCAAATATTCATTCCCTCCACTACCAATGATCAAAAGCAGCAGTGTATACTATCTACAAAATACACAACAAATTTTCACCCAGGCTCCTTCGATGGCAACTTCCTATCCCATGACCACTACCATCTAGAAGGACAAGGTCAGCAGATACATGAGAACATCACAAACTGCAAGTTCCCCACCAGGCCACTCATCATCCAGACTTGCAAATGGGTCACTGTTCCTTCAGTGTTACTGGATCAAAATCCTGGAACTCCCTTCCTAACAGGATCATGGTGTGCCTATATCAAATCCACTGCTGCAGTTCAACAAGGCAACCTTCTACACTGCAACTAGGAAGGGGGTGGGATGGGCAATAAGTGCTGGCCCAGCCAGCCAAGCCTGATTTTTTTCTTAAACGTGCATTTGGCATTTTGCATTGTTTTCTGTATCCAATGTTTGACCTTCATTTCATAATTTTATTTGACCTTGTGCATATTTCATTGTGTTAGATGCTTCAATCAAATAATCTGCATCTGTGATTGTTCTTTGTTTAAGCTCTTCTATCCTTACAAAGTAGTTCTTGCTGGCCATTTGACCTGGAAAACTGTTGTCATCAAAATCCATTCATATATTGAAAGATCCATGTCCAGTTAGTGGTGCCAGCATGTTATGTACTATACGTCAAGCAAAAAACTAATTCCTGATGAAGGGCTCCAACCCAAAACATCAATTTTCCTGCTCCACGGATGCTGCCTGACCTGCTGTGCATTTCCAGCACACTCTAATCTTTACAAAAAGCTAATTCTAGCTGAAAATGTGTTGCTGGAAAAGCGCAGCAGGTCAGGCAGCATCCAAGGAACAGGAGAATCGACGTTTCGGGCTTAAGCCCTTCTTCAGGATGCTGCCTGACCTGCTGCGCTTTTCCAGCAACACATTTTCAGCTCTGATCTCCAGCATCTGTAGCCCTCACTTTCTCCTCCAAAAAGCTAATTCTACCCTTTACTGGTTGCTTGTCTGTTTGGGGAAAGCACGGACAGGTAATCAAGCATCTGATGCTGTTCAAAAGCAGACAGTATGGCAGTATACTTAGTGATTACTTTCAGAAAATAAAAAAAAATGAGAGAAGAACCAGGTAATGAAGAGAAAGTTGATGCAGAAGTACATGTCAGGACTTAACTGGGAAGAGTCCTAAACAAAATTGTCTCTGAAAACTCCTTTTAATTTTAGCAGAGGTGACACACTTTTTCTCTGTAAAATGATGAGTACTCTTTACTTAGTTCATTGATAGAGTCCAGTTAGCTCTTTTCGTGTGAGAATTTGTTCTTTTGAGTTCTTTGTTCTCTCTACCTTTTTGTTCACACCTGGGAAGAGAGTGAGAGAGATGTTTTCAGTTTGCTGCCTCTGCAAGTCCCTGACTACTCTGAAATTCCTTTTTTCTTATCCAGAAATTCTCTTTCACACAACCAAATATTTTTCCCTCATCACCAAATATCCATGTTTACCACCTAATAACCACCCGTGTTCTCCAATTTATAAATTTAATACAAACCCTGTAAAGTGAAGCCCATCAAAGGAGAGGGAAAAATAGGGAGAGGGGATTGGGGCTAACTCAAAATGGAGTTTGAATTGGCTTCTCTGTACTGAGAAATCTGAAACAAACTGCAGTTGGACCAATCAAGGGTTCTTTATCAGGCAGTTAACATTTTTAATCCAATCAGAGACTCCTTCAAATTGGCTGAATTAGTCTGAAGAGTTTTATCAGACTTAAAATGTTAACTCCATTTCTCTCTCCACAGATGCTGCCAGATCTAACGGGTTTCCCCAGTACTTTGTTTTTATTTCACTTTTATAAGTTTTAATTTTGATAACAGTCTCTTCTGTGGATCATTATCATTTTCTTTACAGAAATAAATTATCTTTCAGAAACATTATCTTGTCAACTATTAAGATCATTAGACATGACCCACAATTTATTAATCTATGTTGTCTCTCTCTAAACAATTAAAATTTCACTGCAAAATCTTTCCATTTAATTACAAACTCCAATAAGTCCTGCAGAACAGACTGTATCCCCAACAGGTTTATAAGTTTCTCGGTTCCTCTCACATTTTTTAATGGAATTATATTTTCAGTTTCTGATCTAAAGAAATGATACCTGGTTTAAGAGAACTTTAGAGGATTGTATCTAAAGCATTTATAATTCCATCACCTGCATTACATTAAAATCCAACTGTGAATGTTATCAGGTCCTTGAAATTTGCCAGACATTTTTGTTTGAAAAATACTGCTCTTCAATTATTAATAAAATCTGAATTGAATTGTTGAAGTCAAGATTCTGCTTTGTGCATTTGGTGTTGGTATTTATATTTGTAGTCAAATGAGGCCAAGACCCATAAGTCAGATCTAATAGAAGATGATGATAGTAAGGATACTGATGGTAACGATCATATGACTACAAGTGTATTAGGAATGGAAAAGTGGTTAAAGTGAAGTGCTGTCTGACACGTTTGTATCTTCATTAACACCTCCATTTCTTACCTGGTGGCATGCAAATATTAGGGAAAAGAAGTGTAGAAAGTGTCCAAATAAACAGAAAGTACTTCTCTTTGAATAATGTTCTGCTGATATCTAGTCACAGAAATACATTAACAATTAACCTCAATACCTTTCTTCTATAGCTGTCGCTATCACTTGCATTATTTGAAGGTAACAATAAATTGAACAGATGTTTTGTGTGATGCTGGGGAATCCTGTGCAGACAAGAACATTTTTATTCATTCTTAGGTTGCCTACAGTGTTACCCAAGGCAGCACTCATTGCCCATTATGAACTGCACTGGAGTAAGCTGCCTTCTTGAACTACTGCAGTTGAGGAGGTATGGGATACACATTGTGTTGTTAGGAGGGGAGTTTTGAGATTTTGACTCAGTGACTGTAAAGGAGTGATGAAATTAATCCACATCAGACACTTGGAGGCAATTTTCAGATGATACAGGTCTCTTGCATTTGCTGCCTTGTCCTCCTAAGTGCTAGAGGTTGACAAGTTGGGAGGTGTTGCTTAAGATGAGTTGCTACACTTATGGTCCATCTTACCTGTAACAGAACGTGAATACAATGAGACATACATTTCAAATTAGAATTATTCCAGAATTCCACTCTGAAGCTAAATGAAATGGGGACAAAATAATTACAGTGACAGAACAAAAAAGAAGGCCAATACTGGAATAGTAGAAGAGGACGAGGAATAGTAGAAGAAGGCTTCTGGTGTGCTCGCTTTTATTGATCGGTGAATGAAATATCTGAGTTGGGAGGTCATGCTGCAGCTGTACAAGACATTGGTTG
This sequence comes from Chiloscyllium plagiosum, assembly GCF_004010195.1. Classification (NCBI taxonomy): domain Eukaryota; kingdom Metazoa; phylum Chordata; class Chondrichthyes; order Orectolobiformes; family Hemiscylliidae; genus Chiloscyllium; species Chiloscyllium plagiosum. Next base: position 79,461,243 of record NC_057716.1, on the reverse strand, counting down.
GGCCACTTTTGGAATACTACATTCAATTCTGGTCTCACTGCTTTAGGAAAGACGTTGTCAAACTTGAAAGAGTTCAGGAAAGATCTACAAGGATGTTCTAAGGTTTGGAGTGTTTGAGCTATAGTGAGAGCCTGAATAGGCTAGAGCTATTTTCCCCAGAGTATCGGAGGCTGAAGGGTGATCTAATAGATGATTACAATGTCACAATTTCAGTTTAACAAATTACAAGGGTGAGCAAAAGATGGAAAACAACAACCTTACAGAAAGAAAAGAATAATGAAAATTGTGACCAACAAATTCTGGTTTGACTCATCCTGAATATTTCAAAATGAAGCTTTGGTAATTTTTTATCACTGATTTACAGAATGTGAGTGTCACTGACTAGCACAGCATTTAAGTCTGAAAATTGCTCAAAACAGAATCAACCGCATTACTGTGGTCCTGGAACTACATGGAGAACAGAAATTTCCTTCCCTAAAGAACATTAATGAACCAGTTGTACTTTGCTCAATAATTGACTACGGTTTCATGGTTATCATTAGACTCGTAACTCCAAATTTTTATTGAATTCAAATTCCACCACGTTATCAGAATATGACCTCTGTCTCTGGATTAATATCCAAAGCAATGATATAGGCTTCCCTCCACATGACCACCATATTAATTCCAAATAAGAATGCTTTGTTTTACTGTTTTCTTCCCCCTGGGCTTTGTTTTGAAACCATTACTAACAAGCTATTAAGCTTGCTAACAACCCAATTGTCTGAATTTTTTTATTGACACTGTATTTTTTTAATATCTAAAATGAAAATGATTGGGAATGTTTTATGCTGGATATAGTGAAGTACACAAACGCTATATGTTTTTACTTAGTTCTTATAAGTCACTTTGAATAAAAATGTTACTTTAATTGCAGGTGACCTTACTAATCCTGGCTGTAGTAGCAGCATTTATCCCTCAAATACATTACATCTCAGTCCATTGTGCTGAATCTTCAGCATGCATTTCACCCCCCTCCCACTCCCTGCTTCTCTCATTGGCTTCCTTTCTGCAAGACATCCAATGCTTCACTGGACACACCGTGACAGCCGGGGCTGGAACAAGTTTCTGTTCTGCATCCACCTAGTTTCACTGCAAAATGTAACATCTAGCACACTGTTGCTGCCAAGAAGATTGCCAAGACAGTCACTCATTGATTACTGTTCCCTATCTTAAATCTGGCTTCTGTATTACAAATGCATGAAACAGTACACAGGGTTTCTTTGGGGAAGACAATCAGCTGTCATGGCGAATTGCGTTCTATATAGCTTGTGAATCCAGTTCCTCATCATTGCAGTTGGCTCTTAATTGTCTTTTAAAGTGACTTAGTAAGTCATTAAGCTCTGTCATGCATTACCTGCACCAGTTAAAGTAGAAGGATTTTTTTACCGCTTTCTTTGGGAAAACAGTGTTTTGCAACAAATTCTGGCCTAGTAAACAAGATCAACATTCAGAAAATGTATAGCATTTTCTATAAAAGATATGGTACAATTCTAATGAGTCAAGCTTAATTGACATTCTGTACCATCTTTGTATCTATTAATGCTTTCTCATGGCCCTTTCCAACAATGCTTGTCAGAAGAATGGATAAGTATGTGCGGAAACCTTGTAAAACATTATTTACATAAAGACGTGTTCTAATGTTTCCCCTTGGTAGGCCTCTCAGGTGGTCTTCTCTAGCGTGCCCTCTGAAAGAACCTAAACGCATACTGTAATGACAGGCTGCTATTGTACATTGATGACCTCAAGGGATGGTTTCACAATGTGGTTCTGCAACAGCTGCAGTCAGCAGCAGCCAGCATCTACATGCGTACTGCCACTGTTCAATGAATGAAAATGAAACTTCATGTTAAAATTTTGGGTGACTTGTTCATACTGTGAGATGTTTTATGCAGTCAGAAACTTTTAAATTTATTTTGGTCAAGTTTACCTGAAAGATAATTCAGTAAACTAAACATCAGGGAACCATGAACTGAAAGGTAGTACATTCTGCAAGGACGTGGCCATCAGTTGAATAAGAAGAGAAAGCTTTGTGGTTTCAGATATGGTATATAAATGGGAGCTATTCGCAAAAATGATTACAGAGAGGTGTTTAGTGAGGATGAATATGTTTAAGTTGGTATAATATTTTGCAAAATTTTGGTTTTAGATTCCTTCTCCAAATATACAGCCCCTCGCCTGATAGGAAAATTTACTTATTCTAAAGACACACCATGTGTGGTTTCTCTTTCCAAAAGATATTAAAGTTAGTAGGAAATTCATGTAAAAGTTCTCATTTTGTATCACTAGTCAAATAAGAAACAGTGAAAGTATAATAGAATAAATTATTCAATATTTGTGATGTTTGGTTTACAAAGACAACATTTTTTTTTCTAATGAGAAGTCGAGCCACAGAGATCAGCAGCATAGAAAAGGACCCTTTGACCAATTTCGACTCTGTGCCAAATTGTGTGACCAACTCAAGAAAATGTGTTTGATTGAAATTGAAAATTGTTCCAAATATACCTTTGTGCTACAAAATGGAATAATAATTTTGACACAGGTAGTTGAACTAATCGTATTAATAATGTGGTGTGAAGGGTTTAATTAATCACCTCCCCACATTCCCACTCATGTTGGTTTGACTGATAAAAGCCATCTTTCGTTTGCTCTCTTCCCCAGCATGTTCCAGATGCTGGGCACTTCTGTTTGAGGATTAGGAAAGTTTGAAAGCCAAGGATAGAATACCACCAAGAACCTCAAAGTTATCCATCATGACATCAAGCAAATCATTCATTTTGTCCATTCTGTCAAATATAACAGCAACAGACACTTCTCAGATGTAACTCAATGTTGGCTGTAGCTTCTACCACAACATTATAAAAGAACCTGTGTCTGACTTTGTTATTTTTGGCATCCCCTCTGGGCATGAAGTTGTTATGAGGTAAATGAAGCACTGCAGTTGTGCATTACTGCTTAGAGACACACTCTTCAAATTTTTCAAAGGCTTTTCTTTCAGGGTAGCAGAGGAAAAATGTATTTAGCTCATCAACTCCCTCCTGAGGCTAGTCAAGGAAGAGCCAATGCTTTCCCAGATAACAGAATAATCCCTACATCTGTGACATTGGGCAACTGCTTGATGCTTCTCATAAATTTCCTCCTTCTTCATTATGGTTTTTCACGTGTTTAAATGTGCTTTGATGCTTGTGGCTCTAACTGATCTTCTGCTTCTCTAAAGGCTTACTTGGAGGAAGAATAGTGGTGGAAAGATATGCAGTAGTTACCAATGTCAAAGTGCTTAACCTTGTATTAGAAAGAGAGATGTCTGGTGGCAATTTAAATTAGAGTCAACACACCTCAGGCAAAGAGAAAGGTTGAGAAGGAGAGTGCCTCACGATGAGTTCAGTCAGTGTAGGGATTGAATCCATGCCGTTGGCATCACCAACTAGCTATCCAGCCAACTGAACTAACCAACCCACCAATGCTGCTATACGTGAAACGCACTACTTAATTACCATTACCAGTGTTAAGCCTGTGGGAAAGCCTGTGGTAGGATCTCCCAAATCCCACTGCCAATTCAGGGCAATTACTGACCACATAAGTGTGTCATCCCACTAACACTGCTATCAACCTTGAGTCAGATTGAGCTGTTGCCAAGAATCTGGCAGCTCGATGCTCACAGCCAGCTTGTTGACTTGCCACCTCTAAGAGTAGAGTGAGCCTTGACCATCAAAGGCCCTCAGTACCTGGTCATGGGACTCAGCATCAGAATGGGGAACCCCGCAGAGAGACACTGCTCTGTTCCTGTCCTTCAAGCCAACATCCCCATACCTCACTCCCTATTGCCCCACAATAGACAGACTATCTTGTGAATGTCATCTCCAGATGGTGCAAACAAAGCCACTACCATTCTCAAGAGAAGAGCAACAATTAGCTTTCCAACTATGGCACCGCAACTCATAAAATAAAATGCCTTGCATAACAATTTTTTTTTTTAAATCTTCATTTTATTTTAAAATTGATTGCTCTTCTTTGCAGCTTCCCCTTCCTGCTCCCTCCTAAAAGCCATCCTCACTCTCCTATACTCCAGAGGTTGCTCATATTCCCCCATCTTTTTCATCACTTGCAACCAAAATAGGGGTTAGCGGAGCTCAGGCACAGGGTAATCCCCTCCCACCTCCCTCTTTCTTTCCCCATCCCCCTCAGTCTCTTCCCCACTGCAGGCCAACTATCATCATTCTGCTCACACTCCCAGTGCTCCTGGGGCCTCAGCCATAGTCTTGCCTTCCTGGATCTCTTACCAGTGGCACAAGCACCAATAAGGATGCCAATGGGTATAGAAAGTAGTGACATTATGGGTCACTTGCATAGACACTTCCTGTAACCTAGTCCATGGCCTGACCACATCCACACATGTGCAGTGGCTGTTTAACCTTCCAGATAATCACTCTATTCACAAGAAAAGTCGACATGGATGTCACACTGGCATCCCAAGTGGAAGGGAGACCCCCTAAACCTGTGTCAGATTCTACCCTGTGTTCCTAATAGATGGACAGCATAGAGCATAAGAGCATTGAGCATAAAGAGTTTGGGTTTCACACACCTGCGCTTGCTGTTGCCTTGTTTTAAAATGCATCTATAGGAAATGGCAAACCAAATGTGCTCTGCATCCACATGGAATTACTGCCAAAATAAATAGGATGTTAATGTATTGATTAATCTGCGACTGTTGCACAATAAGTCTGAATTACTCATCGAAAAAGTTTAACGATTAGACTAACGACAAGAAGAAACTCAATAGATAATAGCAACATCCTTTTACACAATTATTTTCAAGAATGTGGATCCAATATGCCAAGTGAAATTTCATCAAAACAATATAGCTTTGTAATTGCTGTGACTCTTTCCCTTATTGGCATTTGTTTTTGATAATTATGGAAATGTTTATCCTGGAAGCACACACAAAATACCAAATCTTACCAGAGGGCTTAAACAGTGAAAGGAAGAGCACAGGAATCATGATAGGTCATTCAGTCCCTCAAGCCTGCTTTGTCATTCTATTAAATCATGACTGAACTGTACCTCAGCTCCATTTATCTGTCTCCTTTGAATCAGTTCCCAAACATAACTCATACCAAGCAAAAAAACAGTCTCAGTCTTGAAAACTTCAGTTGATACAGTATCCAGAGACTTTTGAGAAAGTGAGTTCAAAATTTCCACTCTCCATCTTTTGAAAATACACTTCTTAATTTGACTCCAAAATCACTTTGCTCTAACTGTAAGATTATGACCAATTGTTGTCTATTCCCTCCAATAGAATGAATAGTTTATTTTCACATGGATAATTGTAGCTGTTTTTAAGGTTCTTCATTGGATCACTCCCTAACTTTCTAAACTCAAATGAATACAAGCAGACTCATATAACTTTTCCTCATAATTTAACCCTGTAAGCCCTGTCCTACTTTAGTAACTCTGCCCTTCCTGAGATTCGGTAACCCCAAAATGCATTGTAGTCCAATGAGGTCTGACCAAGTTTTTGTACATTAAGAGCATCATTTCTTTATTTTGTATTCCTATCTTCTTGAATTCCAGACAGCGCACCCAAACCATTCAGTTCCCATGTGAAAAGGGTGAAATGGAAACCCTTGGTTAGTCACATGTCCCCTTAGTTAATTAATTCCAAGGTTAATTTTAAAAGGATCCCTTCCCTTGTGGACAAATTTTCCCCAGTTTAAAATGAGCTTATGTTTTAAAAGGAGAGAATTTAAACAAGCTTTACTGAGTGAACGAAAAGAGTGAGGTTATTAATTAATGAATAAAATTGCAAAATTCCAAAAACAGGAAAGCAATATGCATACATACAGATCATAATTGATCAGGGAATTCAAAAAACTACAGTTGAAACAAGTCTTGTGTGTATCAGTCTCTGAATGGTTATTGAAGAGCAGAGAGTTGAATTTTGCAGCTGCTGGAAGGTAAACAGTTGATTTTGAGATTCTTGGATTTGTAGGTTGGTTTTGTCACTCATCCTAATTCCTTTCAACTTTGGCTGCTTGGTAGCACTCAGAGTGAGACAGAGAGTTTTTGCTCTTTGCTTTACCTGCAATGCAAAGGTATTTAAAGGCTGTTCTCAGAACTGTGACACTCAAAGCATACATTAGTTTATCAGACCAATATGACAAACTTGGTCATATTGTTGAAGACCAAAGTTGATGTTCACTTTTAACCTCTTTCCCTATATATTATTGAATGAGGTAGGGGGATGCAAATAAACTTCTTGTACAGAATATTGTCCCTTTTTCACCATAATGTCCACAGCCCCAGGAGATTACAAGTTCTGGTGTGACATTCCAGAATCTCTCTCTATCCAGAAAATCTCTGAATTTACATCCAGTTTCAGGTCATTTCTTTAAAGCAAGTGATGCAGTTGTTGTAATTAAAGTTCGATCTGATGGTAGATCAACTCTAGCCTCCAGCTTGCCTCAATCCCTTGCAATTTTCCCACCATTGCAACAAGTCCAATAGATATTTTCCTAGCCCTTCACTTATCCTTGGAACATTGGGATAATAAGAAGATTTGCACTTCTGAATGTTAACTACAGCTCAGCCTTCAACACTATAATCTCAACTAAAATAATCTCCACACTCTGAGACCTAGGTCTCTGCTCTGCCCTCAGCAACTGGATCTTTGATTTCCTCACCTGGATGGTAGTCAGTGAAGGTAGGCAACAGTGAAAGTAGGCAACAGCACCTCCTCCATGACAATCCTCAATGCTGGCACCTGCAAGGATGTGTACTCAGCCCTTTACTATTCTCCCTGTACATTTGTGATTATGTGGCCAAAATGTTTGCTGAACGCCATCTATTTGTTTGCCGGACTGTAAGCCAGATATCTAACAATGATGAGACAGAATACAGGAAAGAGATAGGATACTTGGTGATGTGGTGCAAAGATAACAATCTCTCCCTCGATGTCAGCAAAATGAAAGAGCTGATCATTGACTTCAGGAAGCAAGGAGAAGGACACATTCCTGTCTACATCAATGGAGCTGGGTGGAAATGGTCGACAGAGTAAAGTTCCGAGGAGTGACAATCACCAATACTCTGTCCTGGACCACTAATGTTAATGCGACAATCAAGAAGGCACAACCACACCCATCCTTCCTCAAGAGGCTAAGGAAATTAGGCATGTCTATAAGGACCCGCACCAACTTTTCCAGATGCACCAAAGAAAGCAATCAATCGGAATGCATCACAGCTTGATACAGCAGCTGCTCTGCCCAAGATTCTAAGAAACTACAGAAGGTTGTGAACACACCCCAGTCCATCACACAAGCCAACCTTCATCCTTTGACTCCATCTATACTTCTCACCACAGAAAGGCAGCCAACATCATCAAAGACTTCTCTCATGGTGGTTATAATCTCCTCTAACCTCTTCCATCAAAAAGAAAATACAAAAGCTTAAACACATGTACCACTGGCCCAAGAATAGCTTCTTCCCCGCTGTTATTAGACTTCTGGATGGACCACTCAAATTTAAAATCTAAGTTTGATCTTGCTTTTCATACACATTCTTTGCAGTTGTAACTTTGTATTCCTTGCTCTGTTCAATCACCCTGTGATCTTTGTGTCTTTGTCTGTTATGATCTGCCGCATATACAGATGCTCTTTGGGGCTTTTAGAGACTAGGAGTGAATAATGTTGGTTGTAATATCACTGAACTGGAAATTCGGAAGTTTAAGCTCCTGTGGATGTAGATTAAAATCCCACACTGGCAGCTGGGTAACTTCAAATTCAATTCCTGAATCTTGACACAACTTTTCATTGTACTTCTGTATATGTGACAATAATAAATCAAATTAAATCAAACTATCAGATGTTATGATCTATGGTCATGACCATACAGTCTTGCTATTATTTAATGGAATCACTGGTAAGGCCAGGATACCCATCCTTAACTGCACTTGAAATGAATGGTTTGTTCGATCAGAGGACAGTTTAGAATCAATCATAATGCTGTGCATGTGGAATCAAATATACCCAGAGCAGGAAAGAATGGAAGATTTTCTTCTCTGAAATGCATAAGCCAAATGTTTATTCACAACAATCAATGGTTGATTGATCATTCAAGATTCAGGAATTGAATTTAAAGTTACCCAGCTGCCAGTGTGGGATTTTAATCTACATCCACAGGAGCTTAAACTTCCGAATTTCCAGTTCAGTGATATTACAACCAACATTATTCACTCCTAGTCTCTAAAAGCCCCAAAGAGCATCAGTCATTTACTTATTTCTAAAGTGCACTCACCATTGTAATTTACTAACCCCATTTGGCAGAATTTAAATAGTGCACATTTTTCAATACTTCCATGCAACAGAGTAAATTATTTGCTGGCCTGTGAAAACCAGCAAATATTTGCTTCTTCCATTTTAGTCCTGCATTGGCTTTAACGGGAGAGTGGTCTGCTCTCCAACTGTGCCAGTCTCTTTTGCAGCATCAGCTTTTGGATTAAATGATGTATGCAGCATCACCAGTGTAAAAATAAAACAGCTAACTCAACTCTGCCATGCTTTGTTTTTAGTAACAGCAACAGTTACTAGTATTCACATAATGCACTTCATTTTGAAAAACTTGCAAGGAACTTGTTGCCAGGATTTCTTACACACAATGAATTTTCTTCGACTCTGATTGTCCTCAAATCCTCTTCCCACTTTTCCCTCGGGTCAGCATGAAGCTGGTCATGAAATGCAACACACATGCAGTAGAGCTGAGGTTCAGTCTCGGCACGGTGTAAAGCACTTTTGCAGGGTAACTCAGCTACAATCAAGAATTAACTTACATTGCCAAATGCTCTCCACAGGTGGTACCTTATTGGATCATATGACAACTGACGCCTTAAAATTACAGAGATGTCTCTGAGAAAGATCAGACTGCTGTCATGTCTTGTCAGTGTTATTAATGTGAATCTTCCACTTTTCAGATGCTAACAGTAGGATATCTGTGTTAAATCAAAGGCAAGGCCATTATTTAAGGCAGCCATGAAGGAACATTCAAGGTGCACACCTTTTTTTCAAGTGTAAAGGAATTTCTATTAATGCCAGGTTGTATGGAGTTTCTTTTTTTAAAAATCTTGCAGGAAAAGAAGCAAAAAAAAGGACATCATTATTTATTGTGTTTCCTATTTTATTCCATTGCCCCACTGCTGGAGTACATTTTTGTTTTCCAAACATACATCATTAGAAAGAGCTTTAATTCAAGATTAATTGCTTGAACCTGATGGCCTTCCTGTAGTGTTTTCAGATGTGCTCTTATCTTTGCTACTTTGCCACAATTGAATATTGGTTCTGACTAAATTTTGGCATTAGTTAGAGCGCTCAAGATAATATGATTTCTGAACTATATATATATTACTCATTGACTGCATCTGAACCTATGTATGAAACTAGGTTCTGGATGGGATTGGCAAATGTTTGAATTCATTTGCAGGTAAGATGAAAACCTACGTGTTAATTGTGCATGAACTGGATATATCTGCATGCAGGTGGTGGATTTTAACTGGGCACTTATTGAGTCCTCAAACATTGACAAAGAAAAGACAGAATTTTTCTTTCTGTGAGGTGGCACAAATGATGTCAAGTCAGGTCATTTTATCAGGCAAAAATCAAAATTCAGGTTTAGTATGTCGAGATAAAGTTTCTCATTTACATCCCCAAGCTTTAAATGGCAAATTCACAATCTTGTTGTCAGATGGCAATATCTTGCTTATAAGTGCATGCATTTCATTTTTAGCCTAATTTCCTGCATTAACATCATGCTTCCAATTTTCCCTTGTGCAGCTGAAAGAACTCAATTGTACAAAAGTCTGTTTGGTAAGAGAGAGTGTGCATATAGAGACTTGCAAAAGGTGCCTCCTTGGCCAATGGATATGTTCTTCCTGGATCTTTCATCCCATAGCTCAGCATCAACAAAGCACCAGCCTTGAAGTATCAGGCTTGGTCTTGATCCAAATCAGCTATGACTGCAAGTCTTATAACCTGTACTTTTGAGGTAAGGGATAGCCAAGCCTTGCATGCCAGTAGCAGCTCAGTTTGCATGGAGGGACCATAAGCTTCCTTATGTAACTATGCAGGATGTTTAGCTGACATGCAGCCAGGCAGCTTCAATGTCTTAGCTTGCTTTGAGTGCACAACATCTTTATTGCTGGTTTAAGGCAAGTGTCCTCTGTGTCTCAGTCTGCTTTTTAGCACATAATGAGAGGCTGGCAGCTTTTGGCAGTGGGGAACACAGAAGAATAAATACTTCAGTCAAAAAGGGGTTGAGCAAGTTATTGTATGGCATCATGCTATATTAATATCAGAGCATCATCACATGGCAGCAGCTGGCCAATAGGCAAACACCCTCAGTGTGCTTGAAGTGAATTAGAACGCCTCAAAACGGCGGTGCTCGGACCCGATGTAGTGCACCAGTTGGAGGACGCTCAGGTGTGCGGTGGGATCCCGTCCGCGCTCACCCCAGCCCGGACGGAATTTCACATTGGCCCCAAGGTCCCGTACTTCCCGCGGGAGCCTGTGCCCCACAACCTGAGCCGCCTCCGAAATTTTAATTTTGTTTTGTTTAAGGAAATAAAAAGAAGAGCCCTGTATCGACTGCTGCTGCACACCATCCACCTCTTCTCCCTCATCCACCGTCCGGACACGCCTTGGCGTACCCATTTGCCACCGGGCGGTGGGGATCCCCAGTGGAGGGCTCTCTACGCGGGAGTCCTCCCCCTTGCTCTCGGGGATCTGGGGTGGAGGGTGCTGCACACAGCAGTCCCCTGCAACCGCAGATTGCGGTGGTTCACGGACTCCCAGCCCAACTGCTTGTTCTGTGGCGCTGTGGAGCCCGTGGACCACGTGTATATTGGGTGTGGGCGTTTGCACTCCCTTTTTGATTTCCTTAAAAACCTTCTCCTCTGTTTTTGGCTGCACTCCAGTCCCACGCTCCTGATCTTTGGGCACCCAGTACGGAGGAAGGAGGGCAGGTCTGAAGACCCCCTCGTGGGTCTGCTCCTGGGCCTGGCCAAACCGGCCATTAACAGGTCCATGCAGTCGGCCATGGAGGGGGTCGTTAGGGCCGACTGCCTGGTGGTGGAAATTGAATAAAGATTGGTGCACTTTGTGTCTTTCACTGTGTCTCACACCTGCACACACACACCATGGGTGCTGGGGATAAAATAAGCACTACCGCACTTAGGTGGTAGTGTGGGGGTTAAAATAAAAAAAAAGAAAAAAAAAGAAAAGAAAAAAAAATAAACTGGTGTCTCTTCACTGTTTTGATCACAAAAAGAAAAAAAAAAATGAAGTGAATTAGAAAGTGTGTGACAGTCAACTTACAAGCACCCAGTGAGGTGAGGATGAACTCCATTCAGTCAGGATATACCGCCACTCTTAGTCACAGGGCTCACATCATGGGTGGGTGGCCAAGGTCACTCAAGCACTTGTAACAATCACTCCTCAATGTCAGTTGGAGTTGCCCTGCAAGGTTGGGATGGGGAATGGCCCATGGTCAATCATAGGAGTTTGTGATCATTTATCATCGGGGAT
>NC_057716.1:79437687-79449566 GCF_004010195.1 Chiloscyllium plagiosum | reverse complement strand
GGTGGCTGAGGAAAGCAGATAAATCAAGGCTGGGGATGGGGTTTCATTGTACAGGGTCACCGAGGGGACCAATTATAGATAGGAGAGTGGGGCATTCTAGTTAATGAGAAGGGATGGTGGTTCAGTGGTTAGCACTGCTGCCTCACAGCGCCTGGGATCTAGGTTCGATTCCAGCCTTGAGCAACTGTCTGTGTGGAGTTTGGACATTCTCCCTGTGTCTGCATGGGTTTCTTTTGGGTGCTCCATTTTCCTCCCACAGTCCAAAGATGTGTAGGTTAGATGAATTGACCATGCTAAATTGCCCATAGTGTTCTGGGATGTGTAGGTTAGATGCATTAATAAGGCATAAAATAATAGGGTAGAGGAATGGGTCTGGGTGAGTTACTCTTTGGAGGTTGGTGTGGACACATTGGGCCGAAAGGCCTGTTTTCACACTGTAGAGATTCTATGATGACTGGCAGTTCCAGAACTGGGGTGTGAGGATTCAATTGGATCACCACTACTCCATCCCCTACATGAGGCCAGCAAGGGCATAGGACTCTCATGGCGTTGCGCTTCGGGGATCAAGCAGAAACATCAATATTTATTTAGGGGCAGCATGGTGGCTCAGCAGTTACACCTGCTGCCTCACAGCACCAGGGTCCTGGGTTCGATTCCAGCCCTGAGTGACTGTCTGTGTGGAGTTTGCACATTCTCCCTGTGCCTGTGTGAGTTTCCTCTGGGTGCTCCGGTTTCCTCCCACAGTACAAAGATGTGCAGGTCAGTTGAATTGGCCATGTTAAATTGCCCATTGTGTTAGGTACATTAGCCAGAGTGAAATGAGTCTGGGTGGGTTACTCTTCAGAGGCTCAGGGTGGACTGGTTGGGCTGAAGGGCCTATTTCCACACTGCAGAAAATCTAATCTAAAGGGACTTGTGTGAAGGGGGAGATTGAAGGGCTGTCAAGAACACAGGGATGCTAATCAACAGGGAACATGAAGCGTAGGGATAAATTTTAAAGCTGCCCCAATTCATCATCCCTAACCTATAACCAGCTGCTAGATTAATTAAGTTGACCAAGTCTGTGTGACAATGCCATGCCAGAGGCTGTCAATGTCACAGGTGCATAGGATATTTCTGCTAGCAGATCAATCCACAGAGAGTTTACAGAGCTCCGACGGGTCTACCAATCCTCCACTCATTTATGCACCCAGGATGTCACTGATGCCACCTTTGTAAGAAACCACCTGGACCATCTTCAAACTTGAGCAAGAGCTAGAGTATTAGGATTCTTCACCATCATTGGCATTTCCAAGGTGCTGTATGATACTGAATGTATTCACTCTGAAAACAGGGCGCACTATTGCCAAACAGTGGTGTTTGAGAACAGGACCACATCCCACTTCATTAATGAGCATTAATTTGCTACTATCAAAGCCACATGTTATGCCAGATATCGGTAGATATCAGTTAGTATGGATCCAGGAGGAGCAAGGATCTCCTACCTGGCTCCAGGCTACTCATGAGTTCCTTTCCCACTCTAGAACCTCTAAAAAATGGGTCACTTCATACCTGCATGTGCCCCTTTCTCTTTATTATCTCATCTTGCTCTCTAGATAGCCTGTAGATTAATCTGTTAGAATAAATATCCAACGCAGCTGTGATCTTGACAGCCACTGCATGGGATTATCATACAGACCTTGTGATGTTTTCTCTGTTAATCCCTCATTCATTAATGAGAATGGGAAATTAAGGAAGTCACCAAAAAGTTCTTTGTGATAGACCTCATTGGTCAAATGGCAGCCTTTGAATTACCATGGTGAGAATGAACCTTGTTGTAAAGGTTCAGAACAAACAGGGGTTCTGAGTAGTCAACCTCCACTGCTGGGGTCTCTTTAGAAACTGCTAACGCGCTTGTGGAGAGGTATAAACAATGCTGTATGTTGTCAACAAGTGTCTCCTCTATCGACTGCCTGGAGATCCGATTACCTTAAACTCAGCAAACTAAACTACCATTTAGTTCCAAGAATTTCCATCTACTAGATAAATACATTCATTGCCATGTCACACATGCAAAAGCAGGAATAATGAAGTCCCCAAATAAACATGTAAATTACAGAAACCCTACCTATTGCTCATTTAATCATTTTTTTCACTCGTTCTTGATGCCTGAAATACAGCTGTTTTGCGCCAATGAAAAAGTAACTGAAAAGGCCACTGTAGCGTTACCCTTGTAATTCTTCATGTTGCCTTGAGAGTAGGACCCACTTGAAGTAGCAGTATAAAAGGGGCACATAGTCTCCCCTTGGACAGGGAGATTGATTCTGAGTTCAATGCTTTGTTTATTCATGCAATAAATAATGACTAACAGAATGAAAGATATACACTAAGGTGTGACCTTGTTCTTGAATGTGCCAGTGAAATTGGATGTTCTGCTAGTTACCAGCGGTTGGTAATGGTTTGACTTGCAAGTGAAAAAATACATTTTGCATGGCCAGGGATACAGCAGAATAGTTGTTTCAACTCAATCATTTTTTAAAAAAAATCAGGAAGATGGGTTATCATTATATTCCTAATAATATACCAATAAAAATTAACTCTTCATTTTGGGTAATATTCAAAATACATGAACCAGAACTTGATTCTGATCATGTATAATGCATGACCAAGACATTTTTTTCATTTTGCTGTAAACTTGAGCCTTTTTAGTTCCCAAATATTTATTTGATGAATGACTCAGCACTCAACTGTTGTATGAAAATTTAAATATTGATTAGTCGATTACTTAATTTGCATGTCCAACACTTATTGTGCAAGTTATATTATATGTCTCATCTTATGTCAGGAAGTGCTAGTGGAAGGCTTAAGGACTTCAGGGACATTTTGGAAGTAAAGTATTATTTTTTGACTGCTACAAAACCAGAGGTCCATAATATCAGCCATGATGTATGTACACACCTCAGAAGCAGATCCTATCAGACAGCAGATTGAGAGGAGCTATTAAAGTGTGTATAGCATCTTTTTGCAGAATACAAAGTCGGGAAATTGTGATTTCAAATCTGTGTGTCATGCTGATTTGACGCTGCTGCTGTCATTTTGAAGTTCAATTCTCCAGTTAATGTTGCCTCTCAGTCACATTTTCAGCAGTTGGACAGATCCCCAGCAGTTGCCTTAAAATGAACATGAACTTCTTTCAGGTTTGTTGCTGATTGATTACTACCAGCTATGCTGCAATTAATACTCTCCCAATTTCCAGAGTTCATTATGTTATTAAGATCCGCAGCTGATATGAGGACTTCAAATGTTCTACATAAACCAATTAATACCGGATTTTGTTGCACCACTGGTCACTTCATTTAGAATTTATCCTGACTGGAAATATAAGCAGAAAGCACACAGAGTAGGACAAGTTGCTAGAAGAGGAAGGAGTTGGCTTTCAGTGTGTTCACTCAGAATATTTAGGGAGCAACTTTTCTATCTGCACCTAACTGAGGAACAGTGTGCATATCTGCATTTTAGTATGGATGTCTGCACTTTCGGAAAGATGTCCTTACTAAACATTGCCACCTACTCAACCACAACTGTAACTTCAAAGTATGATGAGAACCATATTGCCAGTAGCCATGAAGTGATTATGGCAGTGAACCTCGATGAGTCTGGCCCCATCGTAGCTGGAGTTGGAGATATTTGCAACATTCCTAGTTTACCATCCACTCTTGTGTAAGGGAGTTTACTGAAGTTCTCAATTCAAAGACAATATCATTTTATGTTGCATGCCACAGCTTCATTACAACGCAAACAAAATTCATCCAATAAAAGCAAATTACTGCAGATGCTGGAAGCTGAAACCAAAAGAGAAAATGCTGGAAAATCTCAGCCGGTCTGGCAGCATCTGTAAGGAGAGAAAAGAGCTGATGTTTCGAGTCTAACTGACCCTTTGTCAAAGATCATCCAATATCTAATTACTGCAGCTTGCTGCCATTACGTCTCAATCTACTACAATCATAGCTGCAGATATCAGTGGTCAAGGAGGTGTCACAGCATACCAATAATCTGTACCTCATTATTTCACTAGGATTACTGAGCTAATATTGGGCGGCACGGTGGCACAGTGGTTACCACTGCTGCCTCACAGCGCCAGAGACCTGGGTTCAATTCCCACCTCAGGCGACTCATTGTGTGGAGTTTGCACATTCTCCCCATGTCTGCGTGGGTTTCCTCCAAGTGCTCCGGTTTCCTCCCACAGTCCAAAGATGTGCAGGTGAGGTGAATTGGCCATGCTAAATTGCCCGTAGTGTTAGGTAAGGGGTAAATGTAGGGGTATGGGTGGGTTAAGCTTCGGTGGGTCGGTGTGGACTTGTTGGGCCGAAGGGCCTGTTTCCACACTGTAATATCTAATCTAATCTAATCTACTATGGGAGAATGGCACTGGCATTATGGAGTGGAAACTTGCTATCATAGGAACATAGGAAAAGGAGTAGTCCATTTACCTCTTTGAGACTCTTCTGCCATTTAGTGAGGTCATTGCTGCTCTGCGACCGAACTTTATTAACCTTTCTTTTGCCTATAACCATGCATACTTT
Organism: Chiloscyllium plagiosum; assembly: GCF_004010195.1. NCBI lineage: Eukaryota > Metazoa > Chordata > Chondrichthyes > Orectolobiformes > Hemiscylliidae > Chiloscyllium > Chiloscyllium plagiosum. Next base: position 79,445,004 of record NC_057716.1, on the reverse strand, counting down.
TGCTTAACAGAAAAAACTACCTATCTCAGAATTAAGATTACCAAATGATCTAGCATCGTTGATTAATTGGTAATGTGTGAAAGCTGGGAGATATGGGTGTTAAGGATCACACTAGAAGATCTTTTTTGCTTCCTTCCTTCCTCCATGGTACCAGAAGGATCATGCCAGAAGAACTTCAAACAATATTCATATTTAGTAAAAGCAAATAATGGAGCTAATACCAAAAATTGTTCAAATGATCAATACATAAAATTCAAATCTATCTCACACCATAATTTCATCAGACAATTTGAACTTTTGTATTCTGGCACTCTTGTAATTCAAATTTGAAGTTTTGGAAACCAGGTAAGATAAAAGAGTTCAGTGAATAGTTTGAGCACTGACGTAATTATCAAAAGAAAACATGCTCAACTATGGAAATTAATTATGAGAAACTTCCAGAGCTTTGCAGACTGGGTTTGAAAATAGTAAAGATTCCAGATAAGCAATATAGAAACATAATGTGAGAGGCAGCTGAGGAAATAGAGTTCAAGTTAGCAACAAACTTTGCAATCAATATGCAAAGCTGAACAGTTCCTAACCATCTGCAGAGAGAAAGAAAACAACTATAATGCAGTTTTATGAAGAGAGAAATGAGTGCAGGAATAGCATAGAATTGGTCTTCTAAGTATATTTATAAAGTATTTATGACTGCCTTGACCCACAGAATCACTAGCAAAATTGATTCACTTGTAAACAGCGAAGCAGAATGCATTTAGAATAATATGAGACAGGATAGATAACTATCTGAAAAATATTATGAAAATAACAAGCACATGCCTCACAGTTTTATAGATTTTGAATAAGTTATCAATTATGTTTAAATAAATGCATCATGAAAACTGTAATTTTTTTATGGATTATTTTGAAATATATCTCTTGTGCAAAATGAAAGAATATGTGTTTAGTTGCTCAGGACTAAGACATATAATAAGAAAAATGTCACCAAAATGGTGGAATTAAAATACATTTTTAATATTTGGTCAGCACTGTATGGTAGTGATTAGTATCGCTGATGAATTAAGATGAGCTGTATATCTCTATAAAATCTTGAGCAATTGTGTACAAGTTCACCAATATATAATTGGTTACAAATGCTGATAGTTGAGTAAACCAGCTGACAATGTACCTCATTCTGTTCTTCAAATGTTCATATTTCCAATTCATGACCTGCAGTAAATAAAGTTAAGTTAAACAGGCAATGAAAAGATCAATAAATATTGATGTTTTCAAGCTAGCACTAGGAGAAATTAATACTATCAATGCGTTCTGACTTTACATCACAGAAGCTCCTTGCTACATTTCAAAACAGCGCAGAATGTGCAGAATAGCTTTTCAGTATTTGGTGACAATACAAGTAGCAACCTGATTCTGCACCGATAATGATCATCTACACTTGATATTGTGATACTAAATGCTAATCAGATGTACTGTGTGCATAAGGTTACAAAAGACATACATCTGTCAGCTTTTTGATATTGTTCATGTTGAATATTATGCTATTGATCAAGATTAGTCATTTTTGAATATTTTTATCCAAATTCGAAATGTCTTTCATTCTTAAGAGACCACAACAAACCAATAACATTCCACCATTCCACCTATCATCCATGTTGCATAAACTGATAATTGTATCTTCAACAATATACATATATATTTTAAAAGCTGATGGTGAAATCATAGAATCTTACAGTACAGATGAGGCCCTTCAGCCCATCAAGTCTGCACTGCCAAAGCTCTAGTAAATCTATACAAGTCCCACTTTCCAGTACTAGACCTGTAACATTGAATGTTATGACATTTCAAATGTTTATCAAAGTTCATTTTAAAGATTATGAGGTTACCCACTTCAACTTCCTCCCAGACAGCATTCCTGATCCTCACATCATTTGGGTGAGAAACCTCTTCCTCAAATCCCCTTTAAATCTCCTGTCTTTCACCTTAAAATCATATCCCATTGTTGTTGACCCTTTAACTAAAAGGAAACAGCTGCTTTCTATTCACACTGTTCATTACTCTCATTATCTTACACATCTCTATCAGGTCACCTCTCAGTCTTCTCTGCTCTAAAGATAATAACCCGAGCTTATCCATCCTCTCTTCACAGTTAAAGTGCTGAATCCCAGACAACATTCTGGTGAATCTCCGATGCACGTAGTGCAATCACATCCTTCTATAGCATGGAGACCAGAACTGCACACAGTAATCCAGATATGGCCTAAGTCCTTTACAGTTCAAAAATAATTTCCCTGCTCTAATAATCTATACTTCAACTGACAAAGACAAGCACCCCAATTTCCTTGTTGACTAACATATTAATCCAGCTTTCTAGTGTTCTGCCATTCATTGAGTAATCCCTTATCTTGTTACTTGTCACAACTTGCATCACCTCAAAATTACCATGGCTAAATTCCATATATTATTGATCTGCCCATCTGACCAATCCATTTATGGCCTTCTATAACATAAGACCTTTTTCCCCACTATCAACCACCTAGTGTCATCCACAAACTTACTTATCAGCCCCCTGCACTCTCATCTACATCTTTTATATGCATCACAAACAATAGCAATACATAGTTTTGAAATAATTATATTAAACTTTGAGTGAAAATAATTGTTGAAAAACTGCATAAATAAAAGGATTTTTTTTTAAAGAAAAACAAAAGGACCAGCCAACAGGCAAGTTAACTGCCACAGATCGATGTTAACTAATGCAAAATGCTTCAAGTTGGAGCCAAGGAAGAAGAAAAGTAATAAGCACTAAATGTAACAGTCCTGGCTACATGATGAATTTCATTCCCATGGAATATGAAAGGTCACTGCAGGAAATAGAATAAATGACTTTGAGAAGCAATAGAACATGTTTCTGCGCAAGGGACAATTGAGAATTATGATGAGAAAATTGGAGTTTGGTTTTCTTGCAGCAAAAATATCCAGCATTAAACATGCTGATACAACTCAAAACCTGTTTCTCATATGTTTTTTAATGACATTTCTCTGTTAAAACTAAATCCTGGGGGAGGTTTCCCAAATTTGTTATGGTTCCAGATGGGAGGCCCCAAACTATTCAGTTAAGAGGAAGATGAACTGGCTCCTATTCAGCCATCCCCTCTGTTGGTTGCAACAGTTGCAAGATTAATTTGAAAGAATCTCTTCTCTTGTGGATACCTTTCTCCCTGACTCAGATGAACCTATGAGGTAAAAGTATACAGATCAGAATCTGAATTGTTTATGGAGAGTGGATGGTTCAATGTTGTGACTGTGGCAGTGGAAGTCACCTGCAGTATTGATAGTTGAACAGTTGGTTTCATAACCTTCAGTTTAACAGATTGGTTGAGAATCTATAATTCTGATCCCTTCGAACCTGATTGAATGATAGACATCAAGGTGAGAGACAAAGTCCTTTTGTTGTCCTTCTGTCTGGCTGCAACATTGCTGACTTCTAGCACTCAGAGTAAGAGACCTTTACTTGTATCATATATGTAGGAAGTAGTTCTCTGACTGACCTTCACAGCATATTAATGTTCAAACTTTGAGAGGTACACTTGAGGAAATTCAGTCCCATGAGCAAACTACTGTATAGTTGAAATGAGCTTCTTAATCCCTCTCTCTGTGTGTTCTTCAAAGGTAATAACACAAAATGTGTCTGCGTTTTTGGACATAAACCAGGGTCATCTGCCCCTTATTATCTTTGTAGACACTGAGATCAAATTCCAGACTGTTTGAATCTTCTTTGAGATCCTTAGGTGATATATCCCATCACTCTCACATCAAAATTTTGCTAAACTAGTCATTGAATTTGCAGTTATTTTGTCTCTGCAGCAGCCCTCTTTAAAAAAAACACACACATCTGGTATTAGGAGCTAAAAATACTTATGGTAGTTCAGATTTCTGACCCATCATTGTATGACTTCCTACACTTTAAGGATCTGAGCTACCACTTAAAAATCTGGGAATTACTGTTGACAAAAAAAACCTTTAACTCCTTCACTTTCTATTTAATTAGAATTGTCAAACTTGTTCAGAAAGATTCCCAGCGCAGCCTTGATAGTTTAAATAGTCTCATTCTATGCTGCACTATTCCATGATTCCAAATGAGTTACCAGCATTGCAGGATGAGAATGTTATGAATATTTGTTAAATGTTAGTCTAAAAATATTGTTAACAGTAAATTCTAGCCTCTCACTTTAGAACCTCACTGATTGATGTGAGTTATGATAGTGTATAATATCTGTGCATAACCTTTACTATTCTTTCATGTAATTGGGCATCGCTGGCAAGGCCAGCATTTGTTGCCCATTCCTAACTATGGCCTTCTTGAACCGTGGCAATCCTTAGAGTATGGGTACATCCACAGTACTGTTAAGAATGGTGTTCAATGATTTTGATCACGTATCAATGAAGGAACAGCAATGTATTTCCATGTCAGGAATATGTACTTTGGCGGAGGAATATGCAATTGTTGGTGTTTCCATGCATCTAATAACCTTGCCTGACTAGGTAGCAGAAGCCAGAAGTTTAGAAGGTGCTACCAAAGGAGCTTTAGTGAATTTCCACAGTGAATTATGTATATATTAGATGTATATGTATATATTACACACTGTAGCAGAGGAGAAAATATTTCAGTTTGGAATGGAGAACCTTTCAAATGAGTTGCTTTGACCTGGAAGGTGTCAAGCTCCTTGGCTGTTGTTGGATCCTTTCAGAGAAGTGGAAAATATTCTTTCACACTCTTGACTTGTGATTTGTAAATGGTGACAATCTTTGGGGAGATAGAGTGTGAGTTGATCTGGATTCTGACCTGTTCTTTTAGCTACAATGATTTAGCTGCTGGCCAGACAGTTGTTATTCTAATGTAGATATGAGTTGTGCATGAGGGCCTTGCAGAATCCTCATTGCAGCAGATTCTGAAGAAATTGCCCAAGAAGTTGATAACTCCGCTGGTCAATTCTTCTGCATATGGAACCTTCTGAGAGTCTCCATTTAAGTCAAAAACTTCAGGGAGTTGCGATGAAATTAAGTAAAATTGTTACTCAGGAAAAGTTAGACTATTAGCCTATCTCCTGAGCAATTGTTCAACTGACCTCAACCACACCTCTCCCACATCACTTACACCCAAAAGACCCTGACCGAACAACCTCCTGGGACCTGACCCCTGCCATTAGACCCAGACTAAACCTTCCAACTGGATCCTACTTGCTCCCAATCACCCCACTGTCAGACCAGTATCCCCTCAGACACAACAAATGCTCTTCTCAATGTCCATGCGACACTATTTACCCTAAGCACCCAATCTAAAGCTAACATTGCAACAGCTGGCACCTTGCACACTATCCACTTGTCACATGACCCACATCCAATTTGACATCCTGCATAGCTGGCACACTTCCCTCTATGCATCCAGCACCTCACCATCACACCTACTGTACATACTTAGTGTTCGACAGCAGCTATCAAAGTGTCTGTCAGGGCTTTTAAACTCAGAACTTGCCACAATAACTAATGTTCAAGCTGAGTGGCCTCTCGTGATGAACAATCATGGGGCATGATCACAATTCCCCAGGCAACAAATGTGCCAATGCAAACATTTCCATCACACAACTGGAAGGCAATGACCATATCTAGCATGAATAAAACTAATTGCCTCCACACAGTACGCAACATTAACAATTCTAGATCTGCCATCGTCAGGGGTAATTATTGAACAGAAACTGAACTGGACCATATAAATCCTGGGCAGGATATTCTGAGGAAAGAAAGTCACAATGCAGAACTGTCAGTGGAAGGCAAGTCACATCCTCTTGCACATTCATAACAGTCAGCTGCCATATTCTGCATCTGGCTGGATTAATTGGATGCTAAGTCTCGTGATAACAACCAGATATCTCAAGGTGCATTCAGTGCTTTTCCCTTGTCTATTTCTAATTCTTCCCAGCACTGCTGTCATTTTTGGATATAAGTAGGGAAACTGGCTAGTTTCTGACTATCTCTCATTGTTGCAAATGTCAATTCAGCTACCATTTGCTGCAGCTTTGACTACAAAATAGGAAATATACCAAAGTGTGACTATAAATTAAATGTATAGACTCAATATCCACACCTGTCAATTATGGAAGATGACCCTTAGAATTTGCATGTAGATTGATTCTACTTCAATATCATTCTTTTGTAATTGCATTAGGATCCCATACTTCATTGTTATAGGAGTTAAAAACTGTAAAAATAACTCGAGACATGTTATTCTAGATTTTTAGGCTTTAATCAACAGACATTGTTATGGGGACTGTTATGGGTTGATGTTTTATTTGTAAATTGTCACATCTTTTTTCTCAAATCAAGGCCAAGAGACAGAAGGGAACTCCAATCCCTCGCACATAAGGATGTCTAACATTTGTGCAATTGATCTGAGTTGTTAAGCTACTGTTGTTCAAACAAACACCAGGAGTAGAGATATTGACAATGTAGTATGTATTTTTTTTCTCCTAAGGTCTCATAAACCGACGTACTGGTGGCACCAGATGTTGTTGTATATTAATATTTTCTGATTGAGGTACTGAAGTTGTACAGCTAAATAGAACATGATTTGTGTCAAGCTGTCAATAAAAGTTTTCTGTCAATATACAAATTAAAATTGCTGTTAGAATATAGACCTGCATTTACTGTAGTATAAATTTTAGTGTACAACTGAACCTAAAATGTCTTATATTAGATGAAATACCAGTGCCTCTGCTTTAAACATATCAGAATCACTAATACCTGTATTCTATATTTACATGAATAGCACCATCTACAACAGACATGAGATGATAGACTCAAAAGAAAACTTTTACATGGAAAAGTATCAGAAAATTACACTTTAATATTTCAAGTGATTGAGCTGTGACTTTTATTTCTTGGTCAGATTCTTTGATTATAGGATTACTTTCAGGAGAAAGATTGTTGATCCACTTCTTTTGAAACAAATGGTGATTGTAGTTTGTGCGGGTGATTGTCATATGATTGCCATTGACCAACAGCAGGAGAATCGACGTTTTGGGCATGAGCCATTCTTCAGGAATGAGGAAAGTGTGTCCAGCAGGCTAAGATAAAAGGTAGGGAGGAGGGACTTGGGGGAGGGTGATTGGAAATGCGATAGGTGGAAGGAGGTCAAGGTGAGGGTGATAGGCCGGAGTGGGGGTGGGGGTGGAGAGGACAGGAAGAAGATTGCAGGTTAGAAAGGCGGTGCTGAGTTCGAGGGATTTGACTGAGACAAGGTGGGGGGAGGGGAAATGAGGA
>NC_057716.1:79384867-79435276 GCF_004010195.1 Chiloscyllium plagiosum | reverse complement strand
TCCAGAAGAAGGGTTTATGCCCGAAACGTTGATTCTCCTGGTCCTTGGATGCTGCCTGACCTGCTGCGCTTTTCCAGCAACACATTTTCAGCTCTGATCTCCAGCATCTGCAGTCCTCACTTTCTCCTCGAAGATTGACCAACAGTACCAGGTACTTGTTTCTCTTATTCCATTCCATATTCTATAAGGCATGGTAAATCATGTTTATACTCTTGGTCTATTCAGTCAGTGGTGGAGAGTGTTTGCAGATATTCAGACCCAGGGAGTGTGTACAAAGTGAGATTCCGACTTCGACAAGTAGCTCATTGTTTTATGGAACTATAACCAGTAGTGGAGGAAGAAGGCCATCAGCCTGACAACAACTAACTGGCTGCCTCCTTGGTAGCTGAACAGTTTGTGGGTGTGACCGATACCAGCAGAAACCTTTGGACCTCTTGAAAGGCGAAGTCGTGTGCCTTTCTTTCTAGTGAAATATGTAAAGCCTGAAGAAAGCCTCTCAGCTGAGCCTTTAACTCATGACTAAGAGACTTTGCAGTTAGAATACCAATCAGTGGATCTCCTCCAAAGAGGTAAAAAGGATCTGGAGAAGTGAGATTGAAGAACAGCAAATCATGGAAAAAAAAAAGGATCATCTCAGCAAACCCTGTGGACTGAGGCCACTGAACTGCTTTCCTACTTTTTTTTCTCTCTACTGACAGTATCATTTTTTTATTTGTATGACTGTGTCTAAGTTTTTAGCAGTGTTTTAGAAGGGTGTTAGAGTTTTAACTAGGAGAGCTATATGTTGACAGATTATAATTGTTTGCCGATCGTTGGAATATACTTATTTTTAATAAAAAAATAGTTTTTGTAAGTAGAAAAATCTGGTCTCTGTTTTCTTATAAACTGGGTCTTCCTGACAGGTAAAGGGACTTTGCATAATCTGATAGCATTTTAATTTTAATGCAGGCTTGACTTCCTGTGTGCTATCCCAGTGAGGCATGACACAGCCTTTGCAATACAGTTCAAAGTGTATTCCAGAGTTTAATTTCATTGTCTTTTTCCTCAACCCAGACGTACCAGGACTCTCATCTCATTGTGTAACTTCCTGAAAAGTGTGTCTGTTCATAGAATCTCAACATTGTGGAAGTAGGTCATTTGGCCCATCAAGTCCACACCATCCTTCTAAAGAGAGTCCCACCCAGATCCACCCCATCCCTGTAACCCTGTATTTCCCATGGCTAACCCACCCAGCCGACATATCGACAGATCCTACAGGCAATTTAGCATGGCCAATCCACTTAAATTGCAGATCCTTAGATTGTGGGAGGAAACCCACACAGACATGGGAAGAACATGCAAAATCTACACAGAAAGTCACACAAGGGTGGAATTAAACCTGAGTCCCTGGCATTGTGAGGCAGCAGTGCTAACCACTGAGCCAACAAGCCACAGTTACTAAGCCAAGCTGCGATTTGTCACAGATAAGCAGTTAAAAGCCAAAAATGTTGCTTTGATGCTTTTCTGCCAACTCATTTTGTAACTAAATACTAGCTGCAGGCACTGCATAGAACATTATTTTGTGTGTCTACTTTTCAAAGCTAACTACAATATCTGGGCATATTTGATGTCTCCAATTTATTAGCAGATATCTGAGTTTTGTTTTCTTCTAGTTTAGACATTCAACATCTTGAAATGACCATCCTTACATGTGATATTTATTGAAAGAAGCTATGATGAAATATCATTGACCTGAAACTTTAAATCTGAATTCTCTTCAAATTTACAGCATCTGCATTTCTTTTATAAATGATCAATGATGAATTATGTTGATTAATTACAGAGTTTATGATTTAAAAAATTGCACTTATTTCATGCAAAAAGATTCTATCGACTCTATGTCTGGTGTCACATACTTCCCCATGTTTGAGAATAAATAATTCATAAATGCCACAAGTGTCGATTACTTCCGTAGCTCTTGCAGTGATGAACAGAATGAATTTTCACATTGCACCAAACCTACTATTCATACTGCAAGTGCAGTAGGAAAGGCAATTAAAGGAAAGGTAATTTTAATTGTATCGATTGTAATTTAGTTCAGGATATAACAATTATAGCAATTAAATTTCTTTCATATCTTTATGGAAAGTAGCTTTATTATTACTTCATAAAATTTTGGCCTTGAAATATTTTTTTTTATCCTACATCAAAATTAGAGGCTGATTCAATGACAATACAATGTTTTGAAAGGTTAAGTCTACCTTTTTGTCCTTTGATGGTTCAAATGATAATTGAACAAAATAATAAACTATAAAATAAACAAAAATGGAAAGTGCTGGAGAAGCACAGCTAGTATTGCAGCACTTGTGGAGAGAAAAACAAAGTTAAAATTTCAGGTCCAGTGACCCTTTTACAGAACAATTTACCTTGAGTGTGTTAATGTCTTATCTTAGAATTTCAAGTCCCATCCAAATCAAAAGTATGCATTTACAAAATGATGCATAGAAAATTTAGAATGGTTCTGAACTTAAACAACATAGTGCATCAAAGAAGTGATACATGTTTTCACAGCTGAGAGTAATGTAGGTTTGGTTATTCACTCCTTTTGAATTCTTGGCAATAGTGATATGGTAAGTGACTAATTCGAGTGAGGTACCAATCTGAACATGGAGAATGAAGCTGACAGAGAGTTTATGTTGGACAGCACTTGTGTAGTTACCAACAGTCAGTCAACTGTGATCCTGCCAAATGTATGGGAGTAGGTTCAGCATTCTGCCCTGCTTCTTAGAGAGCATGAGTTCAGAATAATTTTAGACAAAGGAAGAAAATAAAAATTCTGAGCTAAATTATTAAGATTATTATTATTATCATGTGGGTCACTATTTAACTCAGTTGTAAGGACTATCTGGGTGAAGAAAGGAGTTAGTCTGATGAATATCTCTGAAAATGGACTAATTATTAAGTAAAAATTAACTACTGCTAAAAATCAAGATTAGAGTGGTGCTGGAAAAGCACAGCAGGTCAGGCAGCATCCGAGGAGCAGGAAAATCGACATTTCGGACAAAAGCCGTTCATCAGGAATTGCCCAAAATGTTGATTTCCCTGCTCCTCAGGTGCTGCCAGACCTGCTGTGCTTTTCCAGTACCACTCTAATCTTGACTTTGATCTCCAGCATCTGCAGTCTTCACTTTTGCCTACTGCTAAAAATCCACCAATTTAGAAAGAAAAGAGATTTTATTTTCCTCTTTTGGTAATTCTGCATCAAAAACCAGGCCTGGAAATGAAATTAATCTCAGAGCTTTCTCACTATCACTTGAAATACCTTATTACTTATGCCATTGATTTGAAATGTCCATCACCTTCCTCCATTCCGGTCCAGTACACTGTGTATCATGGGAAATTAACAAGATAATAGATAAAACTTTGGCATATCGGAAAAGGAACTTGAACAACATGCATGGTTACTGCTGTAAGTTTTCACAAAAGATGCAAAATTGAAAGATTCCAAAACTTTGGCAGTAAAGGATAATTATTCAGTATAATGATTCTGCACTCTGTGTGCCTTGCACCAGTATTGTTGGAAACCAGTGAATTATCCTGAGTCACAATGAATAATAGCGTAGGAAATCTGTGAGAAACTTGCAGCATACTGACTTTCTGTCATATCACATTTCCTATGTCATGTTTTGGGTTTGTACTTCAGGTGTTACACTTGTATGTATCTAAAATCTCTATTGTCAATTGGTTCAAATTTCACATTCATATCAGCAATAAAACATAACTCCAAGGCCTTGAGATTCCTTTCCCTTGCATCTGGTGAATGTTCAGTTCCCAGCTTCAGAGTAGAAGAAAAAAGGAGGAGAATGGAGTTGCTTGGCAACTTAATCTCTGCAAAATTATGACTTTCATCTTTGAGACAGAGAGTGAAAGTTGGGGATTTATACATCTATGTTGGGAGAACGTGCTTGGAGAGGTAGAATCTTCATTGCCAGAGAGTGGGCTTGGCTAAGACTTTGATGTTGATCTAGGAAAGAGCTCAGAGGTAGACACAGAGTCTACCAAGTGCTGAAGTGGACTATTTAAAAGGCCAGGCAAAAGTTAGGACAGCTGGAAGCCAGAGTTTAGATCAGAGTGGTGCTGGAAAAACACAGCAGGTCAGGCAGCATCCGAGGAGCAGGAAAATCAACATTTTGAGCAAAAGCCCTTCATCAGGAAATGGGCACCTTGCTTTTTAATAAAAAAAAGGAAGGCCCTTTAGACTCACACTGCACATCTCATATGCTCCTCATGTCCGATCCATGCTACTTCATGCCTGTCTATAACAATCCACCCACCATCCATAGACCCTCATGCTCTCCTATGATCCAACAACAGAATAGGTATTCCAATATCACTGTCCTCTCTCAGGCCAATATCCCCAATGTTGAAGCAGTGGTTACTGCATAGGTCAATAAGCTGCACTTGGTAGGTGTGCCATCTGTATGCCTGACACAAAACTTTCAAAGCAAGATTTACACTCCGAGCTAGTGGTTATGAGGAGGTCAGATACATAATTCAAGGGTGTCAAAACCTCACCTGATAAAATGCAATATCTCAGCTTACCCATGGAAATCTCTTGCCTAATGCCTCCTGATGAAGAAGCGTATGCAAATATTCCAACTGTCTTGAGCATACCCAATAGCCCCAAGTGGAGGTTAAGTGCAAATAGGAAGCTTCCAAGCTGTGGAAGTTTGGTCAGTGGCACACACCTGTCTTGTCAGAGAGTGAGTGAGCAGGTCCAGCATTGGACTGTTTTGTCACCTCTGTCTCACAACTCCAGAGTGGAAGAAAGTTATCCTCAGTTTCAAGGGACTGCCTGAAAAGAAGAAAGATAGTCTAGTTTGGGGGAAACAATAGGACCAAAGGGATACATGGTGGGAGGAGCATAGCTTTGTATTGACAGCATAAGAAGAGCCAATCCTCTTTGTATTGACAGCATAAGAAGCTACAGAGATTGATGAAGGGGCATATCTTGGAGGGGGGGGGGACGCATGAAGAAGACCTTTTCAACAAACTTTTCAAAAGGTTTGGCCACATGGTTTGAGTGAGTTGGCACTCTTAAAAGATGCTCCTGAAAAGTGGATATCCACGACATTGGGCAAGGGATAGAGATCCTCCCACCATTTTCAAAGAGTTTCCGAGTCATCTCCATTCAGCAAAACTCCAGGCCTATGTTTCAGCATGATGCCCCTTTAAAGGTTGGAATCCCTGAGAATCCCTACAGTACAGAAACAGGCCTTTTGGACCAACAGGTCCACACTGACTCTCTGAAGAGTAACCCACCCCGATCCATTTCCCTACGACCCCTGACGAATGCACACACCTTCACACCCCTGAACACTATGGGCAATTTAGCATGGCCAATTCACCTAACTTGCACATCTTTGGACTGTGGGAGAAAACCAGAGCACCCAAGGAAACCCACGCAGACACGGGGAGAATGTGCAAACTCTACACAGACAGTTGCCTGAGGCTGGAATCAATCCCGGGTGGCAGCACAGAGTGCCTACATTAACAGGTACTAGAATTTCATTGCTATGAAATTATATTGGAACTAGAAAAAGAGACATTCTTCCTCATTATCTTCTTGATAAAATGGGCAGCTGTTAAAATGCAGGATGTCAGTGAAAGTTGGCACTTGATCTTTCACCTAATGCCTCTACCACACTTCCAGTGAGTGCATTCCAGATCCTAATCTCATTACATCTCACAAGGGACTGTATTTCTCCACTTTTGAAAATCTGACTTTAAAAGTCCGTCTAAAGAGCCAATCCTTCATGGACTTCTTCAATGACTGCACCCATTCTGGTCATCACTTTCTTTTTCTGGGTTTATTCTCCCATGGATTCCAAAATCAGCTCTCCAGTACACAACTCCAGCAATTCGAAGGCAGCAAATTTAATCACTCTAACATTAGCCAGAGGCTTATCCGTGTGCTCTGGCTCTGCCCGGTTGCATCAATTGAAATTACTGCTGGTGAGCTTTTCAACCCCTGCTCTCAGCTACACCAAGATGGCACACAACCTCTTCTGAGTCCCTATAACTTCAAGGCCTTTCACTGACCTCTGATTTCAAGATTCCTATAACTCATGGAACTACATTACTGAGATCCAGCAATAAGGAGATATCCAATTTTTTTTAATGTCTCACTTAGTCTTTTGCACAGCACCATGTACTTCAGTTGCCTTTCCAGTTAGTAAAGCTGAAAGCAGCATTGCCTAATTACCATTCTGCATCTTTCTCGTTTCCTATCTATCGCATACATACTCACTGACTTCCCCAATGCCTTTAATCTTTGAACTCATCTTCTGTGACTCTTGAGCTTTTCTGTGGGACCAATTGAAAATTGCACAACTAGCTCTGTCTTCATTTCTAGGCAGAATTGAATGCATTCAATATATTTTGGAATAACCAAAAGTAACATTCCCTTGCAACTCAGGATGCCCCTGGATGTTATATTCTTACAGATTTCTGACTTCTACTGTGCAAAAAGGAAACGATTTTAAAAGAAAGATCCATCACAACAGCCATCTGGCTGAAAGAGATGAGAGAGAGCTACGTGAACATTTAGCAGCCATTTAAAAATTACACACTGCAGATATGTTCCTCATCACTCTCCCTCCACCACCCCAACACTCCAACCCCTGATTTTACAACTACCAACCATTAATTCGTCAGTTGAGTAATGCGTAATGCACAGCTGTCAGTGGGAAGTCACAGACCCAATATGACTCATACATGCAGATGTTATACTCCAGATGTCAGACATTACACTTTGGTAATAGCCAGAAGACAAGTTTAAAATGCTGGATGCTTCTGAGTTGCAGGTTGAAACTGACAGCAAATATATCTTAAAGGTTTCTGGAGAAAACAACCATGAGATTGATCTGAGATTGCATTTACTTAGCAATAATTAAATGGCCTTAAAGGAACTCATTCCACTTTAACAGAATAATACTTTGTTCTTTACAGAGGTACAACACATTTCTCCTTCTGAAGCAATACATCTTGTGTGAGCAGCTACAGTATATATTAATGCCTAGCCTCAGAACATTTAGAGTTTAATGGTTCTTTGCAAATTGCAATGTGCTTGCCAATTTCACTCCCCCACTGAGAAGCACATAGCCGTGTAAGATTGATTTGCCCTCATGATAAAGTTAGATGCCTACTGTGGGCTGTCTTGAAATGGACATCCTGTGATTTGGACATCCTGTGATTTTGCAAGACAAGTGAGGTGGCATTGGACATGCTCAGCCTAACTCAGAATCTCTATAAACTGAAAAGGGTCCAGTGAATTAATAGCATAGGAAGGATTTGTGGTATTCAGTGTTGCAGCAGAGACCACACAATCCAGGGTCCAAAAGCATTACAAGTTTTCTCTGATAACAGTAACATAAACATGATACATAATTAGAGTACATTATCAGCCATGTTGTTGGAAGTTTTGAATGGTTTTGAGCTCCAATATGACATCTGTGGCACATGAACACATATTTGAAGTGAACTGCAATAGATACCATATTGGTGAAGGCTGATGCACCACCCATCAAGAAAACATCTGCCAGAGTAGTCGAGCTGATTTTATGTAGAGATTTGAGTCTCAGGTCTCACCACAACCAGATCCAGTGTGAAACCAGACAATGTCAGGATCTGAGTTATGGCTCAAGTAAAAGAATATGTCTTCCTTGTCATCAAATTATTCCTCCACAGATGAGCTAGTTTTAACCTCCAGGGATTCCATGAGAGAAAAACAATCTAAGGGTATGAGAAGACAGGAAAGTAAGAGTTTCACACTGAAACTATCTGCAATTTGTAACATTGTATCAGAATGAAGTAGGATTTGAAAAAAAAATGTTAGGTAGGGAACTATCATAACATTAGAAAGCTTCAGCCTTGTCTTCTGACTATGGGCTCAGAAATGGCCAGCATAGTCTCCTTCATGATGATTAGGATATGCAGCAATATGTCTCCCTCTGGCGAGCAGCTGCTGCTGCCTCCAGTAGCCCATCATCCCATCTTGCAAGAAAGAGAGAAGTGTGTCAGTGAATACAGTGCAATATGTTTGGTGATGTATTGTTTAATGTTTGCATGTCTAGCAAAGTATGCAGACTGTGAGATGTGTGTTTGAAGCTTACAGCAGTATTAAGTGAGAGTGCCGGGGAGAATATGATGGGAACATATGAGGCATGATTGATAGAGATTGTTGTAACTGAGTAATGGAAGTGCTGCAATTAGCTGTGATGAAGTTAGTGTAGTTATAGTTAGTAGGATATCACATTTTAAGATGCATTCACCGGTTTTAATTATCTATTGTCATTGAACTTCTTGTTGCATTGCAGCCAAGTTTCTGCGCTGAACTGCTCACATTCACTTCCATAGCTATCTGCTCCCATTGCCTTTAGAAATTATGTCTTCAGGACATTCCAGTCCTTTTACTCGTGCAAGATATTGCTTTCCCCCTTCCAATGCCTTCTCCAAAACCTCCAGTACCTCTTCAGAAAATCTTGGATCCCACTGTTTTCCATTCAAAGGTGAACCCAAATGTGTAGGACCACTTTAAACATAGAAGGCCAGGTTTAGGCAATGTAAGCTCTGTACAATATTAGCAACCTACTGAGACATTCAGTCAATGAACAGCATGATTAGCATTGGCTGGAGGCAGAGGTCATTCAAATGAGTAAGCACCGTAATGTAGGTGTCCTGCTGACATTGAAAAACATTGACATGTTAATCCACATGATGATCCCTATGACCATTTTCAGAGACCTTCTGATTCGGCTCTCAAGGTATCTGGTAGCCTGTACAAGTATTACTAGAACTGGACAGCAAGAAGAATCTGTAAAATAGTTTGCAAAAAGTATTTATTTTTTGTGACAGTGAATTAGATGTTTCGCGATTGCATTTTAGAAGGAAAGCAAATAAATGCCTCCACATATTAACTGTTATAAGAATCCAGATATTTGAACTAAAGAAATACATTACACAGTATGTAGCATATTATTTTTCATGCCAGACAATTATTTCAAAAAACATTCCAAAGTGCAAAGCTCTTTTTTTTGTGTGGGTGTCGAACTGTGGAAATAGGGAAAGATATATGCCTGCAGTGAAAGAAAGAACTTAAAAAGAAACATTGAAGAACGTTCCTGCGTGCGTTTTTTCTGTGTGATACCTAGAAAACAATGATGATTTCCCACACCCACTATCACTGAACAAACAAATCTTTCTGTAATAAAAAAAGGTTTTGGTTCATTAAAAAGTGGGAGAGTTCTGGCACAGAGGATTAGCATTTTGTTTTAGCTTGCAAGACAGATATGCCAGTGAGATACTGTCTACTGGTTAATGATGTACACATCTCTAAAGTGGTGATTGCAATTGAATGCAATCGAGGACATCATGAGGTTTTTGGGTATTGCACTAGATGTTCAGCGATTTACTCTGGAAATGCACCCGGCTTGCGCTACTCTTGTAAAGGAGAATATCAAATTACCCGCATGGCTGACAAACCAAGAAGAGACTGAGTACACTGGAACTGAATGTCCACAAACATTGTCTGAAACATCAGCTCAGATGAGGGCAATTGGATAAATGTTTTCTCAGCTATGCACCTGAGATTGCATTCTTCAAGTTATCTTTAAGCAGTATTAAGCAACCAAATCCCTTACTTCTCACTCCTTTACAATGAGCATTCATTTACAACAACAAATTACATTTATCTAGCAGCATTACTTTACTAAAATGTCCCCAAGATACTTCACAAAAGTCTTGTAAATCAAAATATGAGAATGAGCCATGTAAAGAAAAATTGGCCAGGATTTTCTGATGGTCAGATAATTGTTGCCATAGTGGAGATGGGAGGTGCGCACGGGGACAAAGTGGAATCCCCACCATAGCAGACCCTGAATTGAAGATTCTGCTGAGTAATTCCCCCTACACTTACAACCCTCTAAAAGTATCTATTTATGTTGGAGAAGTTGGAGCTTTCTGCTGCAGTTAAGGAAATCTATAACATACATAGTCTAACTCCTGAGTAACTATCAACTGAATCCAACTTACTACACACTCTCCCAACGACCTGTCCCCAAACCTGTTATATCCCCAGACCCTGACTTAACATCCTCAGCTTTCTCAGCAGGACACCACAACGCCACTCCCCTACTCTTGGAATCCACTGTGTGCATGGCCTTGACTCAACACCCCTTCTCTGTCCAGAATCTGAGCACCCTCTCCCACTGCCAAAGCTAATTCCATTCTCTCTGCTGCTATTTGCGACCCCCGACCCCTGCTGCTGGGTCTGACCTTTCAACTGCTGCAGGACTTGATGCCACCTCTATATGCTCTATTACTTAGAGTAAAGTAACCTCCTTTTGCTGCAGCCGGACTCCCTGCTCTGAACCCAATCCCTCCCTCTCCTGACCTGACATCTCTGCGCCACCTCTAAATCCAACACCCTCACCATGCCTTAGGACCTGACAACCTCCTGCTCCTCCCAATCCTGCTAGGACCTAATACCTCAACCCCTTTCCCTGGAGAGCTACATCTCTTTTCCACACAGAAACCAGTCTTCCTGTCCCAGCCTGTCCAATCGACCCTATATCTTTCACTTATCCCGATCTACCCAAAACACCACTTACTGGAACCCCTTGCTCCCTTGCATTCTGGCAATTTACCCATCTAGCACACTTACCCCTATCCATTTGGCACTCTACTCAGCTGGCATGCTACCCTCTCACATTATAACCTCACCTTACCTTACAAACTTGGCCGTTGACAGCAGTATCAAAGTGGCTGTCAGAGATGCTGGACCTTTGTATTTCAGAATGCAGCTACTGACTTTTGTGCAAAAGGGAGGATGTTGCTTTCTGATCACTGTTCTGCACTCTGAAAGTGCTGCCAGGCTAGAAATACTGCTCCATATTGTGGAATCTCCTGTGAGGAATATTTTGCTGCATAAAGAAGGAGTGGAATGGTTATCTGTATGAGATTTAGAAAATCCAGACCATTCAGTCAAAGAGGTAGATTTCGAAGAGTTACAGCATGGTGGCACAATGGTTAGCACTGTTACCTCACAGCGCCAGGGTCCCAGGTTCGATTCCAGCTTCAGGCGACTACCTGTGTGGAGTTTGCACATTCTCCCCGTATCTGCGTGGGTTTCCTCTGGGTGTTCCGGTTTCCTCCCACAGTCAAAAGATGTGCAAGTCAGGTGTATTGGCCATGCTAAATTGCCCATAGTGTTCGGTGCATTAGTCAGAGGGAAATGGGTCTGGATGGGTTACTGTTTGGAGGGTCGGTGTGGACTGGTTGGGCCGAAAGGCCTGTTTCCACACTATAGGGAATCTAACCTAATCCAATCAAATTAAAAATTGAAAGTGAATACGAGATAGAGTGGAGTAGGGGGAACTCAGGGGCTCAGTAACTGAAAGCATGGTGACAAATGTAGTTGCAATTAAGATCAAGGTGAACGAAGGCCAAGAGTGCTGATACCATGAAGATTGTGGAGTTAGCATAGATTACAGAGATAGGAAAACCATGAAAGGATTTCAAATCAAGGTTGAGAATTTCAAAATCAACAAATTATTTGACCAGGTAATAATGATGGCAATTGAAAGGGTAATGGGGCTTTGTTAAAGTTCAAGCATCAGCTGCAGAGTTTTGGATGATGTCAATTTGTGGATGGTGAAATGTGGGAGACCATTCCCTAGTATAGAATAGAATAGAGTAGAACTGTATTGTCATGTGTACTTTTACACAAACAATGCAGGGAAAAATTTTATAAGTCACTTTAACAAGGCACCCATATCAATGACAAAAGTCTGATATCATAATAAAAAATGAGTAAAATGAAAACAAAGTTCATCACAATTCGATTCGTGGCTCCTGGGCTGGGGGCAAGACAAGCAAGGAATGATGGAATACTCTGAAGATGCAGCTGGGACAAGACAGCCATTCCAGGACCAGACTATCATGCTGGGTCACTGGAATACTGCCGGATAACTCCGCCAAAGAAATCCACCATGTCAGGCTGAGACCACTACTCCTGGACAAGACCACTGGAATACCAATAAGATGAAGATGAAGAAGACCTCCACATGAGAATGAGATCTCTACACCGGGACAAGATTGCCATATTGGAACAAGTTTGCCACACTGGGAGACTGCTATGCTGTGCCAAGACTACCACGTTTCCTCCTTCAGGTGGTCAGGCTTAGCGATGGGCCTCTAGCCTCGACCTAACCTTCAAATCCAGGCCAGGGGGGTCAGACTGAGACCTGCTCCTCACTCGCCGGGAGAACCCATGCTAGGGTGGAGCCATGTTCGGCTCATCCTGGTGTTGCTGTCACTGCGGTTGTCTCCAGAAGTTTCCTCCACTCTCCAGAGTTAAAAAGAAAAGAAAGCTAATAAAAAATAAAAACAAGAAAAGAAAATTAGCTTGAAAAGGAGAAAAACCAGGATAAATAAAGCCAACAGGAGCCCCAGGCTTAGCTCACCTACTGTGCTGTCATCTTGAAAAGTAAATTACATTGCAATAGTCAATATTTAGAGGTTCTGAAAGGTTGGAAAAGAGTTTCAGCAGCAGATGAGCTGGCAAAGGGCAAACATACGTGCACAGGAGCAGGAGTACACCTTCTCCTTTAGCCTATACAACATTCAATTAGGTCATGGGCATTTCAAAAAGAAAATTAGAAATTGTTCATTTTCGACAGTCAAGGGATTCAGATGTCCAGGTGCATAAATTAGTCTGCAGGTACAGCAAGTAGTTCGGAAAATTAATAAGACATTGTTGTTTCCTGTAAGCTGATTGGAAGACAAGAGAAGAGGCATTATGCTTCATTTATAAAGGTCACTGGTGAGAGCACATATGGAGTGCTGTGCCTGGTAGTTATGAATGATTCTAATGCATCGGAAACAGTTCAGTGAAGGTTTATTGACTAACATATGGAATTGGCGTGCAGTCTTGTTCGAAAAGATTGGACAAACTAATCTTGTACGTAAAAAGCAGCTTGTTTGTAACATATAGGATGGCACGGGCGGCACGTTGGCACAGTGGTTAGCACTGCTGCTTCACAGCGCCAGAGACTTGGGTTCAATTCCCATCTCAGGTGATTCTCTGTGTGGAGTTTGCACATTCTCCCCGTGTCTGCATGGGTTTCCTCCGGGTGCTCCGGTTTCCTCCCACAAATCCAAAAATGTGCGGGTTAGGTGAATTGGCCATGCTAAATTGCCCACAGTGTTAGGTGAAGGGATAAATGTAGGGGAATGGGTCTGGGTGGCTTGCGCTTCGGGAGGTCGGTGTGGACTTGTTGGGCCGAAGGGCCTGTTTCCACACTGTAAGTAATCTAATCTAATCTAATCTAATCTAATCTAATCTAAAAAAGGACCCTAATGGGACCTGACAGGTTGGACGTGAATCAAGAATTAGGGTCACACGCCTTTGAAGCTCCCTTCCTGAAAACAGTAGTGGAAGCTGACGCCTTGACTATTAGTTCGGTACATGGACATATTTAGGATAGAGATAGGTCAACTCTTGCTTTGTAAAAGATAAAAGGTCATCAGAGAAGGCATGAATTTGGATTTGATGTTGCAATCAGATCAGAAAAGGTGTTCTTAAATGGTAGAGCAGGGTCAAGGGACCCAATGGCCTATTTGTTTGCATATTGACATATTTGTTTGATAATGCCTAATATGAGCATGGCCTCAGCTCCACATTCTTTCCTAACCCTGACAACCATTGTTAACCCATACAAAGTCAAATTGAAGAATTTTCTGCAAAAGTGATGAAGTAGGCCATTCAGAGGTCATTCATCCTCTTTAAAAGTATGGCATTTTATTATTGCGATTCACTGACAGATGGATTGTAAATTTGGGAAGAGAAGTTCCTGCTCTTGATTCTGCAGACTGAATGTGCGAGATTGTAATTAAACTATTCATTTCAAACATATTCAATGATCAAGAGGCATCTTTGTCAGGAGATGGATCTTGATATTGGTGATGCCACTCCAGAAAACACTGCATTATACTAAACTCTGGGAAATTGAAGCTGAGCGTAGCATTGTTCGATGACTTCATCTTTGGTCCTATGCCACAGTCTTCAAGGCAAAGCATGTCCAACTTCATCTTAAATGCAGGGCACCAGAGATCTGAGTCTGCAGGATCAGGAGTCAGCAGTTAGCTTCTCTGGAACTTCAGTTGCCCACTGTTCGATCTTTCGACCTATCTGACTGTGTAGCAATAAAAAAAAATGCTGTGCTGTACATTTTAAAGGTTGAAGAACCTTCTGTATGACCTACTTCATGACTTTTACTTCACATTCCTTCAATCTGACTACAATCCCTGGTGCTTTGTTTGCTTGCTCTAGTTGCTGTATATTGCAACGGGTTTGATACAACAGATTTCTGCTTTTAATCAATGCAGCTTCCAGTCCTCATTCACTTCACTAATGCTAATCTAGGACAACTGAATCTGGGTATTTTATAATTCACTTAATTCCTGTCTCAAGCAATCAATTAGATTTGATAGAGCAATTCAAAATCATGAGAGGCCTGGACAGAGTAAATATGGAGGAAAAATTCCTACCCATGAGGGGATTATGAACAGAGGGCATAGATTTAAAGTTGTTGAAAAAGATACCTGATCGAAAATTTCTTCATGCAGTGAATGGACAGTGTCTGGAATGCGCTGTATGGCAGAGGTAAATTCAATTTAAATATTCAACAGGGAACTTGGCTTTTATCTGAAATAACAAAAAGACTGTGCAGGGCTTTGGGGCAAAGGGCATGAATGGCAATATTTCTCATACGATGAGCTGGTCCGGACAAGATGGTTAAAGTAGCCTTCTTCTGTGCTGAAACTACAGTGATTCTGTGATTATCAACCAACATTGGACTGCAATCCACACATCATTTATGTATATTAGATGGGTAGAAAGATTTGGAGGGTCAGGATTGAGCTACACATTGCAGAATTACTCCTGTTGCAACACGGTTTTTGTATGGCTAATACAGTCTACCTTCCTGTCAAGATATTCCTGGTGTAGAATTAAGCTTTGGTAAAGTTATTAAATGTTAAGGGAAGATGGTTATATTGTCTCTTGGTGGAGAACATTGCTGTGCATTGGAGTAGTGTAAATGTTACTTGTTGTGTTTCAGTCTGAGCTTAAATAATGTTTAGGTCTTGCTGCAATGGGTACAGGCAATTCAGTATCTCAGGCATCACAAATCGTTCTGAACACCGTTCTGTTACTGGTACCATCCCAATTCTGACCTTATGATGGAGTGAAAGTCATTGATGAAGCAGCTAAGGACGCTTGGGTCCACAATGTTCTTGATGGTCTTGAAGCAGTATCCATGTCTGAGATGATTGTCCTTTAACAACCTTGACCACATTCCTCTGTGTTGGGTATGACTCCAATCAGTGCAAAAACTCTTCTGACACCAGTTGATTTCAGTTTTGTTAAAGCTTCATGATGATACACTCAGTCAAATGCTACCTTGGTCTTAAGGACAGTCACTATCACCTCATCACTTAAGTTAATCTCTTTTTCATATTTGGGTCAAAGCTATGTGAGGTGGAAATTTAAGTGGTCCCAGTGAAACCCAAACTAAAAGTTCTTATTTAAGCATAAATGCCACTTGATAACACTACTAATGACATATTCCAATGAGATAAAACCTGGAACATTTAGTTTCAAATCTTTTTCATCACTAAAGGGCTTCAGGGGTGTCGTCTGCTGGTTGGAGAGCCAACAGAATATCTGCTTTGTTTTTTTGCTCACATTTTATTTGTTCATGTGATGTGAGCATTGCTGGTTGGGCCAGCATTTATTGCCCATCTCAAAGTCCTTTAGAAAGGTGGTGACAAACTTCTTCTTGATTGGTTGCAATCCAGAGGGGATAGTAAAAGCCACAACGTGGTTAGGCAGGGAATTCCAGGATTTTCAATCAGCGACAGTAAAATAAGATTTTTACCTTTGTGAATCTGTTTTTTAATTTAGCCTCTAGCAGTTCATACACTCTCTGCAAAATGTCTCTCTTAGTCCTATTATTGGTATCTTCTTAAACTATGGAAATTGGATTGTTCACTTTCCACTTCAAGCTTTTTCTCAGCCTGAAGACAATGTCCTTAATCCTAATTCTGGGTGGTAGCTCAAGCTGCATTTCACAGAGGTGAGCTAAGATTCTTTCTTGAATAAGGTTGTCACTCATGTTATTTCAGCTGCTGATGATAGTAGTGTTGATGCTTCAGTTTTTGCCCTCATCAAAATTGTAAAGTGTAGCTGCATAAATGACTTTCATGCATGGTGAAGGCTAGCATCAGGGAAATGCACCTGAGGATGAGTGAAGTGCTGGATAGTGAAGTGACTCCCAAGAAGTTCATAATTACATGTCAAGCAGTGAATGCACTCAATCAGTGCTTTCAACAGCAGTCTCTCATCTGGCAATAACTGTAGCTGTTCAGTGAAACTGATTGAACTCTTTCCAGCTTAATAGTTTCAGGAAACACCTTTTCCCACTGTGCACTCACCTCTGTGACTCTGATAGAGTGCCAACAAGCCAGGAGATATGCTTGTAAGCTGGAAGATCCTGATTTGAAGGTCAAAACAGTTCTTTACTGAATTCTTAACCTACACAATTATTTACCCAACAGAACCAAGGGAGTTCCTTACTGGACTTCAATCTTGTCTGACAGAAGCTTGTAGTAGAATGGGAAGCATAAATTTTAGTGTATTTAACATATACAGTACAGTCAAACCTGCTTGGTTGGGCAAATTCTTCCCATGGAGTCAGGGAAGACAGTATTACAGTCTACGGCTGCTTTTTTATCGAAGAGATTTGACATTAAATGACATACATGACAGGATTTTTTTGAGTTTTAAGACTTTGACTGTAACAACCCACTTAAAAGCAACATTGATATCCATTTGCAACGTGTGGATATGCAGTTCATCAAGCTTGTAAAATTTAAGCGCAACGTGAGCCAATATCGGTTGCTTTCGATACTACCTAAGAACAAGGCAGAGTTTTTATTTTCTATTTCACTCAAATCCAGTTCAAATGTCAGTGAACAGTAGTTCAAGGATCTCTTTTTATCAAGTGCAAGAGAAGAAGCTCAATGCATTTAAAGTGCTGCCATTGTCTGAAAACAGTGCTGTAAGTTTGGTGCTGCAGTGTCCTGGAACAACTATCAGCTCAAAGAAGCAGAAAAGAAATTATCTGCCAGAGAAAATGGCACCTTGTGAGTGGGATTGAAGAAAGGCCAGAAGCAGTACTTTCTTGCCACAGCTGGGAAAAATACATGTTTGTGGAAACGAAAGGACATTGCAAGGCAAGGTCTGGCGAATTCTTTTGTTTACTCCATGATGCTGGAATGGTCTGGTGAATCCAATAGGGTGCAGTGTCAGGAGGAGACTTTCAGCATATGGATGATGCACTTTGCTTATTCTAAGCTTTTGCTTGACAGCTGCTTGCAGGCATTGGAGTTGAATAGGAGTTGTTGTTGAGACAGTTTCAAAGCTAGATCTTCAAAAAAAGAAAGAAATGAAGTCTCTTTTCGAAAAGACAGACATTTTGAAAGTTTTTTTTGTGATTTATGGTAATCACTGTTGTTTGGGTGCATTCTAAAAATATTGCTCTTATTATTTACATGCAACTTCAAACTTTGTCCACTTCAACAAAAAAATGTCATGGGTCCCTAAACAAGTTGTTACTTAATTTGGCAGTCTTAATCAATACACATGTTACATTGTGTTTTTCACAGGAATAGTGTCTTTCTTATAAATACTGATAACCACTCCCAGCTTTAAATGGGTTCACACCTCCCTCTGTCATTAATTTATGACATCTAGTGACAATTGAAAGGCATTTCCCTTGATTTTAAGATTATTTATAAACCGGCTACCAGTAGTGAGATCTATTTCAGCAATCTCTCCTCTCATCCTTGCCAGAGCAAATCTTTCAGAGTCTTTAGTTCTCTGGGAATGCATCTCTTTGATCAGAAACTGTCTTTGTTCTCATCTTCTGCTGAGCATTTGCAGAGAACTCTCAGATGTTTTCCTTTCAATGGGAGCCTTCCCTATCTCACTTTCTCTTTTTCTATGCAAGCTTCCCTTGCCTTTGTTTTCAGATGTGAACATTATACACATTCCTCCTAGCAAGACTCAATCTCATGTCCACATCCCTGTGGTAACCAAGCACCCACGCTTATTGTTGGGAACCCAGAGATCGATCCTAGCTGACCATATGGAACTTGATGGTACGGATACTTGAATGACTAAAAGTCACAATATCAGTTAATAAGGCCAGCTAAAACAAAACTAAGGCTAATTTCTTGCAGGTAGAACTGCAAATCAACTTATATTAAACTTCTATGGAATCCTGATGAGCCCAAATTAGCAGTACTGAGATGATATGGTTTCTGTATAATAAAACAGATATAGCAGCCTTGGAGAAGTTCCAAGGGCATTTGCTCCAACGAAGCGAGAATGGAACTTTCATGTTGCACTAAGGAAGAAAGATGAAAAAACATTATTTTTTCTAGAAAGGAGAATTAGAGGGTGACTTTATAAAGGTCTGTAAGATTATTGAAGAATTTACAGGTTGGAGAAAGAGAAGATGATTCTACTTTTGGGGAGCATATTTTTCAGACTATGAAACATTCTACCACAAAGACTATTTGAAGCTTCATATGTACATGTACTTGAAGAGTGCTGGATGAAGCCAAGAGGGACAAAAGAATATATTGATAGGGTTATTTGAAGAAGGCTGGTGTAATTACAACATTTAAAAGGCTTCTGGATAGGTATATGAATAGGAAATGTTTACTGGGGTATGGGCCAAATGCTGGCAAATGGGATTAGATCAGTTTAAGATATCTGATAGGCATGGACTAGTTGGACCGAAGTGTCCCTTTCTGTGCTGCACAACTCAATGATTCTGTAAGCATGGGAAGAAACTCAATTGGAGCATCCGTCTGTTAAGCTGGATGGATACTTAATCACCATAAACAATATGTACAGTGAGATGTCTAACATGATGGATCAAAAATGCAAGCACTATATAATTTGTTACAGAGTTACATAACTCATTTAAGTGAGTTATGTATGCTTAATATGGTAATCAAAATATAATATTTATTGACCTTTATTACAGTAACAAAACTCAGTGTAAAATAGTATCAGCATAAGTGAATCTTGTCACCCCAGGGCCAAGGCACCTTATCTTGCATCTCACATCCGTTAGCGGTCTTCAATTTAAAACTATGTTCTTCCACATTTGACGATTACAGGAAACGACTGGAGCATTTGTATTGATCTGTGTAAAGCCATTTCATTTCTGCTGCTCCTCCAGAATGACCCTGCAGATTTTGTTTGGCTGAGAAAATTAATATTTATTCAGTGGTGTGAAGCAGTGCTACTTGTCACCAAGCTGAATACCTGAAACATTACCCTAAGGCACTGAGAGGCGCAGTGCATCTGCATCCATGTCAACAGTTCCTTAGAAAACAGAATTCAGCCTTATGTTCATGTCACTTGCTTCTCTAATTAGGGCACTTAAGATATTCAAGGCGTAGATATAATGTAAGTAATATAAGGAAAGCAAAAGCTCAAGTAAGAATTTGGTGTTGTACATTAGACAGCACAGACAAAAATATAATCATGTAAATAAACCTTCTGTTACTAATGTACATTCTTTGTAGTCAAATACACATGGAAAATGTTATCAATGCAATGATTAACAAAATTAAATAGTATAACTGTAATCACATCTGTATTCTGATAGGTTGTAACTAGCCATCTATCTGTCTTTGCACTTCTCTGGATTTTTATAGCATTCTTACTTCATTTAACTTCAAAAATTGCAAGATGTGTTATGTCAATACTATTTATGTAGAATTTTTATTAATACTGAAATATAGTTTATTAGTATTTAAGGAAGAAATCACAGAATCAGCCTTTCAAAGTTTTTAAAGACAAGAGAAGGTTATTCTGCTCCTGAAAGTTTTTCAGTTATTCAGTCAGATCATGGCTGATCTGCACCTCAATTTCACCAAGCCACCTTTCCTCCATATCCTATGTGTACTTTACTTAAAGTAAATCTACTAGTGTCCATCTTGAAAATATCAATTATAGTTAGATTAGAAATGTTGTGCAATTACAACTTCAGGTACAAAGCATTAGAGTTGACATGATACTAAAGCTATTCTCCCATTAAAAAAGTAATTCTCTCGGGCTGTTAAAATTTCAAACTTGCTGCTTCGGCAATATTTTGTAGATGCTAGTTTCTTTTTTAAATAATATTTAACATTTGAAATTTAAGATATTGCCAATACATTAAACAATAGTGAAAACATTGACTAAATTGCTGGTCAATACCAACTTTTCTGCAATGTTCTTCCATCATGTTATCTGTACAAAATGTTTCTGTTCATTTGAAGTCTGTTATGGAAATGTTAGCAATGAGCAATGGTTCTGACACATCACAGATGTGAGAGACCTACCAAAAAAATGGACAGAATATTAAGGAAGCTAGGAACAAAATACAGTAAAATGTTTTTGTTTTAATGTTGGCAGCCACTCAAATCTGCAACAGAACAATTCAATATTTATTCTCAGACTGAATTTTCCTGCTTATTTGAAGTTTTGTCTTTATCACAAGTTTTGTCTGCAATTGATTTTCTTAGTGTAACTATCTCTCACCAAGCTGATCATAATGTCTGTCTTTTTGTTATATCTGTCACTTTTGTAAGTTTCTCCATCTGTCCATCCAGGAAAGTGTCTTTATCTCAAACTTTCTCTGCTGCACTCATTTCTCTTTTGGGTGATATTGAGTGTATGCTGAGATGTGGCTTTGTGGGCATTGGAAGTTTGGGGGCCTCTCCAAGTAATTCTCATCCATTATAAACATTGTTGATGAATAATGATGGCTATTTCATTGTGGAATATCATGGTCAACCACATTGTTTTCTTCACCTGAAGTACACCAACAAGTGCACATCTATTTTTAAAGCAGGGGTAGCACTCCAAAACAGTTTTGACCTTTTGAAGTCAAGTAAATGAACTTGAAAACTTCCAGGTCTGTAAAACTCAGATGCTAAACAATTAACTGTCAAGAATCATTTAATCTCTTCATGAGCCTTACTTTCATTCAAAATTTGAATTTCTTTCTCAAATTCATTGCTACCAAACCTAGTCAATCTTACACGGTGGCACCAAACTTAGTTTACAACCAAAGGAATAAAGGGAATGTTCTCAATTTTAATACTATAGTTTCAAACTTCCTATTTGCTAAGATTTCTATCATCTGACATTTTCAGACATAATCAGTTGTTTGAAACTCCTAAACATTAGCTTAATTTCAATAGTTTGATGGTTGGGGCAAAATTGCTTTTGAGTACTTTATATATTTGTATAGCTAAGATGTTTTAATTCTTAATTGAACCATCTATTAGAAAGCACTACCACACAGATTGCACAATTCTTCCCATAATATTTCTTCAAAGTAATGGGATTCAAATTCACCTAGTAAGTTAAATGTAAAAAAAAAAGTCACATCTTGCTGCTAATATAACCATCATAAAGAAAGACCAACATCAAAAAATCTGCTCTTTTAAATGTTTTCACAAGAGCGTTTGTTCATAAGGTAGATAGTTACTGGATTTCTGATTTAGATGTGGAGTATTTCCATACTGTTATTATTGGAAATTGTGATGAAATTAACTTTTTTTTGTATCTGAAATCCCAAGTTCACGTAATTGTGTTGAGAATGCCACTGATTGGGTGACTTTCTATTTATAGTGCTATCGTAAAGAAAAAGATAATGTATGTTGAAGCTTCATTTTGACTCATTTACAGAGGCTGAAGGCCTGAGAGGCTCTGAAACTCAGGCTTTAGGCCTCCTTAGCATATTATCAGTGATTATGGATACCAATAGACTTCAGAGCCAAGCTTGCTGGTTCTAGAAGATTTAAGTTGATCCAGCTGCATCTTGGCACTTGTTCTTAGATATGTCCTGGGAGAGATAGCAAGATTAATCAGGATAAAGTGACAAGGAAGAAAAAAATTGCAGATCATCAGAACGATTATTTTTAAACACCATTTTTGAAATGATGTTTCAGGCAACAGGTTAAGTCCTGAATTCCCATCACTATTTTGACTGCATCAGGTGTGACAAACTGCAGTAATGGATATCTCAAACAGGGATTACTTTCTCACTTGCACATACAAAGTACCTAATGCCTGCTTCAGATATGGTTCTGTACATCTGTATTGGTGCACTTCCTGTTATAAAGAGTGATGTGCTTATAGCTAAGAGATCCATTTTAATGTCTGTTCATTTTACAGACGCTAACAACAAATTTCCAGTCCTGCAGGTATTTTGATGGGGGCTTAGAGCTGATGTTCTTTCACGCAAGTTTAGATAATGTTCAAATCAAAGAGGAGTGGGTGGAATAATTCAGTTCATTTTTAATTGATAGTATTAGCAGTGCAACAGAGTGAATTTTGTACACATTACACAAGAGTTATGAATATTTCCAGGAAGAAAAGTGGTTAATGTATGTGTTTCACTGCTATACACTGTCCCTAGTATTTGGAGCAGGAAAACAGAACTCAAAAAATTTGATTATTATGCTCAACATGCTTTCATAAGCTTACTTTAAAATCTTCAGCCATGTGTTGTCATTCTTTAATTTCATATCATCTTTGTGAAATTATATGCTGTCTACTTGTTAAGAATTGAAAGCTCTAGGTGTTTCATAAATTATTTTACAATCAAACAGTACTCAGCAAAAAACATTTTGAAAACACATACCAAGCAGCCTAATGACCTGATACTTTGGTTATATGATTAATTGCATATGAAACAAGTGCAGTTCTTGTCCAAGGCTCTCCACGTGATGTACTTATGATCACAGATAAGAATCAACATTGCAATTAGGATATTAGCAAAGGGAATAGGCTATTCAGTCCCTCAAGCCTGTTCCATCTTCCAGTTAGAAAAGGGCTGAATTGAATATCAAGTCCTTCCACTTGTCTTGGTTCAATAATTATGATGATTTTTGCCGAATAAAAGTAATAACCTGAATTTTGAAGTCTGACCTTCAATGCAACAATTTTTGTAAGATTTTAAGATTTTCACTTCTTTGAATTTGGAGTATCCAGCAAACCTTGAGTATCTACAAGAAGCTAACTAGAGAGTTGCATTTTCATAATCAAGGGAAGAGAGATCTTCAGAAGAACATCTAAATTTTGGAAAGTAAATTGACAGCCAAAAACTATTTAGTGCAAAACCAAGAGTGATTGTCTGATTGTCAGATTAGGAAAATAATGGAGGGAGTGAAAATGATTGGATCGGAGAGACAATTTGCCAATTTTTTTTTTAAATGCAAAATGACATAGTGATTTAAGTTTTGCTCAACCTTATGGCCTCAAAGCATATGGAGCATCGCAAAAATGCTTTTCTTAATATGCGGTTTATGAGATCAGTCATACGTTAGGATGTATCCCTGATGAGGGGACCCCTGATGTTTGCAAATACCATCTTTGCAACCTATTTTTAGTCAGGAATACTAAGCTGTCAAGTGAATGAGGTGAGGAATCTTGCATAGGTGCCAAAGAATGAGGAGATTTTATTTTAAAACTTCTGATCTGATCTAATTGAAATGTATAAAATTCTAACAGGGTTTAACAGACTAGATTAAGGGAGAATATCATCCGGAGTTGAGGAGTCTAAGATCAGGGAACACACTCTCTGGATATGGGGTAGACCATTTAGGACTGAGATGTGGAAAATATCTTTACCCAAAGGCTAGTGAACCTGTAGAATTCTCTTCTATAGAAAGCTGTGGAAGCTAAGTCACTGAGTATGTTCAAGAAGATGATGGATACATTTTGAGAGTTCAAAGACATTCAAGAGTCTGGGAGAAAACAGGAATACGGTATTGAGTCAGAGAATCAGCCATTGTCATGCTAAATTGAATGGCCGAAAAGCCAACTCCTGCACTTAGTTTCTATGCTGTTTTGGTTCAATATAGTTTCTTTTCAAAGAGATCTTCTAGATCAATTTATCATTTATCTGGTGAATTAAAAGATGTTTTAATGATTATTTTTTGCATTTGTGGTGAATGACCACCCCACCTGCCTACCACCAATTGTTACCCAGATTATGGTACTACAGTCAACTTTGGAGGTCTAGTTCCTGGAAGAAGCGTCTGAGCACATCCACTAGTCTGGATGCAAGTTTGCTCGCTTAGCTGGAAGGTTTGTTTTCAGATGTTTTGTCAACATAACGAGATAATATCATCAGTGAACCTCCGGTGAAGCACTGGTGGTATGGCCCGCTTTTTATTTGTGTTTAGGTTTCCTTGGGTCAGTGATGTAATTTCCTGTAGTGATGTCATTTCCAGTCCTTTTCTCGGGAGTGGTAAATGGGATCCAAGTCAATGTGTTTGTTGATAGAGTTCCAGTTGAAATGCCACACTTCTAGGAATTCTCACGCATGTCTCTCTTTGGCTTGTCCTAGGATGGATGTGTTGTTTCAGTTGAAGTGGTGTCCTTCCTCATCTGTATGTAAAGATACCAGTGAGAATAGGTCATGTCTTTTTGTATCCAGTTGATGTTCATCTATCCTGGTGGCTAGTTTTCTGCCTGTTTGTTCAATGTAGCGTTTGTTACAGTTCTTGCATGTTCTTGCAAATGACAAGCCAAACAGAGACACGCACGAGAATTCCTAGAAGCATATCACTCCAGTTGGAACTCTATCAACTAACATATTGACTTGGATCCCATTTGCCACCCCCTGAGCAAAAGAACAGGAAATGACATCATCACAGGAAGTGACACCACTAACCCAAGGAAGCCTAAACACATAAATAAAAAGTGGGCCATACCTAGTATGGTGACAAAACATCTGAAAACAAACCTTCCAGCTCAGTGAGCAAACTTAAATCCAGAACCTCAACTTGAGCTACAAATCTTCTCAAAACTTGCTAACGTCCACTAGTATGAAATCTCTCTTCTGCAGAGTTCTAAGCACATTCCTGGTCAAACATTCTCAAAAACAATCTTTTTTCTTCCCTTCATGGAACATCTTCTGAGCTCTACATTTGGCTTGCAGCACTTATCAACCCAATTTGAATATCACAGCTCAATTAGCATTTCATTATGCTATAACCTGGCGGGAAAAAGAAAATCTGTCCTTCTAGCCTCATATTCCTCTATCAATACTTGCTTTGACAACTATTCAAACAGTTATTCCATTTCTAACTCCACCAATCCTAAATATATTTTTATAATTCTGGAATTTTCATCTGAATCACTTTAATGCCTTCCGGTCTAGACACCTGATCTGCTATAATTATATAGGTTTTCGGCTAATTTACTGGGAGTGCACTTATATTAGATGCTTGCCGTTAATGAGAAGAGCTTTCTGTTTTGCATTAATACTAAACTTGTTTTGTGCAAAATGCCAAGTTATGATGGAATCCAACTTTAGATTTAGGCTATATTTACACTTTAATTGTAGTACGTTTGCCAAGCATACCTACTGTGTTTAGACACTGTAGTTTTTCTACAAATTTACTCATCATCTCTCTGATAGGTTCATAACACATGCTTCCCACCTTTCTAAAAATGAACAGTGCTATTATATTTCTTTCCCTTCTCACTGCCAAAGGGTGTTTTTAGCAGCATAATTAATGTACCTCAAATTTATCAGCTTCAAGTGTTTCTAAAAACAAGTAATTAGATCCTTCTTCCAAGATCACAATTTCATCAGGCATAGAACAATCTAAAATTTAATCAAGAATGTTGATTTTCTCAGTACTCCATTCATACTTTTTCATCTCATTAAATGTAAAAAAAATCAATAATTCAATTTGTCTGTCAGTCCACTCAACTTGCCTTTTAGCTAATTAAGCTTGAACACTTTTTTTTAATCTGTTTAAAATAGAATCTACCTCATCCTCCCAAATGGCCTCAGTCCATGCCCATTATGTGACAACATGTTTGCTCCACTGTTGAGAAAATATACTTTGATATTCTATTTATATTTCTTATTCACTTCAGGGCTTCTTTGAATCTCTCTTCCCCTTTAAAATGATCTTTAAGGATTATCCTTTCAACCAAGATTTTAATCAAATGTCCTCATATATGCCTCTGGAGCTGTGGATGACATCTTTTCAATGACGTCCCTTTGAGTACTTTTGGTTGTTATACAACTAACGGACCAATATAAATGCCCATATTTTCACCTTATTTATAACTCATTTATAGCTATCTTTAGTGGAAACATCTAAGATCTGTTAATTCACCATTTCTGTAAAACTGGATTTTGGAGTGCCAATATTTTCATGCAGTGTCTGCACGGTCAGATCCAAGAATGAGTTCTATGTTACATGTGCACAATTCTGGTGCTGGCCAGATTTGACAATTTCTTTTAGGTACGTCATTAATATTGGTGCTGGAAGTGGGCAGATGCATGCAAAATAAGAAGATCATAAAGTCAGTCAAATTGTTAAATGGTTTGGTTCTAGTCGTGCCACATTTGACTTGACTACTACATCTTGATCTCCCATGTGTTCAGAATTGCGAAGAATCCTTTCTTGCATCCTACCAACCAGTTTTTTTAAAGGAATCAGAATTAGGAGAAGTGTTTGGAGATTTATACTGCGGATTAAAGTTGCAAAAATCTACGGAAACAAACTTTGCACACATATAGCTTGACCATGCAAACAGTGCTTTTGATGGTATAAGCTTCAAGGAGGGCTGTTGTGGCACAGTGGTAGTGTCTTTATTTTTGAGTCAGGAGGCCAGGATTCAAGACCCATCTGCGTCAGAGGTGTGTCATAACATTTCTGAGCAGGGTGATTAGAAAATATTTATTACCTGCTATTCACTGCATACAGATCTCTTTGTGGATACCACATATAAATACTGTAATCACAAAGAATTCCACTTCCTCAAGTTGAGTTGCTGTGTGATCATACTATTGTGCTAGTCAATGTTTAGTATCACTACAGCAGTCAGAATGGCTTTATCTTGTGGCAGTTTGGTGTATCATTATAATTTGATCCACCAGGACAAAGAAGAATGTCACCATTGTGTTACAAGGACCATCCCAAGAATTACTAATTGTGTACTGCAAGGACATAGCAGTGTTCATGTGAAGAAAGCAATGTTGTCACTCAGAATGTGGCTGGGGTGCTCAGGCAATGTGTTACCTACCTGATTCCCTTTCTCTCTCCCAATGAACTCGCACAGCAAGATTTGCAGTGCTGCAACTGAAAATCTTAGACCCTGCTGAATGTGATGTTGCATCATTCTCATGTCCTTTCCAGACTAACTGAACTTTTGGAATGACTTTCAGTACCTGCTGTAGTCAAAATACACTTTCAGTTTAAGGGCTACAAATGGAACTGAAGTCATGCATGCTAATTTCAGTTTATGCTTATTTTTCAAGATTATGCATGCTGCTTAGGTACAAACCACCTAACAGCCCATTTTGAACTAGCTGGATGAATCATAGAATCCCTACATTGTAGAAGCAGGCCATTGAGCCCACTGAGTCCACACCAACCCTCTGAAAAACATCACACCAGACACACCGTCCCTGTAACTCTACATTTCCCATGGCTAATCCATCTAACCCGCACACTCTGAAAACTATGGGCAATTTAACATAGTCAACCCATCTAACCTGTACATTTTTGGACAATGGGAGGAAACCAAAGCTCCCAAAGGAAACCGACAGACACAGGAGAACGTACAAACTCCACACAGACAGTCACCCGAGAGTGGAATTGAAACTGGGTCCCTGGCACTGTGAGGCAGCAGTGTTAATCACTGAGCCACCCAATCATGCTGCAATCATATAAATGATGAGAAAGTGCTGCTTGCATTAGCAACAATGGGCACAGATTAACTGTGCATGTAATCTCGACTGTTTTCAGAGGCTATCAAATTATGTATCGGGCTTTTTAAGTGAATCTATACCGATCAATATGAGTGAGCAAATCTGATTTAATAAGTGAGGTTAGTAAGAAGCAGATTTGAAGTAAGTGGAGTTCCTGTGGACAACCAGACGGTTTCTGAGATTTTGATATTTGAACTAAGTACTCAAGCACTTGAAATGAAAGTGGTTCACAACATTTGATTACATTCTCAGATTGAGGACAATGAGGCCTATGACAACACTACTATATGCTATGAATTTTTCACCAAATCCCATGCCAATGTTTGCAAAATATGGGACCTAATGCTCACACTGGCCAAGCACCTAAAATGCTCCCTCCCACAGAGAGGATTTCAGTGCATATCCCGATGCATCTTGCTTCCTCCCAGGATTGCAGTGTAAATTAAAGGCTATCTGGATGAAACCCAAAGTGTAGTTGATTGCAAAATTGGTAACTAAACAGGCAGTATATTATAACTGATCACTTGTTAAAATAACCACCCTCGAAATTCTTTTCTACTGAGATTAATATTAATTGATTTTAACTATGATTGCAAAGATGTTTTCTATCATTTGTGTGATAGTACATCATTAGCATGCAGTGCTAAGAACAGCAACTTACATTTATATAGTGTGTTTACCTCAACAAAGTGTCTCAAATTGTATTCACAGTTACATTATAAACAAAATTATCACTGAATTGTTTCAGGAGATACTTTACAAGATGGAAACAGAAGAGAATTTTAAAATTGGGGCATTGTTTGTACTGATGCCAATGTGGGTCAGTGAACAAAGGGACAACAAGTGTATGAGACATGGAAAAAGTTAAACAATCCAGTGGAAATCTGGAGGATAGATCATAGAGAGCCAAGAAGGGGTCTGAAAAAAATGATTAAGTACAGAGGTAATAAAACCAGTGTTTCAACAATGGAGGAGCTGAGGCCAGGACAGATTGGGAAAAGTGACAGATATTTTCATTTGGCATTTTCTATTTTTCATTTGTTATACTGATTTTCTGCAAGTAATTTCTCTTCCTGATATTGTCAATGATCTGTTTATTTAACAGAAGAAGGATAACCTTGTCAGATATCTCTGTCAATTATCATGTTGGCACTAATACTTGATGACTATGCATTGCTTTGAAATCTAATGACTGAATGTGGGATTGAGTCCAAATTTTTGTATTCAAGCGAGACATGTCACCTATTCTATTTAACAAAGTGTTTCTGTTTCTAAGAAAACTGCCAATGAAGTCACTTATTTTGTGCACAAATATACATTGCTCCTGTTATACACCCTCAATGATTCCTTTCTGGCAGTAGCAGTGTTGTGAGATGATAGCTTTGTCTTAGGAATATAGTATGTTGGAAGAGGAATGAGCCATTTGACCCCTCACTCTAGACTGACCATTCATTTAGATCACAGCTAATCTGCTGCCTCACTTTTCCACACCACTCTATTATCCAATAATAGATAGAAGATGTAGAAAAATACATGAGGCAAGAAGCAAGCATAATCTCTTTACCCAACTTTAGGTGCATTGTATCAAGCTGTTGGACACCATTTATTGTTATTTCTATCTTACATAATGCATAAATAAACAAAATTTTGTATAATATGTGTAGATGTAAGATATATTTATCAGTATTTTGCCTATGTTTTTCAAACCCATGCTTATCCATATTACAAGTCTCGAACTTCCATTTTTATAAGTTTTCAGAGACTAGATTTCTTGATGTATGAAAGCAAGCTAACTGACTTACAGCTAGTCTGGTTATTCAGCTGATCTGGATGAAGATAGAACAGAGCAAATTTGTAAACTTCAAGGAACCACCGTCTGGATTAGCAAACACATTTCATAAGTATTGACTTTATTGATCGACTAACGTCAGTCAAAGAGAGTACATATCAAGGATAATCTCTACTACTTATGATTTAGAGCAGCAAAGATTGTAGAGAAAAGAAAGACCACCCAGTTGTGTGCCATTTTGCAGAGCAATTTCAATCTTGCATTATTCAGTGCGATCAGATTGCCTTATCATAAAAACCTTTGCAGTTTGTGCACTTATCATCTGGTGTGCTAACATGCTGTCCATTATATTATTCAAACTATAATTTATTTAACCTTTAATATGCATTTTTCCACCGGTATTGTACATGAAGTAAGGTGGCTCCTGACAAAAAAAATACTATTTTTGGTTCTTCTGACTATTATTTTTCCAAACATTGATTAAGCCAAAACAAAGGAAAAACTTGTGGTACTTTATGTTGAAATCACCAGTCCCAAGCTGGATTGAAGTTACCTAATAGAGAAATTGAACCAACAGCGTATTATTGGTAACGTAACGTGGAATCTTCCCAGGTTATGAATGACTTCAGCTGAAGTGAGAAATGTGAGAGAATTGTGTGAGATGTCAAATGAAAACTTTCTCTGTACCAGGACCAAATGTTCCGCACATGGAGACGACTTTCTTGCTAGTGACTGAAAACAGGCTTTTTATCAGGATTCACACCACACTTATTACTGCTTACACTCTCCACGTTATTATGCCATTCTCCTAACCACCAGATAGCAATTGGATACTGAGAATTCCTGACATGGAAGTCAGAGTGGGTATCTGGCAACTCTGGCTTGCCACTTGCTTCTCTGGACCTCCAACTTGGACACCAGGCAACAATGTCTCACGGTCACATGGCACAGGCGACACAAACTACTGCCTGAACCATGGCACCTGACACATGCCAGTCTCTCTGCAACATCATGTGTCATTTCCAATCTACCTATAGTACAGTTGTACACTTGAATGAGGCACTTTGTAGTGCATTGGCACCTCTCATTACAATGAAACTAAAAGGACACTTTGCAGCAGGAACAGAGAGCCGGTTAACAAGGCTGCATCTCAGGACTACTTGTTCACTCTTTTCATGGATACAGACTTCATTTCTATCTGGATGCCCACACCATCCCTGCCTGGTCTCATCTTTCCTGGCTTTTTCTTGCATTTAATGTCTTTTGCTTTCCCCTCAGATGAATCTGAAAATCACAAAGTTCTTCTGAAGCGAAAACAGAAAATGTTGGAGAAGCTCACCAGCTCTAGCAGCATCTGCAGAGAGAAAACAAAGTCAACTTTCATATCCAATGATCCTTCTACAGAACCTGAAAATTTGACTCTGACTCTGTTTTCTCTCCTTAGATGCTGTCAGACCTGCCGGGTTTCTCCAGCAATTGCTGTTTTTTTGTTTCAGATTTCCAGTATCTGCAGTTCTTTGTAATTTGCTTTCTTTTTCAGAGTTCTACAGCCCAGCCTTTCAGTTCAGAGCACACACAAAACCAGGCAGCTTGTCATGGTTGTGAGCAAGACTAGTTAAGGGAGAGGATATTTTGCTGTGTGACACAGTGTTCTCTTAATTTCCCACCAGCACCTCATGCAAACTGTGTATGTGTAAAGTACACTATACGTGCAACAAATGAGTGGTCATGTCTCACACGTTTTCAATGCAGTAGTTCTCAGTGCTTCACTCTTTTAGGCGAGATGGGATGGCTGCTCTAAGAGTGTGATAATTTGTGCAAGAAAACTCATAGCGAAACCCACCATGAAGCTGAACAAAAATTACACTTCAACAAAGGATGGGAAAATGCAGCTCATATTTTGTGTACTCTGTTGTATTGTATTGTATTGATTTTGAATTGTGCTGGTTGTTGGTCCAACAAGACACCCTTTTGTCTCCTTTCAACAAGGGCACTAACCCGGCTGGTAACAGGCATTCCCTCACGTTAAGGACTCCAGGGCCTACACTGAGGGATGCTGACTGATCAGAGACTGGTGAGCTCTGAATTGTTCAACAGCACCATTGGGGAAATTGCAGTTGTTGCCAGTGATACGATACCTAAGGCCCAGGATTGCACACCTGAGTGATTGCAGGAGGGGCTATTTCATACATTGGAAGTTACAACACAACTGATAGGTGTGTCAACAGCACAAATACAGGAGAGGGGCTATTATTCTCAGTGAGTCCCTTCACCTTCCCAGTGCAGGCCTCTTGCTTAGAGTTTGAGTGCCTCTGAACAGGAAATTCTCTGACCTCCTTTACCCACTTCCCAATCCAGAAGAGCTCAAGCAAACTGATCAGCATTTGCTCTTCAAATTTTCTGCATTCATTGCCTATACAAGGGCTTCAACTGGGGTGGATATTAGGTCAATTACAAGACTTTCCATTGCAAACTTAGTTAGTGCATAAACAGGAAGTCAGCAGGACACCTACTTGCTACCCTCCTGCATGATTAAATACCCTACTTCTAAACTTTCCACAGGAGAGGACATAAGAATTTTGCTTATACTTTTGATTGAATTTTGACAAAATTCAATGAGATTGATACTTGACTACCAGCTCATGTGTTCTTTTTTCTGCGAAACTTATTATAATAAAAAAATTTACATTTATCTACAATTAATTCAGTTCCAAAATCGGATTAATTTTAATTTCTTCTTCAGTGTGGAACCTATCTACTTGAATTTATTTCAATTACCATGTTTTGGTTAGATTTGGTGAGGGAGAATCTTGTCAAACATGCAACTGCTCAGATCTTAATTTTCCATGTGTTAAAATGGACAAAACCCATAAATACTCAGCAGTCCCCAGACAGCAAAATGAAAAAGTTACATTCTTCACATCCTTAATAACAAATTATTTGCCATTTTCTCTGCTAATTTTTAAACACCAGATATTTTTAAAGTGGGATAGAAAACTGAAGCGAAACTTGTTGATGCATGTGTTAGTGAAGTTCATGGCAGCGTGAGTGATGAATCACTTGTTCCCTTTCCAACCTTTGTTGGTGGCTGGATGTTTTGATGTTAAGGAAGAAAGCTGAATAAATTTGGTTAGAATTTTCTATACTCTTGCCTGGTGCTGTGATCTGATTAGCACAAATTAAAATTAAAGCTTTAATTTAACTTGATTATAAAATGGGATATACTTCATCATAAGAAGATCAACTTCAATCCTTTCCTAGAGATGTGCAAGTACTGTAAGTTCTGAACTGTACGTCTGAATGAAGGGCATGTTGAGATCAAATTTGAAGTAGAGAGCATAAACTGAATTGACATTGTTCTATTTCGTCTTTCTTTTGAATCTGTTATCATTAGATATTATCATGAGTTTAAGAGCCTGTACAACTTATCTTTAGGTATAAGCAGTTTTGAGTTTTGTAAGAAATGCAGAAATTGTAGTTTTTTGACTGCATCTTTGTTTGCTTGAAGGACTTAAGCCTGAAACATTGATCCTCCTGCTCCTCAGATGCTTTCTGACCTGCTATGCTTTTCCAGTGCCACACTTTTTGACTCTGATCTCCAGTCCTCACTATCTCTCTATTGGAGCTGAAAGTTGCAGTCAGGGCTTAGGAAATGTATTGGGAGTTACTTTCATTTCTTCATGAGATATGGCCATCTTTGGCTCGGCAACATTTACTGCCCATCGCACGGGGTAGTTAAGAGTCAATTACTTAGCTGTGGCACTGGAGTCACATGTAGGCCAGACCAGGTAAGGATGGCAGTTTTCTTCCCTAAAAGGCATCCATGAACCAGATGGGTTTTCTCCCCCAACAATTGGCAATGGATTAATGGTCATCATTAGACTCAATATTCCAGATTTTCTCCTTTCTTGAATTCAAATTCCTCCATCTGCCATGGCAGGATTTGAACCTGGTTCCCGAGGACATTATGTGGGTCTCTGAATTAACAGTTTAGTGATAATACCTCAAGGCCATTACCTTCACAATTTGTATTCATAAGAAGCTGGGTACCACTAACAACTGAAACACACTGGTTTTGTGGTAGAGACAGTTAGAGTGGGGTTTGCAAAGCACATAAGCAAATATTAGCTTCATACAACTCAGCTCAAGCTTGATGATGCTCGTTGCTACTGACAGACTAGATTCATGCCTGTGAATAAGTACGAGAATGCATATTTCAGAGTGATCGGTAATGAGGATGCTGAACAGGAGTTTGACCATTTAGATTAGGCATCAAGCTGCAGTTTCAAGGTCAGATCAACAAAAGTGAAGAATTCCAATTCCTTGTGAAGTTTAATGAGATTTGAAGACTCCTTTCATAGAATATTTAATCATTTGAAAAGCATAAATTATTAATAAAAACCTTCGTAACTAAAATGGGAATTTTTTTTTGTCGATAATTTGTAGTTTTCTTTACTGCATGAAATAAAGATCACTATTATAATTCTGATGCAATGTGAAAAGGTTGCTTCATCAATTGGAAATAACAATTTTTCAGACCTTGAAGGGGGAATACTAGATCTAATTACATGGTAACAATTGTCTAGATGTCATCAATATTGGACAATTATCTGAATGTACATGTCTGTACTCTTGGTAAGACTGATGATGTTGTAAGCTAGTGCACTTCATATATTCGTTACAGCTGAAGGGACATAAAGTTAACTGGAACTTTAATGGTTCTAAATTGAAATACTAGTGATTTTCATCACAAAATATTCAATGGAAACATAATTCTTCTCTTCATACTAAAAAGTTAATCTTTATCCAAGTCTGTGCTTCGTAGCTCTATAGTCAAACATATTTTAGCTACTTGTATTTAAGTCTCT
Source organism: Chiloscyllium plagiosum (assembly GCF_004010195.1). Taxonomy (NCBI): domain Eukaryota; kingdom Metazoa; phylum Chordata; class Chondrichthyes; order Orectolobiformes; family Hemiscylliidae; genus Chiloscyllium; species Chiloscyllium plagiosum. Next base: position 79,400,699 of record NC_057716.1, on the reverse strand, counting down.
CTTAATGTTATGAGATGCAGTCAATAAAATGTGTTAAATATTTAGAGAAGTGTACATGTTTTGTAAATCTTACCATTGAGAATGTAAAAGAAAGAAACATTTGAAAAATGATTCAATTAATCCCAATTTTAAATCCATGTTGACTGTAGAAAGCAATTTAAAATTCTCATAGATATGGTGTCTCTCGTCATTTTTACATTCTATGGAATTATTGAAGATATATTGGCCTTTTGGGCCATATAGGCAAAGTGGTGTTTCTGCTCCTCTTGAACCTCCTCACAACTAATCTCATTTAATCAACCATTTTAACCACATATTTCCTTCGCTCTCAAATGCTTGCCTAGTTTCCTTGAAATGTATCTATTCTGCGAGATTCATAGTTACAGATCCATCATAGTAACAGAGCCATCATAGTCACAGAGACATCCAGCATTGAAACAGGTCCTTCAACCCACTTTAACTATGTCAACTAACAAACACTTAACTAATCTCCACAACCATCTAATGAAGGAGCAGCACTCTGAAAGCTGGTGCTTCCAAATAAACCTGTTGGACTATAACCTGGTGTTGTGTGATTTTTACTATACTCATATTTAGGTGCACTTGGTCCATAGCCTACAATGCCCTGACATTTAAAGTACTCATCAATGTTGCAAGCGTATCCGCCTCCTACCCTCTCAGGCAGTACATTCCATATTTCTACCACTCTCTGGATGGCATAGAAGAAAGAGGACTTTTGATCCATGGTGGCAGCACGGCGAAGGGGTCTCGTGCGTGAAGGACTGTAGAGTTGAACACTTTTTTTTATATTTCATTATTTTTATGCCTTTATATTGTACGTTTTGGTTTATTTTGTCTGTGTTTTTAACATGCTGTCGAGAGCGGTGACACTATACAACACTTTTCATTGCATTTTGTAACAAAATACACATGACAATAAACAAATCAAATCATTGTGCATGTCCTTCTCTTATTGGATTTCCCAAAATGCATTACTTCACATTTAGAGTCATAGAGATGTACAGCATGGAAACAGACCCTTTGGTTCAATCCGTCCACGCCGACCAGACATCCCAACCCAATCTAGTCCCACCTGCCAGCACCCGGCCCATATCCCTCCAAACTCTTCCTATTCATATACCCATCTAAATGCATCTTAAATGTTGCAACTGTACCAGCCTCCACAACATCCTCTGGCAGCTCATTCCATACATGTACCACCCTCTGCATGAAAAGTTGCCTCTTAGGTCTCTTTTATATCTTTCCCCTCTCACTCTAAACCTATGCCTTCTAGTTCTGGACTCCCTGACCCCAGGGAAAATACTTTGTCTATTTATCCTATCCATGCCCCTCATAATTTTGTAAACCTCTATAAGGTCACCCCTCAGCCTCCGACACTCCAGGGAAAACAGCCCCAGCCTGTACAGCCTCTCAAATTCCATCTGCCATTACTCTTCTAATTTATCAGCTGATCACCTGCAGACTGTAGCCTGAGACCTCCCTCTTCAATATCAACAACACCACAAATTCTTGTGTCATCTTTAATCACTTATTATGGTCCTAAGTTGCATATTCTTATCATCCCTTGGGTTAAGAACAGATTTCATTTAGATGTCATTTCATTTCATTTAGCTCTTTGGAGGGTTGATGGGGACTTGGTAGGCTGAATGGCTCACTTTCACACTATAGGGATTCTATGATTCTAAATTCTACTATAATAGCATTGTAAAAGATCAATTTTCCAAATGGCAAAAGCTGAAAGACAAGTTTTTACCTTTTAGATTTTTGAGCAGAGGCAATTGCCTCATGGCATTATCATTGGACTGTTAATCCAGAGATCCAGGTAATATTCTGGGGACCCAGGTTCAAATCCTGGTATGGTAGATGGTGGAATTGGAACTTTAAAAAAATCTGGAATTCAGAATCTCATAATAATGATTGTCAATTGTCAGAAAAAAGTCCATCTAGTTCATTAATGCCCTTTAGGGAAGGAAACTTCCATCCTTACCTGGTCTGCCCTACATGTGACTCCAGACCCATAGCAATGTGGTTAACTGATAACTGTTTCCTGGACTATTAGGGATGGACAATAAATACTGGGCCAGACAGTGACACCCTCATCCCATGAATGAGTTAAAAGTGTAACAAATACTTAAAATCAACACAGATTATATCCTGATTAGCAAGCAACCAATTTATCAGGGTTTGTGGGTGGGGGAAAATACCCAGGCACTTAACTTCAGAAGTTGGTCATAACCCTTAGTTCAAGCACTTCAAATTTGATCTGTGCAACTGAAGGTGAGGCAGGTATGGAAATCCAGGCGACAGATTTCAAGGAGCTTTGGTCTCTCGGTCCAACAATTATGAAGTTCTTGCAAACAGTGTGGACTAAAAGAGGGAAAGATGCAAACCGGCCCCTGCACTGTGCTATAAGGAGCCATTCAAGTGTTGAGGTGATAATAATAGAGTAGTGTTGGAGGACATCATAGTTAGAGGGATAGACATTATTGTCTACTGGCACAGGTGCGAGTATCGAAGGGTTTGTTGCCTACTCGGTGCCAGAGTTAAGGACATGACTTCAGAACTTGAGAGGGATTTGGCATGGTATCCAATTGCTGTATCCATGTTGGCATCAACAACTTGGATTGGAGTAGAAACAAGCTTCTGCTGAAAGATTTTGAACAGTTTGGAGCTTAATGATAAAAACAGAACCATCAAGGGTTGGCAATACTATGGCTTTAAGAGGTGCATTTTGTCCATTTTTTTAATGAAGAAAGGTTGATACAGAGGTATGGAGCAGTCTGCTCAAAGCCAATAATGCAGACAGCTTGTGAGGCCCTGGATGACTGGGGTCAAGCTCCCACAGAACCAGGATTTTCAGTTCGAGCTTTCAGCAGTTGCTGTGCTCTTGAAGCTGAATGTGAAAGCTTTTATTCCTCTCTCTATCTCAGGTAAAAGCTGGGGTTCACTTCCTGCTGCTAGAATTGTGTGAGAGACAATCTGTTTTACTGAATTTACCTTTACTAAGGGTGTGTTTATGGGATGTTATTGTGCTGGAACCGTTAATTATTAATATTAATATATTTAACATAAATAATATATTATTTTGTTAAGCATTCTGACAGAGTTACAGTTAAGCCAATTTTTTAATTTTATGTCTATATTTTGTCTGTATTTTAACTGTAGTATAAAAATAAAGTGCATTTTGCTTAAAGTCAAGTAGTTTGAACAATCAAATTGCATCTGGAATGCAATGCCTGGCATTTGCCTTTAAAATAAGAAAAAGCTAGTGTCTGGGATATCTTCTTAATATATTTTGAGAGAGTTTGGTCAGGCCCATAACCAAGGGTACAGTCTGCAGATTGCAAGCTAAGTCACATTCACACTGGCATGGGTTAAATAAAAGGAGGAGAAAGTGAGGTCTGCAGATGCTGGAGATCAAAGTTGAAACTTTATTGCTGGAACAGCACAGCAGGTCAGGCAGCATCCAGGGAACAGGAGATTCGACGTTTCGGGCACAGGCCCTTCTTCAGGAATGGGTTAAATAAAATCAAGGCGTGAAATGCATGGCTCAAAGATTGATGTGGACAGAGTGAGTTTCATTTCATAGGGCTTTGGCACTAGGACTGGGGTATATGAGAGCTGTTCAGGTGCCATGGTTTTCACTTGAAGTATACTAGGGCCAGAATCCTGATAAATCAAATAACTAGGGCAAGAGGGCTATCCAGAAGGATTTGAATTAATTAGAGAGGCAAAGGGTTTTGATGAGGAGTACATAAGCCCGAGATTCTGTGAGATTCAAGCATTACATGGATAGAGGATTGGCTAACGAATAGAAGACAGAGAGCTGGGATAAAGGGGGCATTTTCAGGATACAAACCTATAGCCAGTAGAGTACCATAAGGATGAGTACTGGGGCCACAATTATTTACAATGTATATTAATAATTGGCAGAAGGAATGTAAATATGGATTTCAGGAAAATCGATGGGAAGATGAGAGCAGAGAATGACACTAAGAATTTACCGTCAAATTTAAAAGAGTGTGGGCAAAACTTGGCGGTTGCAATATGTTGTGGGAAAATCCCTATAGTGTGGTAGCAGGCCATTAAGCACATCAAATACACACTGACCCTCCAAAGACCATCCGACTCAGACCCACCCGCTTCCTTTTCCCTGAAACCCTCCCTGTCCCATGGCTAATCTATCTCACCTGCACATCTTTGGACTGTGGGAGGAAACCGACACAGATACAGGGACAATGTGCAAACTCCACACAGACAGTTGCCCTAGGCTGGAATCAAACCCGGGTCCCTGGGTGCTGTGAGGTAACCGTTTTAACTATTGAGCCACCATGCCTGCTATGAGCTTATTCAGTTTGGCAGACAGGCTCGAGGAACTGAGTATGATTTATGTGGAGAAAGGCTGCAGAAAGCTGCAAAGAGGGACTTGGGGGTTCATGTGTTTGAATAACCAAAGTTAACATCCAATAAAGGTGACATGGTGGCTCAGTGGTTAGCACTGCTGCCTCACAGTGTCAGGGATCTGGGTTTGATTCCATCATCTGATGACTGTCTGTGTGGGTTCCTCTGAGTGTTCCGGTTTCTTCCTACAGACCAAAGATGTACAGGTGGATTGGCCCGGAGTGTCCAGGGAGGTGCAATCTAGATAGATTAGCCTTGTGAAATGCAGGATTATTGGGATAGGGTAGGGGAGTGCTTCTGGTGGGATGCTGTTCGGAGGGTCAGTGTGTACTCAATGGGCTGATTGGCCTACTTCCACACTGTAGGGATTCAATGATTCTAAGTTCAACAGGAAATAAGGAAGGCAAACTGAAACAAAAACAGAACTTGGTGGATAAGCTCAGCAGTTCTGGCAGCATCTATTAACATTTCAAATCCAGTGACACTTTGTCAGAGCTGATTAGGTTAGATTACTTACAGTGTGGAAACAGGCCCTTCGGCCCAACAAGTCCACACTGACCCGCCGAAGCACAACCCACCCAGACCCATTCCCCTACACCTAACACTATGGGCAATTTAGCATGGCCAATGCGCATAACCTGCGCATTTTTTTGGATTGTGGGAGGAAACCGGAGCACTCACAGTTACCTGAGGCAGGAATTGAACCTGGGTCTTTGGCGCTGTGAGGCGGCAGTGCTAACCACTGAGCCACCGTGCCACCTGATGGCAGCTGGGAAAAAAGTTGTTTTTCATGCAGAAGACAGGGTGAGTTAGGGAGTAAATGATAGTGGAGTTGGAGCCCAAAAAGAGAGAATAGATGGACAAACAAAACAATGGACAAAGATCAGCCTGGGAGATTGGGTTGTGTGTAGTAACGGACCATGTGATAACAAGGCCAGTTGTGGGGGAGTTGGGGTGTGGTTGGAGGAGAAGGTGCTTCAAGTGGTAAAATGGTTAAACTCGGTATTATGTCCAAAAGGTTTCAGAATTCCCCAGCAGAAAATGGAGTGCTGCTCTTCCAGCTTGCACAGAGGTTTGCTGGAGCACTGCAGCAAGCATGAGACACAGTTGTTGGCCAGGGAACAAAGTGGTGTGTTGAAATAGCAGGCAACTGGAAGCTCACAGTATATGTTTTGTGGGTAAAATGGAATGTTGAAATAGAATGTTGATCTTTAACTCAAAGGGAATGGAGTAGAAAAACAGGGAAGTCTTGCAAAAACTATGTAAGACCATAAGAACACAGAGTAGGAACAGGAGTAAGCCCTTTGGCCCACTGAGCCCGCTCTACCATTCAATAATATCATGGGTAATCCAACATTCTTCACATCTACTTTATGGGTCTTTCCTTATAACCCTTGATTCCTGTACAATCTCAGGCTTTAACATACACAAGGACTTTACCCCAGTAGCTCTCTGCATCAAGGAGCTCTAAAGACTCACAACCTTCTGAGAGAATAAATTCCTCAGACTAGAGTTTGGAAGGTTTTTCCTGTTGTGTGACAGTCTAGACCTGGATGGCATTATCTTAGAGTGAGGGGTCGTCCACCTAAGGCAGAGATGAAGATGAATTTCTTCTCCAGGTGTGTGGTGAATCTGTGGATTGTTTACTGTCAAGGCTGAGTCATTACATTACATTCAAGATGTGGTAGGGAGATTATAATGAATTAGAGAATCAAAGAGTATTGGGATATGCTTCGGCAAGTCATAGAAAGGTCAAATCAAGGAATATCAGATCAGCCACAATCATATCAAAATGGTGATACAGAATTAAAGGACGGACTGGCCTACTTATGCTCCTACAACTTGTGATCTTATGTTCTTATCCAACTCAAGAAAGGGTACTTCTAACCTGTTTAATCAACCAAAATATATCATGTAGAATACTTTCTTGCAATGCCATGCTTCTGTAATGTAACTTCAGACCCCATTCACTCCCAAAGAAGTTTACTTCTGCCTGTCATACCAGGTCAAAATTTCATCTGTCCTCCAACAATTGTTTGACACATTCTCATTCTTTTTGATCTATTACCAGCAAGGCACATCCTGACGTCTCCCTGCTCCTTAAACCTTCAGAATTTCTATCTTTTCAGTTCCCCTTCTTTTGACTTGAAACTTTACATTCACCAGCATCCTGCCTGCTCATGAGCACAAAAATATTTTACCAGATTTCCCACAACAATAAAAGTGGTGCTTTTATTTCTATCTGTCAAAGAGGAACAATGCATTCTGTGAGATTTCACAACTAATTTGGCACAGAGTGTTCATAATTACTGGTCCAGAGAAGTTGTGCACATTTGCTTGTGTTATTCCTGATTTTAAGAAAACTATTTGACTGAGACTATTCAGTTTATAACTGTTGTTTGATGTAATTCTTCATTATATTTAAAGAGCTATTAGTTCAAGAGGGGAACAAACAGAAGTAACAACAGATTGAACAAAGTATTGGACTGGAGCTGTAGCCACAACACAATTGATGTGTGACTTGTTGGTTCAAATAGCCACCATCAGTCATGTTGTCAAGCATAGCCTTTTTTTTCACTTCTACTATCTTCTCCTTTCTTTTCTCAATGCAGATGTTTAATTTCTCAGTCTCGGTGATATAGCTTTTCCTATTTATTTCAATATTAATATTTGTAAAGTATTTTATTGAACACAATATTTTCTTGTATTTTATGAGTCTGTTATGATTGAAAGTTTAATGCTTTCACTTAATTAGCACGAGTATTGCATTCATTAAAAAAAAAATCACAATTGAATGGAGAAAATCCTCATAAGAAATAGTTTATTTTTAAAATGTACAAGTTGGAGAAAACAAGTTATTTTCTGTTGTCTCTTTCTGCTACAGAGGACTTTAGGAGTAAGCATCAATCACTTTCAGAAATTTCTTCCACAAATAGCAATTAGCCTCTAATTACTGTAAGGATATGCCTTTGCTGTGAGATTTGCAGACAAGGTTTAACAAAACTTCTGCCTCACTGCAAAATATAATCATTTCTGGACGTAACAAATCGTTCGAAGATCCCAGGCTTATGTAATGATTGAAGCTTCACTCATGTTGACTCAGGAGAAAAAAAAAATCATACTTCTGCTCACGGCTTCACTATTAATCCACAGTGAATTTCCTACAAATCATGTCACATTGCAGCATTCACCTACATACAGCAGGTAAGTTAGAAGAAATATATATTATTAGGAAAAATACACATTTTTATACATAATTACTATGGATATTTTACATGTTGTGCGTTTAGAAAGGGGAAAGATGTCTTCAGGTAACACTTCAAAGTTGTTTTTTTGTGTGTTAAAGACTCCCGGACCTATTTGTTTGTATGCATTTTAATGAGGTTTTACAACCCTTGAAGTGAAGAGGTGGGGCTTAGTAGCTCGTGCATTAGAAATAAAATGTATTGTTGCCGAGTGGTGAGGGTCCAGATACAAATAAGAAAATCTAGAAGTTAGTCACTCTGTGAGTCAGTATGTTTGTGCCAGAGAGACTCTACTGAAAACTGAGTTTATGAAATTCATGTGTTTGCTCTGAGTTGAATTTGCAATTTGTTTCAGTACAATGGAATTTATATGGCTCCAACATGAGCTTCATTGTCAGGACACTCATTGTCCATGAGAACACTCTCCATGTCTCGATAAATCAGGGGCATCACATTGTGTGCACCAATTGCTTCATTGCTATATTGGGAAAGTGCCTGCAATCATACAAAGGCACTCAAAAGTGGAAACTGATGTTCCCATTTCCCAAATAAAGCCTATTTTTCGAACGAGACAACACGTCACAGTATGTGTTTGAAAAGGACATGAGGCAGAGAGTGATTTCTTTACAGTGAATTGAGGGGGATGGGCGGAATAGAGACAGTAGTGGAGCATGGAGATTTCTGGCTTATTTCCGGAATTGTACTTCCAAAGTAATAGTAAAGCTGTGGTTGTTGAAAGTGCAATTAGATAATGTAACATGTTATCAGAGCTCCTTTTATAAGCATGACAGTGACTTTTTGTGGAAGCGTCCACACCACACCAAGGATTTGAGGGGATGGATGTGAGGAATCAGGCGTTCCTTCAATAAATCTCTTCTATTTAGCTGACATTCTCCACATATGATCGTCTCACCAACTGTTTCTTGGGACATCTAGATATAAACATGCCAGAGCCAGCACTGTACTGATAAAGTTAGTAGACTGCTCTATCTGTCGATTTACCTCACAGAGTGCCACTAACAGTCTTTGTGTTGCTCCAGTGCTTTTTTATGATTTTGATGAAGTTATTAATGGCCAAGCCAGGAGCTGAGAAGGTGCCTGCATGCCAGTTCTTCCTTGGTGTGCCATCAAGGAATGCTCACCAGATTGTGCTCCTGAGTCTAAACTAGAAAGTGAACACACAATTGTGAAAGTTTCTGAACCAGTGGAGAGTGTGCAGGGAAAAATCTTGCGGTGCATCGTCTGAGGATTCAATGACTTTGCCTTTGAGGTGGAAGCTTGTGCAGGCTAAGAATGAGTTTGCACTGGTGATAATGAGAGAGCAGTGCAGCACAGAACAATATAGCTTACTGGGTTTGTTGGACATTGAATTGCCCCCAGTCCAAAAGAGCAATCTTGCTCTTCTCTGAGCAATTTTGAATTTTTCTCCTCAGAAGGAATGAGGAGGATATTTCCCCCAAATTGGACTGCATTTGGGCCATTTTTATTACAACACAACAAAGGGAGGGACTGAATAAGTTGCAAGTGGATGGAAAATTACTTGGTGGTCGGACATAAACATGAGACACAGTGGGATGCCCCCAATAGGTGAGGCATAGAGGGCAGGAAAATTGAACAGTTTGGGAGGATGAGTGGGTGAGAACCAGTGGGGTTTTATTAATGCATTCAAATGATATGGAAGTTGCTGGCTGGGTAGCATATATTACCCATTCCAAGATGCCTTTGAGAAGGTAATAATGAAGATGGCATGATGCATGCAATAGTTTGCATTGCTGTCAATGACCCTCAGTGAATTGCATGTGCAGTGGCAGAATTAGAGTGAGTGAAGGCCCTGTAAGTGTCAGATAGCAGAGAGAATCAGGGCATGAGCTTTTTTTTCTGCAAAATAATGCTGGAATATTGCAATATGAGAGGTTATTCCTGGCTCGCAGCATCTGAAGTGGGGAACAGCTGGCCTTCCAATACAATGCAACAGCATAAGTGCCTCATGAGGACCAATGCCATCTCTCCTGCTTCTCACTTCCCCAAGAAAAGCTCATAAAAGGCTGGTTGTATAATTGCATGCAAGAAGATGCTGTGGGCCATAGTGACCAAGGTTCCATGACTCTCTCACAACAAAACACAAACAGTAAATTATAATGTACCACCCACAGTCTCTGAAAGCCATATTGAACTGCTTTTTAATTAATGTACTGGTAAAATGAACTAACAACTTCTTCCCATGGAAATTTACGAGAATGAAGGATGGTTTGATACAAGGAAAGATAGTGGGGAGTTTGAGCTTATTGTACTCGGAGCAGAGAAGATTAAGTGACCTCACTGAGGTGTTCAAACCTGTGAACAATTTTAACATGGTAAAGAAGGTTATTCTGTTTCCAACTAGTTGGTACGTCAGCAACCCGGGGTCATAATTCAAGATTGTCAGCAGAGAGTTAGGAGTAAAATGTGGTGAAAACTTCTTTACTCAGAGTTGTTTGGATTTGGAATGTGCTGCTTGGGAGAGTAGTGGAGGCAGATTCTATAGGATGTTTCTAAAGACAGTTGGATATATATTTGAAAGTGATGAATGTAGAGGGTGATAGAGATAGGACTGGAGAATAGAACGAGATGTCGTTCTTTCAGGAGCTGAGACAGGCATAATTGTGTGGAATGGCCACATTCTGTCCTGTACAATTCTATGATTCTAAAAGACATGTTCCTCTGTGATTATATTCTTTTGAAGCTAAAATAATATTATCAGATAATAATTTATTATATATCTGAATTCTGTAGCATAAAGTCACTGAACTTTAATTATCAATAGTATATAATTCTGAGGAAACTTTCAGCAATTATGAAAATTTATGTTCTCACCATCTCACATCCATTTAGTATTCACACAACAACAGTGTCAAACTAATCTTCTAAAATCAGAAGTCCTTTGTCTAACTGGGACAAGGTGAAACCTCCCACAGAATTAAAATGCTACACCTCCAAGATTGTACATGCCATTAACAATCATTAAGGAATTGCTAAATTGCAATGTCCATTATCATATTAATACTGCATTCTAAAATGAATTAATATTTAACATTTTATTGTAAAACTTACATTTCAATGTGCAGCACAGCTATAAAACAGCAGGATTACCAGCTTCATGACCTTCATGTTTACTCTTATTTAAATCAGCTTTAAATATGTATTAAATGCAAAGACATATAGGTCAACAATCAAAGATGTTCTGGATGGAATCTAACTAGGTACTCAATAATTTACTTCACATTTTGTTTTGTTCTTTTTTTTAACAACTGGGGATCTCAGATCATTTTTGCCTTATTTTCACCTTATGTTCTGATATAGTTACATGAAGCCACCAAACAGGACTACTTGAATGTTAAATAGCATAAGCAGCAAGTGATACTCAGAGTAAGTGATCCCACAACAAATGGATCAGGTCGAAGCTCTGCAGTCCTGCCACATCCAGTTATGAATGGTGGTGGACAATTAAACAACTCACTGGAGGAGGAGGTGCCACAACTATCCCCATCCTCAATGATGGAAGAGCCCAGCACATCAGTGCAAAAGATGAGCCTGAAGCTTTTGCTCAAATCTTCAGCCAGGAGTGCTGAATGAATGATCCATCTCAGCCTCCTCCAGTGGTCCCCAACATTACAGATATCAGTCTTCAGCCAATTCAATTCACTCCATCTGATATCAAGAAATGGTTGGAGACACTGGATACTACAAAGGTTACGGGCCCTGACAACATTCTGGCAATAGTACTTAAAACTTGTGCTCTATAACTTGCTGCATCCCTCGCCAAGTTGTTCCAGTACAGTTACAACACTGGTATCCACCTGACAATATGGAAAATTGTCGAGGAGAAAGTGAGGACTGCAGATGCTGGAGATCAGAGCTGAAAATGTGTTGCTGGAAAAGCGCAGCAGATCAGGCAGCATCCAAGGAACAGGAGAATTGACATTTCGGGCATAAGCCCTTCTTCAGGAAGAAGGGCTTATGCCCGAAACGTCGATTCTCCTGTTCCTTGGATGCTGCCTTATCTGCTGCGCTTTTCCAGCAACACATTTTCAGCAATATGGAATATTACCCAAGTATGTCCTACACATAAAAGCAGGACAAATCCAAACTGGCCAATTACTGCCCCATCAGTCATCTTTCGATCATCAGTACAGTGATGGGCTGTGTCATCAACAGTGCTATCAAACAGCTCCTGAACAGCAATAACCTGCTCAGTGACGCCCGGTTTGGGTTCCACCAGGACCACTCAGATCCAGACCACATTACAGCCTTTGTCCAAACATGCAAAAAAGAGCTAAATTCCAGAGATGAGGTGAGAGTGACAGCTCTTGACTTCATTCGACCGAGTATAGCATCAAAGAACCCAAGCAAAATTGGAATCAATGGGTATAGGGAGCAAACTCTCCAGTAGTTGGAGTCATAGCTAACACACAGGAAGATGGTCATAGTTGTTGGAGGCCAGACATCTCAGCTCTAGGACATCTCTACAGGAGTTCCTCAGGGTAGTGTCCTTGGACCAACCAGCTACGGCTACTTCATCAATGACATTCCCTTCATCATAAAGTCAGAAGTGGGGATGTTTGCCAATGTTTGCACAATGTTCAGCACCATTTGTGATTCCTCAGATACTAAAGCAGTCCATGTTCAAATGCAACAATATCTGGACAATTCTCATGTTTGGGCTGACAAGTGGCAAGTAACATCTGCATCAGGCAACACCAGGCTATGACCATCACCAATAAGAGACAATCTAACCACTGCCACTTGACATTCAATGGTATCACCAGTATTCACACAAGAAAAAGACAATGTTGTTGAGGAGAATACTGAGATACAGGCTACTTCAACTAGATGGGATTGAGGTTCATAAGGAGAAGGTGTTAGCAATTCTGGAAAGTGTGAAAATAAATAAATCCACAGGCAGGATGGGATTTATCCTAGGATTCTTTGGGAAGCTAGGGAGGAGATTGCAGAGCCTTTGACTTTGATCTTTATGTCGTCATTGTCTACAGGAACAGTGCCAGAAGACTTGAGGAGAGCAAATGTCCACTTGTTCATGCAGGGCAGTCGAGACAACCCTGGTAATTGTAGACCAGTGAGCCTTACTTTGGTTTTGGGTGAAGTGTTGTAAAGGATTATAAGAGATAGGATTTATAAGCATCTGGAAAGGAATAATTTGATTAGTCAACGTGGTTATGTGAAGGGCAGGTCGTGCCTCACAAACCTTATTGAGTTCTTTGAGAAGGTGACCGAACAGGTAGATGCGGATAAAGTGGTTGATATGGTATATATGGATTTCAGTAAAGTGTTTGATAAGGTTCCCCACAGTAGGCGATTGCAGAAAATACAAAGGCATGGGATTGAGGGTGATTTAGTAGTTTGGTTCAGAAATTGGATAGCTGAAAGAAGGTAGTGGTTAATGGGAAATGTTCATCCTGGAGTTCAATTACTAGTGGTGTACCGCAAGGATCTGTTTTGGGGCCATTGGGCTATTTAATATTTTTAAAAACGACCTGGATGTGGGGATAGAAGGAGGATTTAGCAAATTTGCGGATGATACTAAAGTCGCTGGAGTTATGAACAGTGTGGAAGGATGTTGCATGTTACAGAGGGACATAGATAAGCTGCAGAACTGGGCTGAGAGGTAGTAAATGGAGTTTAATGTGGAAAAGTGTGAGGTGATTCACTTTGGAAGGAGTAACCAGAATGCAGAGTATTGGGCTAATGGTAAGGTTCTTGATAGTGTGGATGAGCAGACAGTTCTTGGTGTCCATGTGCATAGATCCCTGAAAGTTGCCACCCAGTTTGATAAGGTTGTTAAGAAGGTGCACAGTGTGTTAGCTTTTATTGGTAGTGGGATTAAGTTTCGGAGCCATGAGGTCATGTTGCAGTTGTACAAAACTCTGGTGTGGCTGCATTTTAAGTACTGTGTACAGTTCTAGTCACCGCTTTACAGGAAGGATGTGGAAGCTTTGGAAAGGGTGCACAGGAGATTTACTAGGATGTTGCCCGGTATGGAGAGAAGGTCTTATGAGGAAAGTCTGAGGGACTTGAGTCTGTTTTTGTTTGCGAGAAGAAGGTTAAGAGGTGACTTAATACAGACATACAAAATGATCAGATGATTAGATAGAGTGGACAGTGAGAGTCGTTTTCCTTGGATGGTGATTGCTAGCATGAAGAGACATAGCTTTAAATTGAGGAGTGATAGATAAAGGACAGATGTCAGAGGTTGGTTCTTTACTCAGAGTAGTAAGGTGTGGAATGCCCTGCCTGCAACAGTAATACACCCGCCAACATTTAAGGCATTGAAATAGTCATTGGATAAGCATATGGATGATAATGGAATAGTGCAGGTTAGATGGGCTTTCGATTGGTTTCACAGGTCGGTGCAACATTAAGGGCAGAAGGCCTATATTGTGCTGTAATGTTTTATGATCTATGCTATGATAACAATAATTCATTGCTTTCTCAACAGTGTGACCTCAGCATACAATTTTGGCTCTAGTTACCAATTGCCATTGTCTGGCCATGTATGGCTGCACTAAGATAGAAATGAAGAAGTTTAGATTACAGCTGCTGATCGCATGTGAAGCAGCAGACATAAGTTCCATACTCCACTGAAAGTGCTAGTCACAAAAAAATCCACTGTCGTCCGTCTCATGAAAGATAGCAAGCAATTTAATTGCACCTGGCCTACTTAATATCGCAAGTGTGGTCATTTCTTCAATTCCTTTACCAATATGGCATCTTGTGCTAAACATGGCTAAAACAGCATTACAGTTCAAGATCCCCCTTTTTATAGTGCCCTTAGGGAGCTGTCAAAAATCATTCCTTTCTCTGTTTCAGGCTGCACTTTGAATGCTTACAGGTTATTCAACTCAGTGACAGTCAAAATTGTCAATTAAATGCAGACCAGGGATTGAACTTTAGGCTTCCTGATCAATATAGTTCGATGTTGCATATTACTTTGCATTTACTTGCAGGAGCATTATTGCAATCCAATAGCATTTTCCTTAAGTAAAAAAAACAGGAAGTGCTGAAGAAACTTGCATCAAAATATAATTTCAGACTCAAAACAATTAACTCTTTTTTTCCTCTCTCAAATGATACTGCCACATAGATTTCTACAGCACTTTTTTTTCAGATCTCTGGGTTCTGCAGTAACTTGCTTTTATGTGCTTACATTATGGTTCCTGCTTCAATGAGAATAAATGTTCAATCGCCCATTCCCAGTTCCATTCTTGGGACTTCAGGAGTGTTGAATTAAAGTTTTAAAAACCCAATGTATTACCACATGTCCAGTAGCAATAAAGTCATCACTGAGGATTTATTATAAATCATAGAGTCATAGAGATGTACAGCATGGAAACAGACCCTTCGGTCCAACCCATCCATGCCGACCAGATATCCCAACCCAATCTAGTCCCACCTGCCAGCGCCCGGCCGATATCCCTCCAAACCCTTCCTATTCATATTACCATCCAAATACTTCTTAAATGTTGCAATTGTACCAGCCTCCACCACATCCTCTGGCAGCTCATTCCATACATTTACCACCCTCTGCGTGAAAAAGTTGCCCCTTAGGTCTCTTTTAAATCTTTCCCCTCTCACCCTAAACCTATTCCCTCTAGTTCTGGACTCCCCAACCCCAGGGAAAAGACTTTGTCTACTTATCCTATCTTTGCCCCTCATAATTTTGCAAGATCTATAAGGTCACCCCTCAGCCTCCAACGCTCCAGGGAAAACAGCCCCAGCCTGTTCAGTCTCTCCCTTTAGCTCAGATCCTCCAACCCTGGCAACATCCTTATAAATCTTTTCTGAACCCTTTCAAGTTTCACAACATCTTTCCACTAGGAAGGAGACCAGAATTGCACGCAATATTCCAACAGTGGCCTAACCCATGTCCTGTACAGCCTCCCAACTCCTGTATTCAATACTCTGACCAATAAAGGAAAGCATACCAAATGCCTTCTTCACTACCCTGTCTACCTGCGACTCCACTTTCAAGGGAGCTATGAACCTGCACTCCAAGGTCTCTTTGTTCAGCAAAACTCCCAAGGACTTTACCATTAAGTGTATAAGTCCTGCTAAGATTTGCTTTTCCAAAATGCAGCACCTCACATTTATCTGAATTAAATTCCATCTGC